>NC_048574.1:54160958-54467624 GCF_013265735.2 Oncorhynchus mykiss
TTCCAGTTCTCTGCTTCCAATGACTGGAATGAATTGCAAAAATCTATGAAATTGGAGACTTATATCTCCCTCACTAACTTTAAGCATCAGCTATCTGAGCAGCTCACCGATTGCTGCAGCTGAACACAGCGCATCTGTAAATAGCCCATCAAACTACCTACCTCATCCCCATATTGTTTTTATTTACTTTTTTGGCGCACTAGTATTTCTACTTGCACATCATCATCTGCACATCTATCCCTCCAGTGCTAATTTGCTAAATTGTAACTGTGGCCTATTTATTGCCTTACCTCCTTACTCCATTTGCACACACTGTTTATAGATTTTTCTATTGTTATTGACTGTACTTTTGTTTATATATGTCGAACTCTGTGATGTTGTTTTTTGTCGCACTGCTTTGCTTTATCTTGGCCAGGTTGCAGTTGTAAATGAGAACTTGTTTTCAAATGGCCTACCTGGTTAAATAAAACATTTCAAGTCTAAATCAGCTATATAGCCAACAGCAGGCGCTAGTGGAAATCATGAATGTCAGAACTACCATTTCTGACTTTTACATTTGAGTTTAATAAGATACCCATTAGCTCAGGGCTAATATTTCTGGATTCTCTCGCTCTCACACACGCACACACACTTTATGAGCATAACCAACTGAGGAAATGTAAATCACAGGCAGAATTCCCTATACAGTACATACCATCTGTGCTGTCCAACTGGCACTTGAACTCCAGAGACCCTCTCAAGCGTAAGATGATGTTTCCGACAACCTACATAATGATAAAGTCAGAAAGTTAAAGCTGAATCTGTATAATTTCCAGAAGCTCATAGGTCATTTCTAAGCATTAAATAGTATAGCCTATTAATGTTTTGGGGGGAGAAGACGTATGAATACTTTAATCAATGGGATAATATAACTGCCTACTGTTATCATGACCACACAAGATTTAGCTATTAGGCCTACTCCATTGTTTATGTTTAAGTTGTTGTTATTTGACAATTTCACATGACCATATCTGTATGAAATATAATTGTAGTATGCCCAGACATTGTCATAGTGATGTAGAATACACGAGACTTGCGGAATCGCTGATTTCTGAACATGTTATGATCAATAATTGCAATATTTCCTCATCAAACATGTAAAATGGATATATACACTACCGTTCAAATGTTTAGGGTCACTTAGAAAAGTATTTGTTTTTGAAAGAAAGGCACATTTTTGTCCATTAAAATAACATCTAATTGATCAGAAATACAGTGTAGACATTGTTCATGAGGTGAATGGCTATTGTAGCTGGAAACGGCTGATTTTTAATCGAATATCTACATACAGTGCCTTGCGAAAGTATTCGGCCCCCTTGAACTTTGCGACCTTTTGCCACATTTCAGGCTTCAAACATAAAGATATAAAACTGTATTTTTTTGTGAAGAATCAACAACAAGTGGGACACAATCATGAAGTGGAACGACATTTATTGGATATTTCAAACTTTTTTAACAAATCAAAAACTGAAAAATTGGGCGTGCAAAATTATTCAGCCCCCTTAAGTTAATACTTTGTAGCGCCACCTTTTGCTGCGATTACAGCTGTAAGTCGCTTGGGGTATGTCTCTATCAGTTTTGCACATCGAGAGACTGAAATGTTTTCCCATTCCTCCTTGCAAAACAGCTCGAGCTCAGTGAGGTTGGATGGAGAGCATTTGTGAACAGCAGTTTTCAGTTCTTTCCACAGATTCTCGATTGGATTCAGGTCTGGACTTTGACTTGGCCATTCTAACACCTGGATATGTTTATTTTTGAACCATTCCATTGTAGATTTTGCTTTATGTTTTGGATCATTGTCTTGTTGGAAGACAAATCTCCGTCCCAGTCTCAGGTCTTTTGCAGACTCCATCAGGTTCTCTTCCAGAATGGTCCTGTATTTGGCTCCATCCATCTTCCCATCAATTTTAACCATCTTCCCTGTCCCTGCTGAAGAAAAGCAGGCCCAAACCATGATGCTGCCACCACCATGTTTGACAGTGGAGATGGTGTGTTCAGGGTGATGAGCTGTGTTGCTTTTACGCCAAACATAACGTTTTGCATTGTTGCCAAAAAGTTCAATTTCGGTTTCATCTGACCAGAGCACCTTCTTCCACATGTTTGGTGTGTCTCCCAGGTGGCTTGTGGCAAACTTTAAACAACACTTTTTATGGATATCTTTAAGAAATGGCTTTCTTCTTGCCACTCTTCCATAAAGGCCAGATTTGTGCAATATACGACTGATTGTTGTCCTATGGACAGAGTCTCCCACCTCAGCTGTAGATCTCTGCAGTTCATCCAGAGTGATCATGGGCCTCTTGGCTGCATCTCTGATCAGTCTTCTCCTTGTATGAGCTGAAAGTTTACCAAGACCTGGACGGCCAGGTCTTGGTAGATTTGCAGTGGTCTGATACTCCTTCCATTTCAATATTATCGCTTGCACAGTGCTCCTTGGGATGTTTAAAGCTTGGGAAATCTTTTTGTATCCAAATCCGGCTTTAAACTTCTTCACAACAGTATCTCGAACCTGCCTGGTGTGTTCCTTGTTCTTCATGATGCTCTCTGCGCTTTTAACGGACCTCTGAGACTATCACAGTGCAGGTGCATTTATACGGAGACTTGATTACACACAGGTGGATTGTATATAGACAGGTGGCGCATATAGACACTTCCGGCGCCGACAGAGATGGCCGCCTGGCTTCGCGTTCCTAGGAAACTATGCAGTTTTTTGTTTTTTTACGTGTTATTTCTTACATTAGTACCCCAGGTCATCTTAGGTTTCATTACATACAGTCGAGAAGAACTACTGAATATAAGATCAGCATCAACTCACCATCAGTACGACCAAGAATATGTTTTTCGCGACGCGGATCCTGTGTTCTGCCTTACAAACAGGACAACGGAGTGGATCCTATGCAGCGACCCAAAAAAACGACTCCGAAAGAGAGGGAAACGAGGCGGTCTTCTGGTCAGACTCCGGAGACGGGCACAGCGCGCACCACTCCCTAGCATTCTTCTTGCCAATGTCCAGTCTCTTGACAACAAGGTTGATGAAATCCGAGCAAGGGTAGCATTCCAGAGGGACATCAGAGACTGTAACGTTCTTTGCTTCACGGAAACGTGGCTTACTGGAGAGACGCAATCCGAAGCGGTGCAGCCAACAGGTTTCTCCACGCATCGCGCAGACAGGAAAAAACATCTTTCTGGTAAAAAGAGGGGCGGGGGCGTATGCCTTATGACTAACGTGACATGGTGCGATGAAAGAAACATACAGGAACTCAAATCCTTCTGTTCACCTGATTTAGAATTCCTCACAATCAAATGTAGACCGCATTATCTACCAAGAGAATTCTCTTCGATTATAATCACAGCCGTATATATCCCCCCCCAAGCAGACACATCGATGGCTCTGAACGAACTTTATTTAACTCTCTGCAAACTGGAAACAATTTATCCGGAGGCTGCATTCATTGTAGCTGGGGATTTTAACAAGGCTAATCTGAAAACAAGACTCCCCAAATTTTATCAGCATATCGATTGCGCAACCAGGGGAGGAAAGACCTTGGACCATTGTTACTCTAACTTCCGCGACGCATATAAGGCCCTGCCCCGCCCCCCTTTCGGAAAAGCTGACCACGACTCCATTTTGTTGATCCCTGCCTACAGACAGAAACTAAAACAAGAGGCTCCCACGCTGAGGTCTGTCCAACGCTGGTCCGACCAAGCTGACTCCACACTCCAAGACTGCTTCCATCACGTGGACTGGGAGATGTTTCGTATTGCGTCAGATAACAACATTGACGAATACGCTGATTCGGTGTGCGAGTTCATTAGAACGTGCGTTGAAGATGTCGTTCCCATAGCAACGATTAAAACATTCCCTAACCAGAAACCGTGGATTGATGGCAGCATTCGTGTGAAACTGAAAGCGCGAACCACTGCTTTTAATCAGGGCAAGGTGTCTGGTAACATGACCGAATACAAACAGTGCAGCTATTCCCTCCGCAAGGCTATCAAACAAGCTAAGCGCCAGTACAGAGACAAAGTAGAATCTCAATTCAACGGCTCAGACACAAGAGGCATGTGGCAGGGTCTACAGTCAATCACGGACTACAGGAAGAAACCCAGCCCAGTCACGGACCAGGATGTCTTGCTCCCAGGCAGACTAAATAACTTTTTTGCCCGCTTTGAGGACAATACAGTGCCACTGACACGGCCTGCAACGAAAACATGCGGTCTCTCCTTCACTGCAGCCGAGGTGAGTAAGACATTTAAACGTGTTAACCCTCGCAAGGCTGCAGGCCCAGATGGCATCCCCAGCCGCGCCCTCAGAGCATGCGCAGACCAGCTGGCCGGTGTGTTTACGGACATATTCAATCAATCCCTATACCAGTCTGCTGTTCCCACATGCTTCAAGAGGGCCACCATTGTTCCTGTTCCCAAGAAAGCTAAGGTAACTGAGCTAAATGACTACCGCCCCGTAGCACTCACATCCGTCATCATGAAGTGCTTTGAGAGACTAGTCAAGGACCATATCACCTCCACCCTACCTGACACCCTAGACCCACTCCAATTTGCTTACCGCCCAAATAGGTCCACAGACGATGCAATCTCAACCACACTGCACACTGCCCTAACCCATCTGGACAAGAGGAATACCTATGTGAGAATGCTGTTCATCGACTACAGCTCGGCATTCAACACCATAGTACCCTCCAAGCTCGTCATCAAGCTCGAGACCCTGGGTCTCGACCCCGCCCTGTGCAACTGGGTACTGGACTTCCTGACGGGCCGCCCCCAGGTGGTGAGGGTAGGCAACAACATCTCCTCCCCGCTGATCCTCAACACTGGGGCCCCACAAGGTTGCGTTCTGAGCCCTCTCCTGTACTCCCTGTTCACCCACGACTGCGTGGCCACGCACGCCTCCAACTCAATCATCAAGTTTGCGGACGACACAACAGTGGTAGGCTTGATTACCAACAACGATGAGACGGCCTACAGGGAGGAGGTGAGGGCCCTCGGAGTGTGGTGTCAGGAAAACAACCTCACACTCAACGTCAACAAAACTAAGGAGATGATTGTGGACTTCAGGAAACAGCAGAGGGAACACCCCCCTATCCACATCGATGGAACAGTAGTGGAGAGGGTAGCAAGTTTTAAGTTCCTCGGCATACACATCACAGACAAACTGAATTGGTCCACTCACACAGACAGCATCGTGAAGAAGGCGCAGCAGCGCCTCTTCAACCTCAGGAGGCTGAAGAAATTCGGCTTGTCACCAAAAGCACTCACAAACTTCTACAGATGCACAATCGAGAGCATCCTGGCGGGCTGTATCACCGCCTGGTATGGCAACTGCACCGCCCTCAACCGTAAGGCTCTCCAGAGGGTAGTGAGGTCTGCACAACGCATCACCGGGGGCAAACTACCTGCCCTCCAGGACACCTACACCACCCGATGTCACAGGAAGGCCATAAAGATCATCAAGGACATCAACCACCCGAGCCACTGCCTGTTCACCCCGCTATCATCCAGAAGGCGAGGTCAGTACAGGTGCATCAAAGCTGGGACCGAGAGACTGAAAAACAGCTTCTATCTCAAGGCCATCAGACTGTTAAACAGCCACCACTAACACTGAGTGGCTGCTGCCAACACACTGACACTGACTCAACTCCAGCCACTTTAATAATGGGAATTGATGGGAAATGATGTAAATATATCACTAGCCACTTTAAACAATGCTACCTTATATAAATGTTACTTACCCTACATTATTCATCTCATACGCATACGGATATACTGTACTCTATAGCATCGACGGTATCCTTATGTAATACATGTATCACTAGCCACTTTATACTATACTATGCCACTTTGTTTACATACTCATCTCATTTGTACATACTGTACCCGATACCATCTACTGTATCTTGCCTATGCTGCTCTGTACCATCACTCATTCATATATCCTTATGTACATATTCTTTATCCCCTTACACTGTGTACAAGACAGTAGTTTTGGAATTGTTAGTTAGATTACTTGTTATTACTGCATTGTCGGAACTAGAAGCACAAGCATTTCGCTACACTCGCATTAACATCTGCTAACCATGTGTATGTGACAAATAAAATTTGATTTGATTTGATTTTTTTTTTTTTTTTTTTTTATTTATCATCATTAGTCATTTAGGTCAACATTAGATCATTCAGAGATCCTCACTGAACTTCTGGAGAGAGTTTGCCGCACTGAAAGTAAAGGGGCTGAATAATTTTGCACTCCCAATTTTTCAGTTTTTGATTTGTTAAAAAAGTTTGAAATATCCAATAAATGTCGTTCCACTTCATGATTGTGTCCCACTTGTTGTTGATTCTTCACAAAAAAATACAGTTTTATATATTTATGTTTGAAGCCTGAAATGTGGCAAAAGGTCGCAAAGTTCAAGGGGGCCGAATACTTTCGCAAGGCACTGTACGTGTAATGGTTTGCTGCTCTCATCTTCATCACGTGAAAACTTATCCTATGGAATTCTACAAGTTTCTAGTCCTGTTTTGTGAAAACAGTTTATAGGATAACATAGTATATAATGTTAATCAGTTCACATAAATTACTATTCACATGTACCATATCAATTTTACATGTTTGAAAATTACGTATTGACATTATTGATCAGAAATCAGCGATTCATACAGCTTTATGGCCACATTCTTACCACAATTAGGTGAATAATTTAACATATTTATATCTGCCACACCTGGCTCATGTGGTTGTGTATTTTACATCAATATAAACATTTTAATATACTTTTGGGCATACTACAATTATATTTCATACAGGTATGGTCATGTGATATTGTCCAATAAGACCCCATTATGTGGTTGTTTGGTGGCCATATTGGAAAAAGGCTTCTGTGGGTTTAATGCATGCATTCTGTGATGACCCTTCATCTACACAACCCTTTTTCTAGCTTTGTGTGTGCCTCTATTACCAATGTTACAATCCATAAACAGCTGCCCCATTACATGGAATTGTATGGCTAAGCCTCCAACATTCTAATGTAAATGGGCAATTTTTTAAATAATAGTTGTAGCTGTTCGTTTCAAATGTGGTTATATTATATATAATTTGAAAAGTAATTTCATGACCTTTCATAACTAGTTGTCAAACAAAGTAAAACATGTATGTATCAGGGCTTCCTTTTTAAAGCCATTTGTAGAGGTAATTCTTATGTACCCTAGAGGTCAAAGTTATGTTGAACTGAACTTACCGAAAATATGTCTGATGATAGCTGTGAATCTAAGCTTTCCGAGCAATAACTGACATGGTTTGTCATAGGGTCAAATCCATATGGGAAAGCTAACACTGCTGCACGGCCCCACATGTTTTCCAACAAATCACTATGAGACATCGTCGGCCCACATTTGGGGGTCTGGCTCATGGACTTTAATCAGAGTCATTAGTGTCAGAAAATACGCTGGCTCCTTATGGAAAAAGTTTCAACTATGCAACTACCGCGTTAGCTAGCTAGCCACCACTGACTGAACGTATCTTATGCTCGCTAACTGGCTACTTTCATGTTTTGGTGTGATCGGATGCGTGGCAAGCAAAACATGAGCAAATGTAAACATGGCAAACATATACAGAATCCTTTCATGTAACACTTACCATTCTGCAAGCTTAAAAATACGATCAAATGTAATGATTTCTTCGTTATGTCTACCCTCCAAAACGGAAGTCAGACATGTTTGTTTTTGTGTGACGCACATCATTTGGCCCAATGACATCTTCGAGAAAGATAACTCCGCCTGCGTGCTGTGTGGTTTATTACAGCCAAGTCAAAATTATTCGTTGTTGAATTCATGAATACAATATTGTGTTTATTGGTCGTATTTTAATGTTAGTGTTTTTGTATTTGTATTTATTTTCCGGATGTAATTCTGATTGGACCTCAGGAAGAGTAGATGCTCCCTTGGCAGCAGGGATTAGCTGCTGCCAAGGGAGCATCTACTCTTCCTGAGGTCCAATCAGAATTACATACTTAACACAACACATTATTATACACTACTCTACCATAACATATCTACAATACAAAGTCAATAATACAGCAAAATAACAATATTAAAATGTGTGTGTAGAGTGCGTCTGTTAGCAATATCTAATGTTAAAGGTAAATACAATGCATATGGGCTAATGCCAATTTTCTAAATTGTAATAGGCCTACTGGATGTGTGTAGGATTGATATATTGATTCAAATGCAAACTTCACACATTGAATGTTAAAAGTTTGTAATGACAGTGCAATAAGATACTCACACACCTGCACACATTCTGCACCAAATCCATTTTGTAAATGCGTACATTTCCGAAATGTGTTGTTATTTTAAAATAGGCTAATTGTCTGCTTTGTCTGTAGCTTAGTAAACTTAACTCCAACTAAATGTCTAACCAAATGGAGTTGAGTAGCAATGACTGTTGGCGGAGTGGACCATCACCGACAACATCTAGACTCAACTAGCTATCAGTTGGTAGGCCTTGTTAAGCACATTTTTACTCCTGAACTTATTTAGGCTTGCCATAACAAAGGGCTTGAATACTTACTGACCCAAGAAACGTTGAAAAACATGAATCCACTTTGGCATTATAGGGTATTGTAATCAATTTTAAATTGACTGTACCACAACAAAATGTGAAAAAGATCAAGGGGTGTGAATACTAGGAATATATCAAGTTCCAATCCTAGGTGGTGTGTTGCTGGTGTCAATCCTGTAGAGCAGTGTTTGTGGTTCTTGGGATCATAAAGAACCTTGGTTTCTGACACACACACACCACAATTCATCACACACACATAGACACATAGAGCCACACGTACACAGTGACAGACAGACACATTCATACAACCTAAAAAAGGCAGATGTCAGCAGAATGATGTCTGTCTGTGGTGTTCTATTGGACCAACGGTGCCCTAGTGACACAGACACACCTGCAAATGTCACCACACAGGTTGGTCTCTCTAGTCTCAAATGCTGTGAAACCACTGGATGGCTTTGTTCCAATACACTTAATTGGTTTCCTTTCTTTGTCTCCTTTCCTTCACAACAGCTGATCTGACAGGCCTCGACAGGTGAAATGCACTGGTGGATCTCTTTTCTGTGCTCACATCTAACTGTGGTGAAGAAGGAAATAAGATGAGGAAAGAAAGACTTGAGTATTGGGATATTCTTGAATGTCAGGGGGAGGGAAGGAGGGAGGGCAAAGTGAATCAGAGGGGTGTCTGCGGGGAGAGAAGTTACTCAACAAAACAAATAAACCATTTGTTTACTTTTTTGTTCTCTTTATTATTTCTATACTAGTGCTAAATTAATTAAAACACTGATGATGAATATTATTAGTATTAAATTGTTGTTATTGTCATGGAAATTCTTACACAAGGACACTCAAAGTCAATCTTAAATGAATCATTGTTTATTGTCAGCGTGCTGGAGAGGTTCCAACCAACTCAATGCACCATTGTACACATGTCAATCAGGAGCTCTGCCTGGGCAAACCCAGAAGTTGTCGTATATACAACTGTACACAGACAAGTTATATTTGCATGATTTAGCACAATTAATTATTACCGTTTTGTTTCTTTCATGTGACCGACCAATACCTCAAGAGGCTTCTTTCTCTCTAAGCTGAGACCTTGAAACTGACATATCTTTTGTTCGTTCTCAAACCATGGTCTGGGCGTACTGCCAAATTGCAGCTACTGATAGTGAGAATTTGTACAGTCAGCGACTTGCATGAACACAGAAATTGGTTATTAGAACAGCACAATGAATAGAAGACCAAAATTTGTTTTAAGAAAAGCAGAAACATTAAAATTCCCATTACATTATTATTATTATTATTGTGTGTGTTTGTGTCTGTGTGTGCGCACATGTACACTTTTGTGTTTATGTGTCTGGAAGTTTCTGTTCTATTGTTTCTCAGTTTCAGGCTACGCACCTATTCGTTTGTGTGATTTCCCTCTTAGTTATATGTTTGAACATTTCAGTTTGGTTAAATGCTCTGGAGTTGAGAATAAGGCAAATCTTCACAGACAAATGTGCAGGTAATTTTTTACATTCCAAGCCACATTTTGAGAGAGTAACATCCATAACAGGTCATTCAGCCAGACATGGAAACAGATAAATCAACAGAATGTTCGGTAGGTCAAATTTGAATTGCCAGGCATTTTTTAATATGTATATGTTGACTAATGGAGAAATCTGACATATCATTTCACTCAGGGCTCTATTCAATCCGTAGCGCTGAAGATCTGCTTTATAGCACGACTGACAATTAACGGCAATGTTCCCGCGGTTGCGGAGACTGCATTCACAATAAACACTGCATATGTGAGATCAATCGGAAATGAACGCCTCCTTCTTACGTGGATCTTCCGTGATATTTAAGCGATACAGAATCCAACCCAGAATCTGTTAGCTCTTCATGGGCAGATCCGAGAGAGGATAATATCTATCATGTTCTTTATGATGATGGGGGGAGGGTGGAGGGCATGGGGAAGGTGGTGGCCAAGGGTCATCTCCCAGGCATCTATCAGCAAGATATCCAGACCCCTGAACATGGCCCTGAGCACCCCGTCCAGCTGCAATGAGTACCAGTCACTATTGTACAGGCTCACCTCCGGGTCCAGGGCCTGGAGGTTGGCTGAACGCAACACCACCATGGTCCCCGGAGCCCGGTCCAGAAGCCGCACCATCGCCCGCCGAATGTGGCGTAGTCGGCGAATGTAGACCTGCACAGGGAAGGTGCTGAAATGGGACCATATGCTAATAAACACCACAGTGTTCGACCCACCAGTCAGGCCATCCAGTTCGTTAGCTACATAGCGCATCTCACTGGCAATGACATTGGTGAAGCGGATTGGAGGACCGTGACAACGGTACCTCAGAAGGATATTATGGGTGCTGTCCACTGCCATGTTGGGCCCCACATTCTTAGGACTGTGAAGGTTAAACTGCTTCAGCTCTGTGACAACAGTAGAGGGTTGGGAGTTGGAAAGACAGAAGAGAGAGTTAGAAAGCACTTGAGGCAGCAGAGAGTGAGAGACGTCACATTACTTGCAGACAGCACTCACCTGGTAATAAGTCGTTGAGGTACTCAAACCACTGTCTGGCAGTAGAGTCTCCGTACATGTACACCACCTTGCCCTTCAGACACTGAGTAATGGCAGACGAGTCGTTAAACTGGCGTATTACACCACCAGTCAGCGCTCGCCATGACCCTTGGAAGTAATACCCGGAAGGAGTGATTCTGGTAGGTTCCATCTTCATGCTGCTTCTCTCCATGTCTGCTTTGTCTGAAAGAGGAACACAAGCATGATGCACCAGCTAGCATCATCACTTTGCAGGTACACAACACAATGGAAACAAAGGTGCTGGCGCTTCCCTGCCTTACATTACTGTAGATGCAGTAGTGGGATGGAATACTATCCTGCACACGCAGAACCTCTCCAGGGTTGAAGTAGACAGCCATGTGGAAGTTAATAGCAGCTAGCTGAATAGCAGGTAGGCTGGCAAGGAAGTACAAAACCAATAAACACACAGTTTTACTGTAGCATCTCCTTGCTCGCCTACCTTTTTTCTCAGGCAGCACAGTGACACTGTCAGACCCTGAAGGATGAATGTGAACTTTGATGTTTACACCACTGAGAAATAAATAAATAAATACACAGCAGTTAATGTTAAATAAATACACTGCAACAAGCAATCTGATACATCGGAAACAAAGTCTGTGATTAAATGAGACACACTTTTACACTCATTCACTCACGTACGGTAGACCTTACTAACCTCTGGAAGAGCAATGCCTCTTTGTTGGTGAGCAGACCTTTCACATACCCTCCCTTTGCATGGTTGATCCGTGTGTCACAACTCAGCAGCTTGGGCTTGTAGCAGTACCAGGGCTCCTCCGTGTGGGCGTCTGTGTAATTGCACAGCGGCTTCTGGCTTGTTGGCAGACACAAGTTACATACAGTTGTCTGGGACAGTTTTCCAGAGCGGAAGAGACTCTTAAAGAAAACCCGGTCGGGCCGTTCCTCTCGTAACCGTCGTAGAACATGAACTGCCTCACTTGGATGAACCAGTGTCATCTCCACCTGTGCAGAACCTTGCCATAGTAATGGGAAAATGGCAGAGTAGGTCCCATTCCTGTGGTCCAGCACCTGTCCTGCTACGCCTGCCTCCAATTCAGAGGAGTGCAGTCGGGCCAGCAAGAAGTCTCCACCATGGCTCTTGGGATGCCCCTGAAAATCGTACATCTGGACAAAAGCCTCCAGCTGGTCTCCCACATACCACTCACTCCTGCCCCTTGCTGGCAGGATCACAAAAAAGCTGTGTGCAGGATCACTGGTGTGGTCCAGGGACACACTCTCAGAATGGTGCGTAGGCTCTGGCCAGGCGATGGACTCCAGGAGGTAACGCTCTTCCAGAGCCTCCTCGGGTGAGGGCTCCTGGCCCAGGAGGCCACAGTAGCTATGGTTGCGGTCCAGAGGAAAAGGGGCCTCTGAAAAGAAAGCTGTGTGGATGCTGCTCTGGAGCTGGTATAATGTTGACACTGTTTGGCAGTTCATATTCTGCTAAGGAGAAACGTAAAGGTCACTAACAGGCATGCTGCATAAAGTGTAACTTTTGCAGAGTGTGCAACACTCCCATTAATTTGAATGAAAACTGGGCGTAAACAGCACGGCTCGGCGAGAGGTAAAGGAGGTAGATGGTGATGGAAGCAATGTGGGAAAAATATTATGATAATTTTGTATTTTTATTTAACTAGGCAAGTCAGTTAATGACGGCCTACCCGGACGACGCTGGTCCTATTGTGCGCCGCCCTATGGGACTCCCAATCACAGCCAGATGTGATACAGCCTGGATTCGAACCAGGGAATGTAGTGACGCCTCTTGCACTGAGATGCTGTGCCTTAGACTGCTGCTCCACTCAGGAGCAATAAAGGAGGTTGGACTTGTTATGAGTGCAAATGGCTTCCCTTACCTCCAGAACGTTGATGTTGCTTAACAGGAAAAATAGGCCTGACAGGGCCAGCAGGAAGAAGACACAGACATATTTGGACAGGCTCCTCCACATGGTGCTGTCCTCTGTCAATTCCCCTGATGTTGACACAAAAAAGCTGTTAACAATTCGGCAATGTGCAGAAGTAGAGCAGAACTAGAAAATATGCATTACTTTAGCTTAGGCGGCTAACAGTTTTGTGGAGCACAGAGTACCTTGGGTTCAAATCCTGTTCAGTTACAATTGGGCTGCTAAAGTTGGGTTGTAATATACACACACACACACACTACCAGTCAAAAGTTTGGACACACCTACTCATTCCAGGATTGTTCTTTATTTTTTACTATTTTCTACATTGTGGAATAATAGTGAAGACATCAAAACTTTTATGATTTTTGGTATACACTGAGTATACCAAAAATTAGGAACAGACCTCAGAACAGCCTCAATTTGTTGGGACATGGACTCTACAAGGTTTGAAGAGTTCCACAGGGAGGCTGGCTCATGTTGACTCCAATGCATCCCATAGTTGTGTCAAGTTGGCTGGATGTCCTTTGGGTGGTGGACTATTCTCGATGCGCACGGGACATAGTCGGGGTGCTGAAGTACCCCTGATAATATATGTACAGTGGGGCAAAAAAGTATTTAGTCAGCCACCAATTGTGCAAGTTCTCCCACTTAAAAGGATGAGAGAGGCCTGTAATTTTCATCATAGGTACACTTCAACTATGACAGACAAAATTAGAGAAAAAAATCCAGAAAAATCACATTGTAGGATTTTTAAGGAATTTATTTGCAAATTATGGTGGAAAATAAGTATTTGGTCAATAACAAAAGTTTCTCAATACTTTGTTATATACCCTTTGTTGGCAATGACAGAGGTCAAACGTTTTCTGTAAGTCTTCACAAGGTTTTCACACACTGTTGCTGGTATTTCGGCCCATTCCTCCATGCAGATCTCCTCTAGAGCAGTGATGTTTTGGGGCTGTTGCTGGGCAACACAGACTTTCAACTCTCTCCAAAGATTTTCTATGGGGTTGAGATCTGGAGACTGGCTAGGCCACTCCAGGACCTTGAAATGGTTCTTACGAAGGCACTCCTTCATTGCCCGGGCGGTGTGTTTGAGATCATTGTCATACTGAAAGACCCAGCCACGTTTCATCTTCAATGCCCTTGCTGATGGTAGGCTTTGTTACTTTGGTCCCAGCTCTCTGCAGGTCATTCACTAGGTCCCCCCGTGTGGTTCTGGGATTTTTGCTCACCGTTCTTGTGATCATTTTGACCCCACCGGGTGAGATCTTGAATGGAGCCCCAGAACGAGGGAGATTATCAGTGGTCTTGTATGTCTTCAATTTCCTAATAATTGCTCCCACAATTGATTTCTTCAAACCAAGCTGCTTACCTATTGCAGATTCAGTCTTCCCAGCCTGGTGCAGGTCTACAATTTTGTTTCTGGTGTCCTTTGACAGCTCTTTGGTCTTGGCCATAGTGGAGTTTGGAGTGTGACTGTTTGAGGTTGTGGACAGATGTCTTTTATACTGATAACAAGTTCAAACAGGTGCCATTAATACAAGTAACGAGTGGAGGACAGAGGAGCCTCTTAAACCTCCTAAAGAAGAAGTTACAGGTCTGTGAGAGCCAGAAATAGAGCCAGAAATATTGCTTGTTTGTAGGTGATTAAATACTTATTTTCCACCATAATTTGCAAATAAATTCATTAAAAATCCTACAATGTGATTTTCTGGATTTATTTTTCTCATTTTGTCTGTCATAGTTGAAGTGTACCTATGATGAAAATTACAGGCCTCTCTTATCTTTTGAAGTGGGACAACTTGCACAATTGGTGGCTGACTAAATACTTTTTTGCTCCACTGTATATATTTTGGGGTTAAAATATATATTTTTCATCACAAAAGTAGTGCACTGAGCCTTTACTACTCCTGTATGAGTGGACCAAAATAGTAATCAGCAGCGCACAAAAAACATTTCAGCACCCCCCACCCTAAACATCTTCCTGCGACCATGAAAGGGGAAACTGTTGAGCGTGAAAAACCCAGCCGCGTTGCAATTCTTGACACAAATCGGTGTGCCTGGCACCTACTACCATACCACCGTCTGAATGGCACACATACACAATCAATGTCTAAAGGCTTAACAATCCTTCTATAACCGGTCTCCTCCCCCTTCATACACTGATTGAAGTGGATTTAACAAGTGACATCAATTATGGATCATAGCTTTCACCTGGTCAGTCTGTCATGGAAAGAGCAGTTGTCCTTCATATTTTGTATACTCAGTGTATATCAGCAAACACTGTTTTAAAATTGTTTGAGAAAATGTACATAAATTAATGAGGTGGAAAGAACCAATTTCGCCAGGCACCCCTATTTGGAATAACCTCACCGTACCTCCAGCGTTTAATGATAACACCTTTAAATCCTGTTTCCAAAGTGGCATCATGATTTTTTGAACATGTGCACTATGATGGATCATTCAATCAATGACAAGAAAGATTTGGATTATCCAAGGACGTTCTGATTTTAGTTCAGAAATCTTATTCAGTCGCGTCAACAAATTGCCGAATGAAACTGCTACGCCAAATAATTTGATTGCCAAGTTATATCAAGGGTTGAATGAACCTCTCTACCTGATGGTTGAGAACCTGTAAGGAACAAATGGCATTCATATCTAAAGGAAGAATTGAGAAGAACCATTGGTTAGATACCTGCTCCTACAACATAAACACTGCAATTTAAGATAATTTATCATACCCTCCTGCCAGAATGCATGTAATGCACCCAGAAATGTCGCATGCAAAAAGCACAGAGGAACCCTATTACATAAACTATGCCCGAATTTCATTCGCTACTGGCAGTTTGATGCTGATTGACATCTTATTTCACCTCTTCTTGAAATAAACATTTATTTTGACGTTTTCAAGTCGAGGACGTGGAAGAGAGAATATTAACGTTGGTTGCGAGATACAGAAGAATAACATACAGAAGAAGAAGATAAAATATTTCCATAGCTCCAAGAGCTCTTTTCACGATTGGCGAAAGTATCATATTGTAATGAAACAGCATGGAGCAGGTCTCGAACCCTAGACCTTCGAGCCCGAGTTGATTTCCGCGTTTATAAACCCAGGCTCCTTTCAAAGACGCGTCCTCGCGCTAGCTTGCTACGTCTTACAGGAACGCGCTCACCGGCTAAGCACACGCACTGTCGTGGATGCGAGGTCCGATCACTTCCGACACCAATGTAATGAAACAGGCAGGGAGCAGGTCTCGAACCCTCGACCTTCGAGCCCGAGGTCCGGCGCGTCCGACTGTGCCGCAAAAGCATGCTCATGCGGCAGAGTCGATTTCCGCGCATATAAACCCAGGGTCGTTACAATATTTTAAGTAAGTTTTAAGGTTTAGCATCGGGTTTAAGTTTAATTTCATTTAAATTAACATGTTAATTTACACAGCGACTCAACTTTCGTAAAAGTTGTTCAGGAAACTTAAACCCGATGCTAAGACCTTAAAACTTACCTTTGGCTCCATTAACAGACAGTTAATCAGATAAGAGAGACCGGTTCCCAATTTAGCATAACATTATATTTACATCTGTTTCAGTATATGAATGTTTAGTTAATGTGGGGTAACTAGTAGGCTACAGCTGTCAATGTTAAGCAAGTTAACATTCAGCCATTTGAAATCCATGAACTCAGTTAGAGTTTCGTACTTGAACTCAAAACGAACAATCATGTTACTCAAAAGATGACCACAATTTGCAGATACACCTTTACGATAGCAAACAGGCTAAGAAATTATAGCTAACTAAGTTACTTACTGCAGAGTAGGGCTAGCCATGATCTAACTAGTAACTAGTAACTAAGGTAGTTGATTTTAAGGTACAGTTATGATAATGGGGATTTGTACTTGAGATTGGACAAAAATGTGGGTAATTGGATGCTTAGATGTAACCATAGACTGTCTTATTTTTGCATAGGGTCAATTACACATGAAAAGAAAGGGAGATATCAGACTTCTTTTTAAAGAAGCACAAACAGGCAGATCAGGTGCAAACAGACCCCAGCCCTTGCATCACCACCGGACCCCAGAGCAGCTCCCTACATGAGGCTCGTCAGAGTCAGTGTGGTCAGACTTCACAAGGACCCAGTCTACCACCACCGGGTCAGAGCATCGGTCAGGCAGTCAGTCACATGCCCAGTTCAGAATGTAAGTTTAGCTTCAGCTTGTAATAGATGGTTTTGTCAGATTAAGCCTCACTTTAAAATGTTGGTTGTTGATTCATGTGTGTTCTTGTTTTGATGGCCGTGCATTTTTATTTTGATTATACACTAATGGTTCTTGTGTTATTTTAATGTAATAGATGTATCAAGTGATGACACAGAGACCTCTGACTCTGAGCAAGACAGTGAGCCAGAGCTGCCAGGAGATGTCATCGAGCCCCTCCCAACTGCATCAAGCACCAGATATGCTGTTCCAGAAGGACCCAATGGTAGGCCAGGCCTATACTTTAAACTACACATTTTAGTTAGCAGCTGTTAGTATCTAATCTTGTGGATCCATTAATTATACATTTCTATAGAGATATGACACATTATTTAACGTGTATTTAAGACATTTCAAGATCCAGAGAAGAGGGCAGTGTTTGAGAACATTTCCCAGAACTGAGCATGGTATTAGGAAAAGGGCTTTCAACAGCTCCCGGTAGAGAAGAATTCATGGCTTGAATATTCTGTAAGCCAAGATTCAACTTATTGCCTGTAGGCATTTTTCTCTGCCCAATACACCTGAATCTGCCTTCACATCACAGTCAGGGTTTTGTAACTGGAAAAAGGCATTGTTTAAAGATTCTGGGTATAAGCTCCATTCGAAGGCAGAGCATCATATCAATGCTATGTATGCTTGGAATCAGCATAAAAGGGCTATTGACAGCAACTCATGAATGAGGACCGGAAAAAGAAAGTGGAGGAAAACTGGATTTACATTAAAACAATTGCAGATGTGCTCCTATTAACTGCCACTCAAAATATAGCGCAGAGAGGTCATCGAGAATCTGATAACTCTCACAACAAGGGTCATTTTTTGACAATCTTAGAAAAAAATAGCAAAGCATAACCCTCTTATAGAGAAAAGGATGAATGCATGTGGCAATGCACAAGCCACCAAATCCAGAACAAAGTTCTTGAGGGCTTAGCTGAGATGGTGCAAAGTGAAATAATAAGAGAAGTAAAAGAACACATATATTTAGTTGTGAGGTACTATTACAACGGGGCCATCCACAAAAGCTTTTTACACTTTCAGTCAGCTGAAAGCTTAGATGCAGCAGGTCCCACAAAAATTATAATTTTTGAAAAACATGGTCTGGACTACAGAAATAATCTTGTGGGGCAAGGCTATGACGGTGCATCCGTCATGAGCGTAAATACAAGATTTGCATTGCATGTGCACTGCCTGAGGCAGTTACATTTTATTGCTCTCCTGCAGAAGCTTTATAACTTTGTATCTGGCTTGCAGTTCAGAAAGAGCTGTATCCACAGCAGCAGCCCAGGGAACTACAGAGACTTACGGATGGGCATGCAGATACATGGCATGCAGTAATCTGAGGGACAGGCTTCCAGCAGTTCTGAGAGTGCTACTTCAGGACATCACACTTGAAAATAGTGGTAATAGATCAGTGGAGGCAAGGGGCCTTCTTTCTAAGATAGATTTACATTTCATAGGGCTTTTGGTTACCTTTTGTAAAGTGCTTGGTGATGCCAAATGTCTTTCTGACCTATCAAGGGCTGTGGATCTAGTAGGTGCCCTTACAGACACATTACAGAACTACAGAAGTGAGGGTTACTTTGGAGAACTATGGAACGAGGTTGAAGAGATTGCAGAGCACTGCAAAATAAGTGTAAAAACAGTGTGTAAAAGACAGCCTAAAACAAGCTAAAGATTTCATGACTCATTGATGAGCACTGTAGGACAAAAGTGACCAAAGTGATGGTGAGAGCTTCCAAAGAGCTATTATTTATCAGGTGCTTGACAGTCTCACAGCTGAGCTGCAGAGGCGTTTTTCAAAGAAGAATTGCGAGATAATGCAAAACCCAAAGAGTACAACATTCTTGAATGAGGAGCCTCTGTTCGCCTTTGCTCAGACTTTTGAGTCAGATTTAGAGGACCGCAAACATGAGGGTCATCAAACCAAGGCGGCTTCTTGATAGGAGAGAGATAAGTGGAAGAGACAGACCGTCTACTCTCCCTGACTTTGTTGTGTTTCTAGAACCTTGTAAAGAGGACTTCCATGAGCTATTTCGACTTTGTAAGATTTATGTTGTTACACCAGTCAGCAGTGCTTCTTGCGAGAGAAGCTTCTCAGCTTTAAAACGGATTAAAACCCACCTTATGACAACAATGGTTAATGACAGGTTAAGTCACCAGGGAATTCTCAGTGTTGAGTCAAGGAGGGCAAGCTCCCTCAACATGGAGGAGTTTGTGAAACATATTGCCAGTTCTCACCAGAACCGCAGAATTATGCTGTTTTAAATCTACCTAGGATAATTTGGCACTAAGGCGGTCCCTCTGGTCATGATTAAAACCTGCACTGTGTACTAATAAGTACACTGAATTCTAAAATGATATATCCAAAGGGTATCATGTCACACAGATTTAATTTGGTCTTGATTAGGCCAATTCCAAAACTTTTCTTTGCTATTAGTTAACATATACATACATACATACATACATACATAATAAATATGATACTGTACATTTTTAATATTGATGGGCACAAATCATTTTTAAATGTCTATTTCTGCTTGATACAGTTGAAGCCTGAAGTTTACATACACTTAGGTTGGGGTCATTAAAACTCGTTTTTCAACCACTCCACAAATTTCTTGTTTAACAAACTATAGTTTAAGACATTCGTTTAAGTCGTTTAAGACATTTACTTTGTGCAAGACACAAGTAATTTTTCCAACAATTCTTTAGACAGATTATTTCACTTATAATTCACTGTATCACAATTCCAGTGGGTCAGAAGTTTACATACACTAAGTTGATTGTATCTTTAAACAACTTGGAAAATTCCAGAAAATGATGTCATGGCTTTAGAAGCTTCTGATAGGCTAATTGACATCATTTGGGTCAATTGGAGGTGTACCTGTGGATGTATTTCAAGATCTACCTTCAAACTCGGTGCCTCTTTGCTTCACATCATGGGAAAATCAAAAGAAATCAGCCAAGACCTCAGAAAAATACCGCTGTCACATTCGTTATAAGGATCGGACCAAGGCGCAGCGTGGTATGCGTACATTCTTATTTATTTAAAGAATGAACACTGAACAAACTAACAACATTACAAAACGAAACGTGACGCTATACAAACGAGTGCTGACAGGCAACTACACATAGACAAGATCCCACAAACACCAAAGGGAAATGGCTACCTAAATATGATCCCCAATCAGAGACAACGATAAACAGCTGCCTCTGATTGGGAACCATATCAGGCCACCATAAACATACAAATCACCTAGACCTACAAAAACCCTAGACAATACAAAACCCCTAGACAATACAAAAACTAGCGTACCCACCCTAGTCACACCCTGATCTAACCAAAATATAAAGAAAACAGAGATATCTCAGGTCAGGGCGTGACAACCGCTCAGGAAGAAGACACGTTCTGTGTCCTAGAGATGAGCGTACTTTGGTGTGAAAAGTGCAAATCAATCCCAGAACAAAAGCAAAGGACCTTGTGAAGATGCTGGAGGAAACAGGTACAAAAGTATCTATATTCACAGTAAAACGAGGCGAGATCGACATAACCTGAAAGGCTGCTCTTCAAGGAAGAAGCCACTGCTTCAAAACTGCCATATAAAAGCCAGACTACGGTTTGTAACTGCACATTGGGACACAGATCGTACTTTTTGGAGAAATGTCCTTTGGTCTGATGAAACAAAAATAGAACTGTTTGGCCATAATGACCATCGTTATGTTTGGAGGAAAAAGGGGGAGGACTTGCAAGCCGAAAAACACCATCCCAACCGTGAAGCACGGGGGTGGCAGCATCATGTTGTGGGGGTGCTTTGCTGCAGGAGGGACCGGTGCACTTCACAAAATAGATGGCACATGAGAAAGGAAAATTATGTGGATATATTGAAGCAACATCTCAAGACATCAGTCAGGAAGTTAAAGCTTGGTTGCAAATGGGTCTTGCAAATGGACACTGACCACAAGCATACTTCCAAAGTCGTGGCAAAATGGATAAAGGAAAACAAAGTCAAGGTATTGGAGTGGCCATCACAAAGCCCTGACCTCAATCCCATAGAAAATTTGTGGGCAGAACTGAAAAAGCGTGTGCAAGCAAGGAGACCTACATACATGACTCAGTTACACCAGCTCTGTCAGGAGAAATGGGCCAAAATTCACCCAACCTATTGTGGGAAGCTTGTGGAAGTCTACCTGAAACGTTTGACCAGAGTTAAACAATTTAATGGCAATGCTACCAAATACTAATTGAGTTCATGTACATTTCTGACCCACTGGGAATGTGAGGAAAGAAATAAAAGCTGAAATAAATCACTACTATTTTTCTGACATTTCACATTCCCACAATAAAGTGGTGATCCGAACTGACCTAAAACAGGACATTTTTACTAGGATTAAATGTCAGGAATTGTGAAAAATTTAGTTTAAATGTATTTGGCTAAGGTGTACATAAGCTTCCGACTTCAACTGTACCTGGTATGTCAACTTGCAGTGTTTTTTTGTCAATTACATTTTTTGTAAATAAACTGTGCAGTAACACACATGCTATCTTATCTCATTTGTGCTTGAGCTTTATTTTCTGAAAATATTTTAGATGTTCAACACTTATAGACCCAGATTATATATTCATGAAAACAGAGTGACCTAAGTCTCTCCAGTATATATAAATATAAGTGTGTGTGTGTGTGTGTGTGTGTGTGAGTGAGTGAGTGAGTGAGTGAGTGAGTGAGTGAGTGAGAAAGAAAGAAATTGAGCTGCATTTCCGAGCTAGAGACACTGACTATTCATAGTATGATAAAGAATTCTAGTGAAGTAACCCTTTTGGACCACACTATCTGCCACATTGAAGAACTCCGGGTCAAGTGAATGATCACTTCTACCTCTAATCAGCAATCATAAGATTCATTCATGCTCCTTAGATGCCAGGTTAGGGTTACACACACATTTTCTGTCATGGTCTATGGACCCCCTGAAGTAGCCTTGGCCACCCCATGTATAAATCTCTAGTCCCACCACTGCCTGTGACAAATACCATTCTGCGATAATGCATATCCTATCATTGAGATATGTAAATATTGTCGATCAATATAAGAACGTTTTTGTAATCTAGGTGTAATTGCTGCTGCAAAAAAAATGTGGACCCATATTGGAAAGCTGAACTATCTAGCTACATCCCATTAGACTATATTATTATAAAATCAAACATAAACCAGACATTTGACAGAATTTGGAAATCGTATGTTGACCATCTTAGAGAATGTTTTGTACAGTGGGCCTTTTACTTCTGTTTCCATATTGTTTTGTGAAATAAAAAAATGGCCATGATACCGGAAATACATTTGGCTGCAAGCCACTGCAAACTCTGACAAACAACACATAAATCAATAACCCGTCAAGGAACAGACAAAACTAAAATTATAGAGTAGCCCGAACTACTTGTCATTTCTTATTAAATATATATTTTCCAATCCTTGATTCCACATTCACTCTGGTCGACTCCTCTCCTGACTTATTTTAAATGTTTAGAGCAGGAAGAGATTGAAGAATGGAGTAAGAGGAAGCATGAAAATACCAATGAAATGCAGTCTGTACCAACATGGAAAATATGTTCCTGTGGTTCTTGTTCTGAATGATTGTGTTAATTGTGCTATTGTGGCTTACCGTTTCTCGTCGTATAGAAGAAATACTTAACGAAGTTAATGTCCTGTCCACTGTTATTTGAAGCTGTCTGTTTGAAGAGCAATCACATGTCCTTAATAACCATACATGTTGGTATAGGGTGCAATAGGAACAAAACCAGTGTTACCATGGGATGGGCCATTGAGAAGAAATGTTGTACTACAAAATGGAGATACAGTTGCTCCCAATGGCGCTGCTCATGCTGTCATAGAAGACTTTCCATATCCCTATGTTTACAACCCTCTGAGCATGAAAGATAGGCAGAACTGAGTGATTTAATCATTAACCTAAAAATGGCAGATAAATAGTGTGAGTATACAGTGCATTCATAAAGTATTCAAGACCCCTTCATTTTTCCCACATTTTGTTACGTTACAGCATTATTGTAAAATGGTTTAAATTGTTTTTCCAATCTACATACAATATCCCATAATGACAAATCCAAAACAGGTTTAGACATTTTTGCAAAAAAATAAAATAAATGTAAATATGACAATTACAGTGGGGCAAAAAAGTATTTAGTCAGCCACCAATTGTGCAAGTTCTCCCACTTAAAAAGATGAGAGAGGCCTGTAATTTTCTTCATAGGTACACTTCAACTATGACAGACAAAATGAGAAGAAAAAAAATCCAGAAAATCACATTGTAGGATTTTTCATGAATTTATTTTCAAATTATGGTGGAAAATAAGTATTTGGTCAATAACAAAAGTTTACCTCAATACTTACTTGTTATATACCCTTTGTTGGCAATGACAGAGGTCAAACGTTTTCTGTAAGTCTTCACAAGGTTTTTGGCCCATTCCTCCATGCAGATCTCCTCTAGAGCAGTGATGTTTTGGGGCTGTTGCTGGGCAACACGGACTTTCAACTCCCTCCAAAGATTTTCTATGGGGTTGAGATTTGGAGACTCCGCTAGGCCACTCCAGGACCTTGAAATGCTTCTTACGAAGCCACTCCTTCGTTGCCCGGGCGGTGTGTTTGGGATGATTGTCATGCTAAAAGACCCAGCCACGTTTCATCTTCAATGCCCTTGCTGATGGTAGGCTTTGTTACTTTGGTCCCAGCTCTCTGCAGGTCATTCACTAGGTCCCCCCGTGTGGTTCTGGGATTTTTGCTCACCGTTCTTGTGATCATTTTGACCCCACGGGGTGAGATCTTGCGTGGAGCCCCAGATCGAGGGAGATTATCAGTGGTCTTGTATGTCTTCCATTTCCTAATAATTGCTCCCACACTTGATTTCTTCAAACCAAGCTGCTTACCTATTGCAGATGTAGTCTTCCCAGCCTGGTGCAGGTCTACAATTTTGTTTCTGGTGTCCTTTGACAGCTCTTTGGTCTTGGCCATAGTGGAGTTTGGAGTGTGACTGTTTGAGGTTGTGGACAGGTGTCTTTTATACTGATAACAAGTTCAAACAGGTGCCATTAATACAGGTAACGAGTGGAGGACAGGGGAGCCTCTTAAAGAAGAAGTAACTTTTTTTGCCCCAGTGTACATAAGTAAATAACCCTTTACTCAGTACTTTTTTGAAGCACCTTTAGCAGTGATTCCTCGTCTTCTTGGGTATGACGATACAAGATTATCACACCTGTATTTGGGGAATTTCTCCCATTCTTCACTGCAGATCCTCTCAATGCACTGTCAGGTTGGATGGGCAGCATCGCTGCCCAGCTATTTTCAGGTCTCCAGTGATTGTGGATCGGGTTCAAGTCCAGGCTCTGGTTGGGTCACTCAAGGACATTCAGAGACTTGTCCCCGAAGCCACTCCTGCATTGTCTTGGCTGTGTGCATAGGGTATTTGTCCTGTTGGAAAGTGAACCTTTGCCCCAGTCTGAGGTCCTGAGCACTCCGGAGCAGGTTTTCAACAAGGATGTCTTTGCTCCGCTCATCTGTCTCTCGATCCTGAATAGTTTCCCAGTCCCTGATGTTGGAAAAACATCCCCACAGCATGATGCTGCCACCACCATGCTTAACTCACGGGGTGGTGAGGTTTCCTCCAGATGTGACGCTTGGCAATCAGGCCATATAGTTCAACCTTGGTTTCATCAGACCAGAGAATCTTTATTCTCATGGTCTGAGAGTCTTATGGTAAACTCCAAGCTGGCTGTCATGTGCCTTTTACTGAGGAGTAGCTTCCTTCTGGCCACTCTAACATAAAGGCCTGATTGGTGGAGTGCTGCAGAGATTTTTGACCTTCTGGAAGTTTCTCCCATTTCCACAAAGGTTCTCCCATTTTCTATTGGGTTCTCGGTCACCTCCCTGACAAAGGCCCCTTTTCCGTGATTGCTCAGTTTGTCCGGGCGGCCAGCTCTAAGAGGAGTCTTGGTGGTCCCAAATTTATTCCATTTAAGAATGATGGAGGCCACTGTGTTCTTGGGGACCTTCAATGCTGTAGAAATTTGGTTGTGTTTTTTGTAACCTTTCCCCAGATCTGTGCCTCGACACAATCCTGTCCCCGGAGCTCTACGTACAATTCCTTGACCTCATGGCTTGGTTTTTGCTCTGACATGTACCGTCAACTGTGGGACCTTATATAAGCAGCTGTGTGCTTTCCCAAATCATGTCCAATCAATTGAATATACCACAGGTGGACTCCAATCAATTTGTAGAAACATCTCAAGGATGAACAGTGGAAACAGAATGTACCTGAGCTCAATTTTGAGTCTCATAGCAAAGAGTCTAAATACCTATGTAAATTAGCTATTTTTTTGTATATTTTTTTTAATACATTTTCAACATTTTCTAAAAACCTGCTTTTGCTTTGTCATCATGGGGTATTGTGTGTCGATTGATCAGGAAAAAAACAATTGAACACATTTTACAATAAGGCTGTAACGTAACAAAATGTGGAAAAAGTGAAGGAGTCTGAATAATGTATTCTCTCCTACCTCTGCTGGCTGGCGATCTTCTCCATCTTGGCGGTCTCTAGGCTTGACGTGGAAGTCAAAGGGTACACGGTGGGAAGGTACTGGACCAGCTGCCATGCCCTGGTTAAAAAAAAGAATGAAACATTATTGTTTTGCAGTAATGGCTAGCACCATGGTGTAGCTAGAGGACAGCTTTTCCCATCCTCCTCAGGCTACATTGACTTAAATACAAAACCTAGGAGGCTCGTAGGCCTTACACCCTTCCATAGATCTACATGGTAATTATGACCACTTCCGGAGGATGTCCTCCAACCAAATCCAAGCTTTTGCAACATGAACTGACATGTTGTCCATCCTATCATATGATTAGGATCAGAGAACGAACAATGTGGTGGATTGGGGTTGTGTGTCACGTTCTGACCTTAGTTCCTTTGTTTTGTCTTTGTTTTAGTATGGTCAGGGCGTGAGTTGGGGTTGGCAGTCTATGTTCTTTTTTCTATCATTTGGAATTTCTGTGTTTGGCCTGGTATGGTTCTCAATCAGAGGCAGCTGTCAATCATTGTCCCTGATTGAGAACCATACTTAGGTAGCCTGGTTTCACCTTTGAGTTGTGGGTGATTATTTTCTGTTCAGTGTTTTTTCAGCACCATACAGGACTGCTCGTTTGTCATTTTATAGTTTTGTTTCAGTGTTCAATTATTTTATTAAAGAATATGGACACTTACCACGCTGCGCATTGGTCCTCCTCTTCTTCCACCTACAACAACCGTTACATTGTGCCACAGGGCAATATTGGAGTTTTATGTGTTGAGAAGCTTGGTGAGTTGGTGACATATTGGATAAAGATTGAAAGTGAAGAGTGATAGTTGAGCATTTCTAGGATATTATTCAATTCAAATTAGTTTCTTCAATCTACCAGAGACGGAGAAGGTAGATTATACACTAGAAAAAAATCTAAACGCAACATGTAAAGTGTTGATCCCATGTTTCATCAGCTGAAGTAAAAGATCCCAGAAATATTTCACTCAAATGTTTTACACAAATTTGTTTACATCCCTGTTAGTGAGCATTTCTCCTTTGCCAAGATAATCTATCCACCTAACAGGTGTGGCATATCAAGAAGCTGATTAAACAGCATGATCATTACACAGGAGTACCTTGTGCTGGGTACAATAAAAGGCCACTCTAAAATATGATGTTTTGTCACACAACACAATGCCACAGATGCCTCAAGATAAGGGAGCGTGCAATTAGCATGCTGGCTGCAGGAAAGTCCACCAGAGCTGTTGCCTGAGAATTCAATGTTCATTTCTCTAACATAAGCCACCTGCAATGTTGTTTTAGAGAATTTGGCATGTATGTCCAACCAGCCTCACAACCGCAGGACACATGTATGGCGTTGTGTGGGCGAGCGGTTTGCTAATGTCAAAGTTGTTAAGAGATGTGGTGGTGGGGTTATGGCATGGGCAGGCAAAATCTACGGACAATGAACACAATTGCATTTTATTAATAGCAATTTGAATGCACAGAGATACCGTGACAAGATCCTGAGGCCTATTGTCGTGCCATTCATCCACTGCCATCATCCTTATGTTTCAGCATGATAATGCACGGCCCCATGTCGCGAGGATCTGTACACAATTCCTGGAAGTTTCTAAAACTGTACACAATTCCTATGTACACAATTCCTGAAAATTGTATTCCATGGCCTGCATACTCACCAGATATGTCACCCATTGAGCATGTTTGGGATTCTCTGGATCGTCGTGTTGGACAGCGTGTTCTAGTTCCCGCCAATATCCAGTAACTTCGCACAGCCATTGAAGAGGAGTGAGACAACAGTCCACAGGCCACAATCAACAGCCTGATCAAGTCTATGTGAAGGAGATGTCGCACTGCATGAGGCAAATGGTGGTCACACCAGATACTGACTGGTTTTCTGATCCATGTCCCTACTTTAAAAAAATATATCTTTAAAAGCTTGATGTTTTATTATTTTTACAAGTTACAAACATGACATTTCAGCCATCAATGAATGGCCTTAAAATTCTACTAAATCTAAATAAACATTTTGATTGTGACAATTGAATTTAACCCAGGGGCAATTTGGGATTTAAACAACAACAAAGGGGTCATCCCACCATTATTTTTGGTAAACAGCTGAGGGATAGGGCTAGAGCAATTCCACTTTCAAATTCATAGACTGAGCTATGGATGCAAGGACTGACCAGCCATGAGATCAAAATGATAACCATGTTTTGAAGCTATAGAGTTTGTTTACAAATATACTGAACAAAAATATAAATGCAACATGTAAACTATTGGTCTCTTTTCATGAGCTGAAATAAAAGACCCCAGAAATGTTGTTCAAAAATAACATCCCTGTTAGTGAGCATTTCTCTTTTGCCAAGATAATCAATTCATCCACCTGACAGGTGTGGCATATCAAGAAGCTGATTAAAACAGCATGATCATTACACAGGTGCAACTTGTGCTGGGGACAATATTAGGCCACTAAAATGAGCAGTTTTGTCACACATCACAATGCCACAGATGTCTCAGGTTTTGAGGGAGTGTGCAATTGGCATGCTGACTGCAGGAATGTCCAACAGAGCTGTTGCCTGAGAATTTAATATGTTAATTTCTCTACCATATGCCGCCTCCAACATCGTTTTAGAGAATTGGCAGTAGATTCAACCGACCTATCAACCGAAAACAACTTGTAACCACGCCAGCCCAGGACCTCCACATCTGGCTTCTTCACCTGTGGGATCATTTGAGGATCCCACAAGTGCTCAGGAGTCTTTGTAAAAAAGCATTTTTGTGGCTGAAAAGTTAATTCTGATTGGCTGGGCCTGGCTCCCCAGTGGGTGGGCCTATGCCCTCCCAGGCCCACCCATAGCTGCACCCCTGACCAGTCGTGAAATCCATAGATTAGGGCCCAATGAATTTATTTCAATTGACTGATTTCCTTCTATGAACAGTAAAATCTTTGAAATTGTTGCATGTTGCATTTATATTTTTGTTCAATATACATTTTATTTTTAATTATTTTTTACTAACAATGGATTAGATTTTGGGTTCTAAAGTTGAACTAAGCTCAGTTGAAGTAAGTTCATAAGGCAATAATAATAATAAAAAAAGAGTCAATATATCACAAATGTGAAAGTCCTAAAATGGATGTTTCCAATACCATATTGCCCCTTACAACAAACAAAAACAATCCATAGGAAGGGGATGTAATTGCACACTCCTTTCTAGACATAAAAACGGAATTAATTGGTCCTCAACACAACCCCCCCCCAAAAAAAAAAAATCAGCATTGCCATAGTAATGGTTAAAAGGTTATTCCGAGTTGAATTTAAATGTTTACCAAAGTTTGCTTGCTAAATCCCCTATCCTGCTTCGTGACATACTTCCCTGGAGTGGGACATCTGAGTTGATTTGAGATCTGACTAAAGTAAGCTTGGTAAAAGCTTGGTAACTCATTAATCTTGCTTTCTGGAATAACCCTTTGCTTTCTCCCTAGTGTGGGTCCCCATGTGTCTTTTCAGATGGTGATTCTGACTGAAGCCTGTTCCACAATCAGGGCAGCGGAATGATTTCTCCCCTGTGAGAATCCTTATGTGCCTTTTTAGTTCACCATTGGAAATTAATTGTTTGTCACATTCACGACAGTGGTATGACTTATCCCCTATGTGGATCTTTAAGTGGGTTTTCAGATTGCTAGCAGTGCTAAATCCTTTGCCACAATCACGGCACTGGTATAGCTTCTCTTCTGTGTGGCTCCTAATGTGTACTTGTAGATATCCAAACTGAGTGTAGCTTTTGCCACAATCAGAGCATTGATATTGTTTCTCACCTGTGTGGATCCTCATGTGCACTGACATATCATATTCCGTAGTGAAACATTTACTACAAACCTGAAAACACATTCCACAAAGATGTTCTTGATCTTTTACATGAGTTTTCAAATGTTTCACTAATGAACCAATATAAAGAAAAGACTTGCCACACACCTTACAACAAGAAACAGCAGCATTACTTTGACTGGGTGATTTCACTTTAGATAACTCTACAGATTTTCTAACCTTAGTATTAATACAAGAATGTTGTATTTTTACAATCCGTTTTCTCTTTGACTTGACTGGATTAAAACCTGAAGGAGATCCTGCATTTTTAATACTATGGACACTTTTAGAGTTCTCACTCTGATCCTCAGAACAGTCTGGATTTACTGCAGAGAGGGTCTGAGAATCACTGGTTCGCATTCTCTGTAGTCTTCTCCATCCGGTTCTGTTTTGATCTGTTCAGTTGTAGTATTGGGCAGAGTGTCACCCTCTCGGTTGCTTTCCTTTGGGGCTTGATAGAGATGTGAGGGCTAAGTTGGGTTCTCATCACAGTGACTTTTCACAAGGACAGGAGTGAATATAAACTCTATGGTATGCAAGTTCTGCTCTTCCTCTTGACTGGGCCTGAGTTCCCCCTGTTCCTCTTTTATCTGTGTGGGCTCTGTGTCTTCCTGCCCCAGACTGGGGCTCTTCTCCTGCTCACAGTGCTGCTGCTCAGGGGGTACCTCCACTTCAGAGACAGAGAGGGTGAACTGCTGGAGTTCTGGAGGAAAGGATTAAACAAAACCTCAATGCTGAGCTACAATCTGGGATTTAGGAATTTGTTTATGGTCATTTTAATTATTGATATACACTGCTAATATACACTGTATTTGGACAGTGAAGTCAAGCATCTAATTTGGGCTATAAATGGCATGTTTTCATTGGAAGCACTGGTTCTCCCAACTTAAAAAGTTAGGAGCACAACATAACATTGAGGACCACCAGAAAAGAGAGCTTTAGCCTATATTGGGCTTATATGGACTTGAGCTACTTCTGAAGCACATGCTGTGGCCTAGAAACGAACTACCCTGTAAAGATATGTTTATTATAAAAAGCAAACATTTGGAATATTAGGTTTCTACATGGTTAGGGCCCTATAAATCTATTATTTTTTGCCCAATTCCATTTACTCAGTTTTGTTTTTCTAGGTTTCAGACTGGCTCTCAGAGCCAGAGAAAGGGACAGAATCCTTACATTCTAACATGGCATAATTTAGTGCAGAAGATCGGCACACTCATTCCTGACTCATGTAGTGAGCGCACGCTCTGAAGCAACAGGGATTGCCTGGCTGCATGCACTTTAGTTATTTTGATAACATTGAAAATACACTGAACAAAAATATAAACGCAGCATGTAAAGTGTTGGTCCTGAGTTTAAATAATATATCCCAGAAATGTTCCATACGCACAAAGCTTATTTCTCTAAAATTTGAAACAAGTCAGTTACGACGCCGAACTGCTGTCAGGTCAAGACCCTGGTGAGGACAACGAGCACGCAGATGAGCTTCCCTGAGATGGTTTCTGACAGTTTGTGCAGAAATTTGGTTGTGCAAATGCACAGTTTCCACAGCTGTCTGAGTGGCTGGTCTCAGACGATCCCGCAGGTGAAGAAGCCGGATGTGGAGGTCCTGGGCTGGCGTAGTTACACGTGATCTGCGGTTGTGAGGCCGGTTGGACATGCTGCCAAATTCCCTAAAACGACGTTGGAGGCGGCTTATTGTAGTGAAATTAACATTAAATTCTGTTTCAACAGCTCTGGTGGACATTTCAGCAGTCAGCATGCCAATTGCATGCTCTCTCAAAATATTGTATAAAATTACATTATCACAATCACTTGATTGTTTGCCATACTAGTCTGATGAGACCATGCTTGCAACAACGAGAACTAGCCTGCGTCTATCGAACATGATGGACAATGTTGATTGGCAGGTGGAATGATGTCCCATGAGGTTGCAAGTTTAAGCCAGTTTAAAGTGGGAGATGGGGTCAGGTTGGCCCAGTATTGTCCAGTTAGGTTGGAGGGTGGGCCAAGGGCACCACAGTTTTACTGTCTTTATGCACAAGCTACAGGGGTTGGAGAACAATCAGTGGTTCAGGGACCCTTTTAGGCTCTTGGGCACTACTTTCAGAACTACTGGCTTAAAAGTATACAAAACCTCTATTCAATCTCTTAGTTAATTTGTCCAATTACTTATGATTACTTCAAATGGGGGAGGTGCTTTAATTTCTAAATGGTGAAACATATGCATGAAATTAACCTTAAATAAAAAGTGCCATTCTGTATTGTTGCCCCATATTCATCATTTGATCTCAAATCAAAACTGATTTATTAGATACGTGTCCAAATACGCCTACTGTAATGGAGTGCACTGTGTACCGATTGATTCTTATCTAACATCTCCTTAAATTGAATGGCTAATGAGCTAAACTCAACCGTTTTACCCTATCGTCAAAGCCTGATCATAACCCAAAATATATCCTACAGTTTTATTATATTGATAGGCCTATCATTGGAATACCAGATTGTAGCTCTTTAATTATAGACTACCTTACAGGTTGAGATTCCTATAATAAAGTTTGAATAGACAAACGTAGTGGGTAACAAACATGATCCGCATTTGAGTAGCTTTATGTCAAGTAGCCTTTGTAGACGGTGGTTTTCTTCTTTTGAACGAAAAACTGCGTCCTGAATCTCTGCTATCGTTTTCTCAACTAAAACAAATATCTCCTCAGCAGCAGCTGTTAATCTCTTGTTGAGAAAAACACTCAACTGTATTTTATACATTATTTTAAGTTAAGGATCTAACGTTCGTGTTTACTTCTCAAATCTGCTAAGCATTTCCGGTTATCACAGCCACAAAGGCTATGTTCTAGACATTCAGGAAAACAAACATGAGTTTTTTGGTCTTCATGTAAGTTTAGGGGTAGGCATAAGGTTAACAGTGTGATTCAGTGGAGAGTTAGGTTCAAAATCACATCTCATCTTAAGAAGAACAATTGTAGAAATAGGCGGGATTCAGGATTTGAGTTATGACTTTGTGGATGTGGTAACTAGTGACGACAGGTTTTTTTTAATCCTTCAGAATAAGAGTCCTTTTTTTTGGGAAACTGTGTAAATGAATAAAAAAGGCAAAATGATGGAAACATTTTACAATTTATCTACCATATACTAAATCAAACACAATTATTTCTAAATCAAGTGTTTCAAAAAAAGAAATTGTGTGATTTTAATATGGCTAACAATGTTTTGTGTGTGTGTGGGGGTGGCACCCTGTGAGCAAAACATTTTAGGGGCCCCAATGTGAGTGGAGATAAAAAAATATATGTTTTAGAGTTAATTTCCTGCAATTCTACACATTTTGAAAGACCACATTGTAACACAGGCGACTCCTGACCACTGCAATGCCTTGGGACTGGTGTGAATATGCCCACAAATGTTCCATTACATTCTGAAGCTTACAAACCAAAAGAAAATGTATGGAACATTCACTCCCTGTCCCATACATTCTCTCTATTCTCTAAGCTGCAGTAAACTGAACATAAAATAGAGACTAAAGTATAATTTCAATAATATCAGTCTGAACATTCTCTCATCACCTTGAGAGACATTCCAAAACAAAAGACCAGGAAACTGTTTCTAATAACCTGAAAACATCAATAGACTGAACAGCAGACCTGTGATTAACATTATTATTACAATTTAAAGGGGCAATCAGGGATTGAAAGAGCAACAAATCTGCCACCCCACCACTTTTGTTGGTAAACAGCTAAGCTGAAGAAATGTGACCACTCTCAATTCCAAATACTGAGCTAAGAATGCAAGCTCTGCTGTACATTCCTGCATTCAGCATGGCAATTGTACGCTCCCTCAAAACTTGAGACATCTGTGTGACAAATCTGCACCTTTTAGAGTGTCCTTTTATTGTCCCCAGCACAAGGTGCACCTGTGTAATGATCATGACATTTAATCAGCTTCATGATGTGCCACACCTGTCAGGTGGAAGGATGATCTTGGCAAAGGAGAAATACTCACTAACAACATTTGAGAGAGAAGCTTTTTGTGCTTATGTAACATTTCTGGGATCCTTTACTTCTTGCTCATGAAACATGGCAACAACACTTTACATGTTGTTTTTATATTTTTTGGACTGTACAAAATGGTTTTCCTCTTTTATGAGTCTGTACAGTGCCTTGCGAAAGTATTCGGCCCCCTTGAACTTTGCGACCTTTTGCCACCTTTCAGGCTTCAAACATAAAGATATAAAACTGTATTTTTTTGTGAAGAATCAACAACAAGTGGGACACAATCATGAAGTGGAACGACATTTATTGGATATTTCAAACTTTTTTAACAAATCAAAAACTGAAAAATTGGGCGTGCAAAATTATTCAGCCCCCTTAAGTTAATACTTTGTAGCGCCACCTTTTGCTGCGATTACAGCTGTAAGTCGCTTGGGGTATGTCTCTATCAGTTTTGCACATCGAGAGACTGACATTTTTTCCCATTCCTCCTTGCAAAACAGCTCGAGCTCAGTGAGGTTGGATGGAGAGCATTTGTGAACAGCAGTTTTCAGTTCTTTCCACAGATTCTCGATTGGATTCAGGTCTGGACTTTGTCTTGGCCATTCTAACACCTGGATATGTTTATTTTTGAACCATTCCATTGTAGATCTTGCTTTATGTTTTGGATCATTGTCTTGTTGGAAGACAAATCTCTGTCCCAGTCTCAGGTCTTTTGCAGACTCCATCAGGTTTTCTTCCAGAATGGTCCTGTATTTGGCTCCATCCATCTTCCCATCAATTTTAACCATCTTCCCTGTCCCTGCTGAAGAAAAGCAGGCCCAAACCATGATGCTGCCACCACCATGTTTGACAGTGGAGATGGTGTGTTCAGGGTGATGAGCTGTGTTGCTTTTACGCCAAACATAACGTTTTGCATTGTTGCCAAAAAGTTCAATTTTGGTTTCATCTGACCAGAGCACCTTCTTCCACATGTTTGGTGTGTCTCCCAGGTGGCTTGTGGCAAACTTTAAACGACACTTTTTATGGATATCTTTAAGAAATGGCTTTCTTCTTGCCACTCTTCCATAAAGGCCAGATTTGTGCAATATACGACTGATTGTTGTCCTATGGACAGAGTCTCCCACCTCAGCTGTAGATCTCTGCAGTTCATCCAGAGTGATCATGGGCCTCTTGGCTGCATCTCTGATCAGTCTTCTCCTTGTATGAGCTGAAAGTTTAGAGGGACGGCCAGGTCTTGGTAGATTTGCAGTGGTCTGATACTCCTTCCATTTCAATATTATCGCTTGCACAGTGCTCCTTGGGATGTTTAAAGCTTGGGAAATATTTTTGTATCCAAATCCGGCTTTAAACTTCTTCACAACAGTATCTCGGACCTGCCTGGTGTGTTTCTTGTTCTTCATGATGCTCTCTGCGCTTTTAACGGACCTCTGAGACTATCACAGTGCAGGTGCATTTATACGGAGACTTGATTACACACAGGTGGATTGTATTTATCATCATTAGTCATTTAGGTCAACATTGGATCATTCAGAGATCCTCACTGAACTTCTGGAGAGAGTTTGCTGCACTGAAAGTAAAGGGGCTGAATAATTTTGCACGCCCAATTTTTCAGTTTTTGATTTGTTAAAAAAGTTTGAAATATCCAATAAATGTCGTTCCACTTCATGATTGTGTCCCACTTGTTGTTGATTCTTCACAAAAAAATAAAGTTTTATATCTTTATGTTTGAAGCCTGAAATGTGGCAAAAGGTCGCAAAGTTCAAGGGGGCCGAATACTTTCGCAATGCACTGTATTTGTCCCGTTTTCGAGAAGACCCTCTCAGAGGGACGGATGTGGCCAGAGGTTCTGCAGATAGGATTGGACCTCCATTATGGCATCTGCTGAGGGATTCCTTCGTGCTGCATCCCCAGTTGCTCTCTCGTCAAACAGCAGACGTTTGTGGCACTACTGCTGGTGCTTCTGCTCCATTTGATCCCTCTTCTTCCTGTTGCCCTGGTGCCTGAGCCAACTGACTGCTGGGGATGCCCCTCCCTGCTGCTGAGGTTATTCTTTGAAGAGGTTCATCAATCGCTCTGGCATCACTGAAGGCTAACTTCAAGTGCAGCGGTTTCTGATAGCAATATTCATTCTGTAGCACTTTCTGTCCATTGATGAACATAGGGTGTCCATCAACTCTGTCACATGTCCAGTGGTTACATTCTCTCTGGCGGCTGGCTGTAGACCCTTACACAGGAGTATAATTTTTGAGGCTGTCACATAGCTGAAAAGCGAGAACACTAACTTATTAGTTCAGGTTCATGTTTTGTCTACTGATACTACATTCTCATCTACTGCTCATATACATATATAATACTGGATTAAATAATGATGTAGTAATAACTGCTTACTGTACCTCTCTCCACTGATCTCCACAGTGACCTGCTCAAAGGGTTCCAGGACTCTGCACACCTCCTCCACCACCTCCCATTCCTCTTGGGTCAGAGCATCAGGAGGTATATTGACAATGGCCAGGGTAGAGATGATGGCGTCCTTAGACTCAAGAAACCACATTTTGAATTCCACCTTGGAGTTTCTCCATGTATGAAGTCATGAAGAAATGTGTCATGCAAAATTACATTTCAATACAGAAAAAAGTACACAGAATTCCAAAAATCATTCAATTTAATTTTGTACAATTTCATAAATAACACAATTTCAGTCATGATAAAAACATACAACAATCTAAATAGGCAAACTCCATATTTAGTGACATAAATCCATAGGCTGTGCAGGGATTATTTTCCAAAGGGCACAGTTTTACTAGGTGGACTCCAAGGGGGCGGTGGATCGTCTTGTAGAATAGCTTGTATCTGTCTCTCCTTCCTCTGTCTTGTCTGTTGGCGTTCTTTCCTTCTCTGTAGGAGAAGTGCAGACAAAATAGTAGCTCAATTGGCAGAACATTTAATTGTCAACATGGCGGGTTGGGTTCAATTCGAATTGAAGTCAGTAAATTCAGAAAGTGCCTTGAATTTGTCAATGTAAAGTGTAAAAAATAAAAACTGCTACTTCAAGCTGTCATCAAGGCAAAGGGTGGCTACTTTGAAGATATACAATATATTTTGAGTTGTTTAACACTTTTTTGGTTACTACATGATTCCATGTGTTATTTCATAGTTTTGATGTCTTCACTATTGATTAAAAAAAAACGAACATATATAAAAAAAAACATCAATTTCAGAAAAAAGGCTGTAACGTAACAAAATGTGGAACACCCGCAATAACATCTGCTAAATATGTGAATGTGACCAATAAAATTTGATTTGATTTGTTATTTCTGTATAAGAAAAAAGTTGACGACAAAGTTGCCTCTTTTACAAGGGGATCCAATAGGATGGTGGTTTTCAATGTTGGTTTTCCCCAATTTGTGGGCGTGGTCGAGGGGAATTCCATATTATTACGTGAATACCGACTGGGACTATAAAGCCGCTTAAATGTGGTCTGTGTGCATACACTACCGTTCAAAAGTTTGGGGTCACTTAGAAATGTCCTTGTTTTTTAAAGAAAAACACATTTTTTGACCATTAAAATAAACTTTTGAACGGTAGTGTATGCACACAGACCACATTTAAGCGGCTTTATAGTCCCAGTCGGTATTCACGTAATAATATGGAATTCCCCTCGACCACGCCCACAAATTGGGGAAAACCATGGGGAAAAAATGGTAGTGGGGAAAAAAATGGTAGTGTACATACCAGCCATTTTTCATACATCTCCAAGGCCATCCTATCCTTCTCTTCTTTTTCGTATCTCTCCTCTTCCTCTTTGATCTTCTCTTTCCGACGCTCCGTTTTCACTTTTTCGTGGACAACATCCTTCTTCCTTTCATTCCTATGTAATTTCCAGGGGAAGAAAAAAGGCAATTGTATAGTTTGATTCATTCATATCCTGTATCTATGCCAATGCTGTAACGTCCTCTAGTGTAACTGACCAATACATTTCTGTCTGTGATTTTAAAGAGCTTTCATCAAAGCTTGTTACTTTAGAAAAGATCAACATCAAACTGATGTTTGAAAAATAATATGCCACTTAGCAGGCAAATTTACCCAAAGTGACTTAGTCTACAGTAGTCAGCATACATTTTAATATGTTTGTGATCCCTGCAGGAATTGAACCCACGACCTTGACATTGCTAGTGCCACACCTTAACCAAATTGGGCCACCAAGGACCACCATTTGATGCTCTCACCAATTAGAAATGGCAGATATGGAATCTCTCTTTCTCTCCTCTTCCTTCTCTTCTTTCTTCTGTTTTAGTTTATTTTCAACCTCCTTCTGTTTCGTGTATTTCTCTTTGAGAAGTTCATCATGTCCCTGCTTCCACTTTTCAAAAACCTGCAGGGACATACATTCATAAAGATATGAATAAATGCAGATAATGTTTGCATAAATGCAGATAATGCATTGAGATATATTCTGTGACGCTTAATAACTACTTAAAGGCCCAGCGCAATCAAAAATGCGTTTTGACTGTTTTATATTTACACATTTCCACACTACTAGGTTGGAATAATACTGTGGAATTGAGAAAATTATGATAATGCCCTTTTAGTGTAAGAGCAGTTTGAAAAGACTGCCTGAAATTTCAGCCTGTTTTGGTGGGATGGAGTTTTGGCCTGACATCACCAGTCAGTAAATTAGTTATTAGACCAATAAGAAAGAGTTCCAAACCTCTATGCCAATAACCCCTAGTTTTCAGCTTTCCCCTCCCCACTCAGACCCCTCCCAGAATGTTGCTCTTTGCTAAGAAGCTTTTTGACCTGGGTACTTAATTGTCACTCAGAAATGATTTTATATTGAGATAAAAAATGGCTGCATTGGACCTTGGACCACAAACTGGTGCGTTAGCCACCTACTAGCATACCCCGTTCAAAACACACTTCCATATTTTGTATTGCCCATGGGACACATACACAATCCATGTCTCAAATATCTCATGGCTTAAAAATCCTTCTTTAACCCGTCTCCTCCCCTTCATCTACACGTATTGAAGTGGAATTAATAAGTGACATACAAGAAGGGATCATAGCTTTCACAGGGATTTATCTGGTCAGTCTATGTTATGGAAAGAGCAGGTGTTCTTAATGTTTTGTACACACAGTATATACCTTTTTAGCAGATTCCTTTTTCTCTTCTTGTTCATAAATTTCTCTTTGCTTCTTTTTGATCACATCTTGCTTTTCTTTGACTTTTGCTTTGATGACTTCGGTTTTCTTTTCTTTCCAAGCCTCATAAGAGGCCTTGGCATCGTCCATTTTAGCTTGCTCATCCTGTGGACAGAGGTAATAATGTGTTATTTGATGATTAGCTGTTTTCTTCTTGTATCATTTACTATTAATACATGAGGTGCTCTTAAGACCTACAGGACCTAAAATGGCTGCATTTATAGTTTAAGTTATATACCTTGGGCGGCAAGGTCATTCTTAAAATGAATTATCTTAATAGTGTCCATTCAACTATCTGAATAATTCTTTAAAAATCTATAAATTGATTATAGAAATATTATTCTGCAAATAAATTAAACTTTTAAGATGCAGTGCCAACATTTTCACCTTTACCTTTCTCCTCTTCTCTTCCTTTAATGTTTGTTCCTCTTTCCTTGTTTGCATTGTCTCTTGCAACTTCTCCCTTTTTTTTTTCAGCCATTCCTGTTATTTTCAGAAAATGGTTATGGTGTGTATATATATATCTGTATATACATACATACATACGTGTACACACACACACACACACACACACACACACACACACACACACACACACACACACACACACACACACACACACACACACACACACACACACACACACACACACACACACACACACACACACACACACACACACACACACACACACAGTGATGAGGTAGGGTAGATACAGTGCATTCGGAAAGTATTCAAACACCTTTACTTTTTCAAAATGTTGTCATGTTACAGCCTTATTCTAAAATGGATTTAATAAAGAATGTTCCTCATCAATCTATAGACAATTACCCCATAAAGACAAAGCGAACTGTTTTTTTTTTTTGCAAATGTATTGAAAATAAAACACGTACCTTATTTACATAAGTATTCAGATCCTTTGCTATGAGACTCGAAATTGAACTCAGGTGCATCTAGTTTCCATTGATCATCCTTGAGTTGGATGTTTTTACGTAACAAAATGTGGAAAAAGTCAAGGGGTCTGAATACTTTCCAAATGCACTGTATCGTAAATTAATAATCATAACGGAGACACAAAAGATACCATTTCATCTTTCTCATATATTCTGCATAGGGCCCAAAGGTTTTCTGCTCAGGTCACACGGTCAGGGAAAACTCCTGCCACATATCACAATCATGCATATATACAAAGTCATCCAATCAAAGTCATCCAATCAAATCCTGCCCATACCTGGTATATGGCCGCCCTGAGAGAATCTGCAGATCCGGGTTCTGCTTCCTTCAGCTGCACTTTACGATCCAGAACTTTCAGCGACCCCAAGTATTTGGACTCTGCTGTGTACGAACACACACTCTGCGACTTTCGGGAGCTTTTTGTCAGAGAACTTGAGGGCCTAAGGAAATAAAAACAAAATAGGAATGACCAAGGTTTACCAGAAATGAAAATGATCCCCATGCATTTCTTGTTATTACATCCAATTTTGAATTATTAAAGTGGCTCGAGATTTGAGTCAGTATGTTGACAGCAGCCACTAAATGTTAGTGATGGCTGTTTAACAGTCTGATGGCCTTGAGTTAGAAGCTGTTTTTCAGTCTCTCGGTCCCAGCTTTCATGCACCTGTACTGACCTCGCCTTCTGGATGATAGCGAGGTGAACAGGCAGTGGCTCGGGTGGTTGTTGTCCTTGATGATCTTTTTGGCCTTCCTGTGACATCGGGTGGTGTAGGTCGTCCTGGAGGGCAGGTAGTTTGCCCCCGGTGATGCGTTGTGCAGACCTCACTACCCTCTGGAGAGCCTTGCGGTTGTGGGCGGAGCAGTTGCCCTACCAGGCGGTGATACAGCCTGACAGGATGCTCTCAATTGTACATCTGTAAAAGTTTGTGAGTGTTTTGGTGACATGCTAAATTTATTCAGCCTCTTGAGGTTGAAGAGGCACTGTTGCGCCTTCTTCACCTAGCTGTCTGTGTGGTTGGACCATTTCAGTTTGTCCGTGATGTGTACGCCAAGGAACTTAAAAAAACTTTCCACCTTCTCCACTACTGTCCCGTTGATGTGGATAGGGGGGTGCTCCCTCTGCTGTTTCCTGAAGTCCAGGATCATCTCCTTTGTTTGTTGACGTTGCGTGTGAGGTTATTTTCCTGACACCACACTCCGAGGGCCCTCACCTCCTCCCGGTAGGCTGTCTCGTCGTTGTTGATAATCAAGCCTACCACTGTAGTGTCGTCTGCAAACTTGATGATTGAGTTGGAGGCGTGCATGGCCACGCAGTCATGGGTGAACAGGGAGTACAGGAGAGGGCGGAGAATGCACATTTGTGGGGCCCCAGTGTTGAGGATCAGCGGGGAGGAGATGTTGTTTCCTACCCTCACCGCCTGGGGGCGGCCTGTCAGAATGTCCAGGACCCAGTTGCACAGGGCGGGGTCAAGACCTAGGGTCTCGAGCTTAATGACGAGTTTGGAGGGTACTATGGTGTTAAATGCTGAGCTGTAGTCGATGAACAGCATTCTTACATAGGTATTCCTCTTGTCGAGATGGGTTAGGGCAGTGTGCAGTGTGATTGCGTCGTCTGTGGACCTATTGGGGCGGTAAGCAAATTGGAGTGGGTCTAGGGTGTCAGGTAGGGTGGAGGTGACCCTGCCATATACCTCTCGTATCTGAGACGTTGAATTGAGACTCTACTTTGTCTCAATACTGACGCTTAGCTTGTTTGATTGCCTTGGAGGGAATGGCTACACTGTTTGTATTCATTCGGTCATGTTGCCGGTTGCCTTGCCCTTATTAAAAGCAGTAGTTACGTTTCAAACAATGTCATAGTATTTGAAAATAGAATGGAATATCATGTTGCAGTACTGTGTAGTAGTTATTAACCTACCAATAATGGAAGATTTTATTGCATTAAGCATACTACTATCCTATAGTTTGCAAAGTATAATATAGTTTGAGGCCATGGGTAAATAGAAAAGGAAGGATTTCCCTGCAAGATTTAGATAAATGTAGAGAGAAATATGGTGTTTACCTGGTGTCGATAGAGTTCTCAGTCACATGGCTGAGTCTGCTTATATGATCTGGGTGATCCTCTGAATCGTCCTGAGAAGAAGCATGAATCACCTACATGAAAACTCCTGGACCTTATCACAATCATCACAATCACTTATCACAATCACTCTCAATAAGTTTTCTAATCACTCAATTTTCTGTAAATCCCACTCGCTAAAACAGTGTGGTGAGGAGTTTTAGGAAAGAGAAAGTTATAGCTCAGTTTAGTTTTAGGTTAAAATGTCCTTCAATGCAGTCTATGATTTTTACTGGATGGAGCCGTTAACAAAACCTGCAACTGTGTTAATTTTCCAAAATTATTACAAAGTGGGGTGAAGCTAATACTTTAGGTATATGATAGGCAATACAAAAATATCAGATTTAGTCAAATCAGATGGCATCATCAATAACAAAGCAAATTAAAACAGTAGTAGATTATAGAGGTCGACCGATTAATCGGAATGGCCGATTAATTAGGGCCGATTTCAAGTTTTCATAACAATCAGTAATCTGTATTTTTGGACACCGATTTGCCGATTATTAAAAAAAAAAAAACTTTATTTAACTAGGCTAGTCATTTAAGAACACATTCTTATTTTCAATGACGGCCTAGGAACAGTGCGTTAACTTCCTTGTTCAGGGGCAGAACGACAGATTTTTACCTTGTCAGCTCGGATATTCGTTTTTGCAACCTTCCGGTTACTAGTCCAACGCTCTAACTACCTGCCTTACATTGCACTCCACGAGGAGCCTGTGTGGCAGGCTGACTACCTGTTACGCGAGGGCAGCAAGAAGCCAAGGTAAGTTGCTAGCTAGCATTAAACTTATCTTATAAAAAACAATCAATCTTAACATAATCACTAGTTAACTACACATGGTTGATGATATTACTAGTATATCTAGCATGTCCTGCATTGCATATAATCGATCCGGTGCCTGTTAATTTCTCATTGAATCACAGCCTACTTCGACAAACGGGTGATGATTTAACAAGCGCATTTGCGAAAAAAGCACTGTCGTTGCACCAATGTACCTAACCATAAACATCAATGCCTTCATTTAAAATCAATACACAAGTATATAATTTTAAACCTGCATATTTAGTTACTATTGCCTGCTAACATGAATTTCTTATAACTAGGGGAATTGTCACTTCTCTTGCGTTCCGTGCAAGCAGTCAGGGTATATGCAGCAGTTTGGGCTGCCTGGTTCATTGCGAACTACATTTATTCCTAACAAAGGCCGTAACTAATTTGCCAGAATTGTATATAATTATGACATAACATTGAAGGTTGTACAATGTAACAGCAATATTTAGACTTAGGGATGCCATCCGTTAGATAAAATACGGAACGGTTCCGTATTTCAATGAAAGAATAAACGTTTTATTTTCGAAATGATAGTTTCCGGATTTGACCATATTAATGACCTAAGGCTCATATGTGTGTGTTATTATGTTATAATTATATTTGATAGAGCAGTCTGACTGAGCAGCAGCAGGCTCGTAAGCATTCATTCAAACAGCACTTGTGCGTTTGCCAGCAGCTCTTTGCAATGCTTCAAGCATTGCGCTGTTTATGACTTCAAGCCTATCAACTCCCGAGATTAGGCTGGTGTAACCGATGTGAAATGGCTAGCTAGTTAGCGGGGTGCGCGCTAATAGCATTTCAAACGTCACTCGCTCAGACTTGGAGTAGTTGTTCCCCTTGCTCTGCAAGGGCCGCAGCTTTTGTGGAGCGATGGGTAACAATGCTTCAAGGGTGGCTGTTGTCGATGTGTTCCTGGTTCGAGCCCAGGCAGGGGCGAGGAAAGGGACCGAAGCTATACTGTTACACTGGCAATACTAAAGTGCCTATAAGAACATCCAATAGTCAAAAGTATATGAAATACAAATGGTATAGAGAAATAGTCCTATAATTACTATAATAACCTCAACGTAAAACTTCTTACCTGGGAATATTGAAGACTGAAAGCTGGTGGTTCCTTTTAACACATGTTCTCATGTTCTGACCAAGGAACTTAAACGTTAGCTTTTTTACATGGCACATATTGCACTTTTACTTTCTTCTCCAACACTTTGTTTTTGCATTATTTAAACCAAATTGAACATGTTTCATTATTTATTTGAGGCTAAAATGATTTGATTGATGTATTAAGTTAAAATAAAAGAGGTCATTCAGTATTGTTGTAATTGTCATGATTACAAATAAATAAATACATAAAAAAAAAAAGATTAAATCGGTATCTGCTTTTTTTGGTCAACCAACAATCGGTATCGGCGTTGAAAAATCATAATCGGTTGACCTCTAGTAGATTACTTACTTGATATTCTTCAAATGATGTGGAGTATTTTCCATCCTTTGCCTTGCTGTCTTCTGAAGTATGTCCATCTGTAAAAAGAAATTGAGTTTTTAGAATGTGTTGGATGTTGTCCATGTTGTCTTTGTTTATAACCTTCTGTCTGGGCACACACATTACCTATCAAATCCAAATTCATATTTTCAAACAATTTTTGAATACTGCAGCTCACAAATGCATAGCGTGCATCAGGTAAACACGAGTCATATACAGTAGAAAATCTGACAGATTGACCAGGTGAATCCAGGTCAAAGCTATGATCCCTTATTGATATCACTTGTTAAATCCACTTCAAATCATTGTAGATGAAGGGGAGGAGGCAGGTTAAAGAAGGATTTTTAAGCCTTGAGACAATTGAGACATGGATTGTGTACAGTGGGGCAAAAAAATATTTAGTCAACCACCAATTGTCTCAAGTTCTCCCACTTAAAAAGATGAGAGAGGCCTGTAATTGTCATCATAGGTACACTTCAACTATGACAGACAAAATGAGAAAAAAAATCCAGAAAATCACATTGTAGGATTTTTAATGAATTTATTTGCAAATATGGTGGAAAATAAGTATTTGGTCACCTACAAACAAGCAAGATTTCTGGCTCTCACAGACCTGTAACTTCTTCTTTAAGAGGCTCCTCTGTCCTCCACTCATTTCCTCTATTAATGGCACCTGTATGAACTTGTTATCAGTATAAAAGACACCTGTCCACAACCTCAAACAGTCACACTCCAAACTCCACTATGGCCAAGACCAAAGAGCTGTCAAAGGACACCAGAAACCTGCAGCAGGCTGGGAAGACTGAATCTGCAATAGGTAAGCAGCTTGGTTTGAAGAAATCAACTGTGGGAGCAATTATTAGGAAATGGAAGAAATACAAGACCACTGATAATCTCCCTCGATCTGGGGCTCCACGCAAGATCTCACCCCGTGGGGTCAAAATGATCACAAGAACGGTGAGCAAAAATCCCAGAACCACACGGGGGGACCTAGTGAATGACCTGCAGAGAGCTGGGACCAAAGTAACAAAGCCTACCATCAGTAACACACTACGCCGCCAGGGACTCAAATCCTGCAGTGCCAGACGTGTCCCCCTGCTTAAGCCAGTACATGTCCAGGCCCGTCTGAAGTTTGCAAGAGAGCATTTGGATGATCCAGAAGATTGGGAGAATGTCATATGGTCAGATGAAACTAAAATATAACTTTTTGGTAAAAACTCAACTCGTCGTGTTTGGAGGACAAAGCATGCTGAGTTGCATCCAAAGAACACCATACCTACTGTGAAGCATGGGGGTGGAAACATCATGATTTGGGGCTGTTTTACTGCAAAGGGACCAGGACGACTGATCCGTGTAAAGGAAATAATGAATGGGGCCATGTATCGTGAGATTTTGAGTGAAAACCTCCTTCCATCAGCAAGGGCATTGAAGATGAAACGTGGCTGGGTCTTTCAGCATGACAATGATCCCAAACACACCGCCCGGGCAACGAAGGAGTGGCTTTGTAAGAAGCATTTCAAGGTCCTGGAGTGGCCTAGCCAGTCTCCAGATCTCAACCCCATAGAAAATCTTTGGAGGGAGTTGAAAGTCCGTGTTGCCCAGCAACAGCCCCAAAACATCACTGCTCTAGAGGAGATATGCATGGAGGAATGGGCCAAAATACCAGCAACAGTGTGTGAAAACCTTGTGAAGACTTACAGAAAACGTTTGACCTCTGTCATTCCCAACAAAGGGTATATAACAAAGTATTGAGATTAACTTTTGTTATTGACCAAATACTTATTTTCCACCATAATTTGCAAATAAATTCATTAAAAATCCTACAATGTGATTTTCTGGATTTTTTTTCCATTTTGTCTGTCATAGTTGAAGTGTACCTATGATGAAAATTACAGGCCTCTCATCTTTTTAAGTGGGAGAACTTGAACAATTGGTGGCTGACTAAATACTTTTTTGCCCCACTGTATGTGTGCCAGAGGGTGAATGGGCAAGAAAAAAAAAGTGCCTTTGAACGGGGTATGGTACTAGGTGCTGTGTGCACCGGTTAGAGTGTGTCATGAACTGCAATGTTGCTGGGTATTTAACACTCAACAGTATCATGTGTGTATCAAGAATGGTCCACCACCCAGAGGACATCCAGCCAACTTGACACAACTGTGGGAAATATTGGGAGTCAACATGGGCCAGCATCCCTGTGGAAAGCTTTCAACACCTTGTAGTGTCCATGCCCTGACAAATGTAGGCTGTTCTGAGGCCAAAAGGGGTTGCCATTCAATATTAGGAAAGTGTTTCTAATGTTTTGTACACTCAATGTAAATAGAGTTAGGCCAATGTGGCTGAACGTGTCGAGTGCCACTTTTTCCTCCATAGCCCTTGCTAAGTGATAATCAACGCTTCTGCGTTGTGCTGTTCATTTCTAATAGTTTTCAAAACCTATGAAGATGTCCAGTAAAAGCAGATATGCTTTCACTGTTGACACTACAACACATGAATGCTAATCAATAATATATATTTTTTTAAAGTCTTAAATTCACTGCTCTGTTTTTCTTGTTTACAGCGGGTCATTTCATAGAGAACTGTCAGAGGCGCTTTTGTATTGCATCATCAACATTACAAGAATAAAGTTCTCAAGGTTATATGGGCGCTAGCATGGTGGCCATTCTAAAACCTGGCCTAACTCTCTCTCTATATGGCTCTGAGGTAAACACTAAGGGGAAGTTTCCAACCAGACCCAGAATAAATCTATGCCTGGACTAAAAAGCATGCTTATGAAAGAATCTCCCTTGAGCGTGCTTTTTAGTACAATAGACTAGGTTTGGGCCTGGGAAACCAACCTAAACTTGCTTTTCGGTCTAGGACTAGGTTTAATCTGTGTCTAGGAAACCGCTCCAAATGTTTATTTCTGCTTAAATTACAGATAGCTAACAATACTTGCAGCTGGATGTAGGCATTTCAGTTGTTTTACTTTGCACACAAGTGCTGTTTAGCGAGCAGAAAATGTCACCCATACTTCTTACCTCTACTCCAGGTGCCATCAGTAGATTTGTACAGCGAGTTTGACTGCCGACCTACGGTTGAAGAGGACGATTTGCGGAGTTTAGATGAGATGGAGTGGTCTCCTACGGGGCCCTGTGGTGAAATACAAAAATACAATATGACTTTATTGTCCAATGTGAGTTCGAAATGTGCATTTGTCATTTGGTCATCATCCAAAGGTTGTGATAAGGGCCAGCTAATCGATGGTGCCGTTGTTTTTGACTACCATTACAACATTGTCTGCATTATCTAACTGATCTATTTGCCGCAGTTTATTATGACTTCTCCTCAAATATGTTACGATAGTGACAGATGTGATTAGTATAAATCGGAGTTGAAAAAGAAAGGCCATTCTTCCCTCCCTTAAGAACTTCTGACAATCTGAAAGGACAGACAGGTATAAGCAACATGGCAAAAATCCCACTCTGTCCATCTGCGGCAGAGGTAGAGCTACTTTCAAAATCCATATTGCTTATACCCATCCCAAGGCACTAGCAGCTGGGTCATAGAAATTGACCACTGGTATAGATAGTAGGGATAATAAAGATGTAGACTCTTAGATAATCTATAGGTAAATGCCAAAATAAAGGAAACAAACAGTGTCTTAATTAGGTCGTTGGACCACCATAAGCCGCCAGAACAGCTTCAATGCACCTTGGCATAGTGTCTGGAAATATTCTTCCACGAGAAATTCCATCACTTTGTGTTTTGTTGATGGTGGTGCATAAGTGTTCGATTGGGTTGATCTCTGGTGACTGAGACGGCCATGGCATATCGTGAAACAGTCTTTGTCACTGTAGCTCCTGCCAAACGTGCCCAAACAATCACCCCTCTTTCAAAGTCACTGAGATCTCTCCTTTCCACCATGGTAGCAAAAATAATGGCCAACTGGGCCTGCCCAGCATTTTTATACATTCATTTGATTTATTTAAATAGGCAAGTCAGTTAAGAACATATTCTTATTTTCAACGACGGCCTATGAACAGTGGGTTAACTGCCTCGTTCAGGGGCAGAACGACATATTTTTACCTTGTCAGCTAGGGGATTCGATCTTGCAACCTTTCGGTTACTAGTACATGACCCCAAGCATGATGGGATGTCAATTCGACACCTGTGTGGAAGCACCTGCTTTCAATACACTTTGTATCCCTCATTTACTCAAGTGTTTCTTTTATTTTGACAGTTACAGTGGGGCAAAAAAGTATTTAGTCAGCCACCAATTGTGCAAGTTCTCCCTCTTAAAAAGATGAGGCCTGTAATTTTCATCATAGGTACACTTCAACTATGACAGACAAAATGGAAAAAAAATCCAGAAAATCACATTGTAGGATTTTTTATGAATTTATTTGCAAATTATGGTGGAAAATAAGTATTTGGTCACCTACAAACAAGCAAGATTTCTGGCTCTCACAGACCTGTAACTTCTTCTTTAAGAGGCTCCTCTGTCCTCCACGCGTTACCTATATTAATGGCACCCGTTTGAACTTATTATCAGTATAAAAGACACCTGTCCACAACCTCAAACAGTCACACTCCAAACTCCACTATGGCCAAGACCAAAGAGCTGTCATAGGACACCAGAAACAAAATTGTAGACCTGCACCAGGCTGGGAAGACTGAATCTGCAATAGGTAAGCAGCTTGGTTTGAAGAAATTTACTGTGGGAGCAATTATTAGGAAATGGAAGACATACAAGACCACTGATAATCTCCCTCGATCTGGGGCTCCACGCAAGATCTCACCCCGTGGGGTCAAAATGATTCCATGGTGTCTTAGCCTGGCCCCCAGATCTGCTGTCTTGCCAACTCCTACTGTATGGTCATAGTCAAGCCAAGCAACAATGTCCATCTGACAAAAACAATAGGAGTTGGCAAGATGGCACAAACAAACCTGGCACCAAGTTACCCGTTTCTGTTCCAGGTCAAAGTATCAATAAGACAACATCACGTTACTCACTTGTCGACTATGACTCCTGGCGGATGTTTTGCTAGAAGATGAAGTAGTGGGGGTGCTGGCCATTTCACCCTGGTCAATAGAGGAAAGAGAGATGGACACAGAGGAGGTGGGGGGTCTGCTAGGAGGAGTTTCCTTGTCCACGGCGACAGGCTCTGCCTCGGTTTGACTGCTCACCCTCAGGGTCCTCTGCCTGGGTTTGGGTCTGGGTGGCTCATTCTCGACAACGCTGTCTGAATGGGAAAGGGATTAGACAATAATACCTAATAATTCCTAAGACTATAGCTACAAACATATGATAGCTGACAAAAATAAGATAACAATGAACCAATGTCGCCCACAAATTGTGTCATGACCATATCCAATACATCATACATAACATTGTGCATATTGATGACAGGAACAAGCTATGAATTGAAGGAGATTTGAAGAAACCTGTCAAGGATGCGCATCTGATGAGTGGCAGTGGAGTAGCTAGCTTTCCTTTTCCTCCAGTCCTCGATTCTTTGCTCTCCACACTATTTTCAGACGGCAAGGGCAATGGGGTTTCCAACAGACCACCATTAAATGGCAGGGGCAAGGGAGAATCCCAATGGCTGTTGTTCTCCGAAGTTGATTGTAATGGGGATTCTGTTTGACTTGGTTGCGAGGGTAGGGAAAGAGGAGATTTCAATTGACTGTTCTGTGATGCCGAGGTTTCTGTGTAGTCTTGATGAGGGTTTTTATAGTGCAGTGAGGAGTCCGAATCCTTCTGGTCGCTGCTACCTCCAATAAAGCCGTCTGTTTGTTCATTTTTATGTGGGTCAGGTGTCGCCAAATCTTGTAAGGGGGAAGTGGCCTTTCGCGTCTTCATGAACGAAACTCTCGTCGGCCTTTTGCTTTCCTCCTCATCGTCGTCCGACAGGTTGAAGTCGTTGATCTTGGCTTTTTTCTTTCCAGCCTTGAAGGTATCGATTCTCTTTTTTCTTGAATTGAGAAGTTCTTTCAACACATCTAGGAAAATATTACAAACACATCTGTCAGTAATTTGGTGGTCAACTTATAACAGTGTTGCCTAATGTAAAATGTAGCTTGCCAATATGAACTGATAGTGTAATAGGGGGGATTTAAGATCACTGAAGTTCCGATTTCGAGTGATCGATGTATGTGCCACTCATTAGTATGACTAATGTCTTACCATCTTCATCAAAGTCATCCGAATAGGAGTATTGGTCAGTCTTCTTTTTACTTGCTCTAGCAGAAACAGCTGCCTCCAGCTCATCCTAAGAAGGGGGGGGGGGGGGGGGGGGGGGGGGTGCAACTCAATATTAGGAAGGTGTCCTTAATGTTTTGTACACTCAGTGTATTTCAAAGCACTCTCAGTAGACCATTTTAAAACCCTTTTGTTCATAGGCTACTTCTGTCTAATGGCCAGGATAAAAAAAGACGCACCTATGCGATACTGCTAAATCAGCCTTGATTAAGAGGAGGGTAGGCTATGCTTGGTTTGGGGAGAAACCAAATGGGGGGGAAACCAGTTGTTTTGTTATGTTTCTAAATACGAGATTCACCGGCACAAAAGGCACATCTCTCCTTCCATGGACACTGCGCGCCATGGATGGATAGGCTGCGCTTCTGCTCTCAAATCCATGCCATTATCAACTGCGCTACGTTAAGACCTGCTTTTTGTGGGTCTTAACTTCTCATTAGCGCTGCTTGAAATTATCCCTTTTGCGCTTCTTTGTAAGGACACCTCAAATATTACCACCCCTCCTACCTCAGCGCAAGCGTGCTGATGTTAGACAGGTAAATTACCTTACTTGGCGTTGGGGCTGGACAATTCCGAAATTGTAAAACCAACGTGCATTTGACACTTGCGTCTACTTAGCGCCAGCTCAGCTTGAGGCCTAGATATACAGCACACTACCTCTTTTGTATATATATGATTTTGTCACCAACCATTTGAACTCTAACCTTTTTGGGCTGGCCAACTAGAGAGTCGAGACTGAGCTGGCCCTTAGTATGCCAAGACACTGATTTTGATTCCGAGAATTTTGGATGGGAGAGCACGCTTTTTAAATAGGAGTCATATGTGTTGCCATATGATTGACAACGGATCATGACGGATCATGACTGACCGACCAAAAAAAACGGTCCCTCTTTCAACTCGTCCGATAGTTGATTTGCGTTGTACTTTTGATAGACAAAACCAGACAACGATGTACGTCATACAATTGTATCCATGTTAATGTGTCTCAGTGGGGCCGAAACCTAAACAGGAAGTTTAATGTCTCCAAGGTACACATCAAACACCTGGTGCACATAACAGTATCACGTTAATGCAAACATTCTGACAGATTACAGATCATTTAGCCTTTGTCATGACTCTTTTGGAGTCATTTCATGTTCAGTTTGATTAACCAAAGCTTTTTCTAAACCCAAATACTCCTCGCATTTGATACAGTTTCGGAAACATATGGAACTTAACTTTCAAATCAGCGATAAATTATATTTTAAACTACTACACACCTTTATAGGGTTATGGTTAGTGTTCCCTCATGGCCATATCTCCATGTTACAGCCTGTGTTTACGGAAGACAGGCGGAAGACAGAGGGACCACTAGTGCTAATTAGCTTTCTAGCATGCTCTGGAATGGAAGAAGGCTGTCAGAAACGTGTTGTACCACTCAATACTTTTATAAATATACATTTTGTGATGCTTACTGTGTACCTGTGCTTATCCTGATTGTTTCAGAGTTGTCAGAATTCATATTTTTTTGTGTAAAATGCAACAAAATGCACCCAAAGATAGGTACAAGGTAAGCATTAAATAATGGACATTTTTATAAGTATCGACTGATAGCGGTACACTCCGCAGACACTCATTGCAACTCCATTGAGATTTGGGCCTATAAGTTGTGTTTACTAAGCTAGGCCTATACCTAGACCTTCAAGTCACAGATGAAAGGTAGGCTCTCTTTGTTCTAGCCTATGACTTAACCTCATGAAAAAAATACTACAGTTTACCATAGAATACTATAGTACTTACTTCAGAATTCTGTAGTAAAGTGTAGTATACTGTAGAATACTAAAGTAAATAATACAGTATTATCCACTCAAATCACTGTAGTTAAACTACAGTAATGTCCGCAAAAACACTACAGTCCGGTCAAAAACACTACACTTGTATTATAAATACTATGGTATCCAATTTGTATAAAGGCCTACCCTGCCCATTCCCCTCCCGCATATCCCAATTTGTGCCACCCATAAGTGAGAAACCTACATACATGCCAAGTGTAGACCATATATTGTGTTCCCTACAGGTTATAAAAAATAAGCTCTTAACTATCTGTTTAGATCCCAGTCCTACCTACCTACAGGTTATGGAAAATTAGCTCTTTTAGTATTTCTCCAGTAGGTTCTTAATTTTTTTTAAAACAAACAATACACATTCAAACAACATCATACATCACCCCTGCCCAGACCCACGAGCACACACTCCCCATCTCCAGAGCACGCATTACTTTCCGCCACATGGCCTGAAACTGCACCATTTTGTTTCTGTCCATAGCCCAAGTACTTTCAATATTTAAATAATAATTAATTGGATTTTTCCATTGTGTTAATGATGGCAGATTGATTTCCATGTTTTGAGTATACGTTTTTTTTTCAAGATGAGTTATGAGAAGAGAATCGTCCAACCCATCGGGTATCTCACTCACTCACTATATGGCATGTCTTGAAATATGCAGACAATCGGATGAAAAGTACATTTACATAGTGATATTTCTGACAGACAACTTTCTAGCTCCGCCCACAAAACTTCCAGAATTTATACCATTCCCAGAAAGCATGGATTATTAATTTACACTTAAGACATGACTGCCATTGTGCTGTAGAATTTGTGAATTTCAAATTCAAATGTATTTGTCATATGCGCCGAAACAGTTGCAGACCTTACAATGAACTGCTTACTAACAAGCTCTTAACTGACAATGCAGTTAAAATACAAAAAAAAAGTACAAAAAAAAAGTAAATAATTAAAGCGCAGCAGTAAAATAACAATAGCGAGGCTATATACAGGGGGTATAGATACAAAGTCAATATACAGGGGCATCGGTTAGTCGAGGTAATTGGGGTATATGTACATGTTAGTGACTATGCATAGATAATAACAGAGAATAGCAGCAGCGTAAAAATAGAGGGGGCGGAGGGGCAATGCAAATAGTCTGGGTAGCCATTTGATTAGCTGTTCAGGAGTCTTATGGCTTGGGGGGTAGAAGCTCCGGTACCGATTGCCGTGCGGTCGCAGAGAGAACAGTCTATGACTAGGGTGGCTGGAGTCTGACAATTTTTAGGGCCTTCCTCTGACAACGCCTGGTATAGAGGTCCTGCATGGCAGGAAGCTTGGCCCTAGTGATGTACTGGGCTGTACGCACTACCCTCTGTAGTGCCTTGCGGTCGAGGGCCGAGCAGTTGCCATACCAGGCAGTGATGCAACCCGTCAGAATGCTCTCAATGGTGCTGCTGTAGAATCTTTTCAGTCTCCTGAAGGGGAATAGGTTTTGTTGTGCCCTCTTCACAACTGTCTTGGTGTGCTTGGACCATGTTAGTTTGTCAGTGATGTGGACACCAAGGAACTTGAAGCTCTCAACCTGCTCCACTACAGCCCATCGATGAGAATGTGTGCGTGCTCGGTCCTCCTTTTCCTGTAGTCCACAACATTCTCCTTTGTCTTGAGGGAGAGGTTGATGTGCAGGCACCACACGGCCAGGTCTCTGACCTCCGTATAGGCTGTCTCGTCATTGTCGGTGATCAGGCCTATGACTATTGTGTCATCAACAAACTTATTGATGGTGTTGGAGTTGTGCCTGACTGTGCAGTCATGAGTGAACAGGGAGTACAGGAGGGGACTGAGCACGCACCCCTGAGGGGCCCCCATGTTGAGGATCAGTGTGGCGGATGTGTTGTTACCTACCCATACCACCTGGGGGTGACCTGACAGGAAGTCCAGGATCCAGTGGCAGAGGGAGGTGTATAGTCCCAGGGTCCTTAGCTTAGTGATGAGCTTTGAGGGCACTATGGTGTTGAACGCTGAACTGTAGTCAATGAATAGCATTCTCACATAGGTGTTCCTTTTGTCCAGGTGGGAAAGGGCAGTGTTGAGTGCAATAGAGATTGCATCTGTGGATCTGTTGGGGCGGTATGCAAATTGGAGTGGGTCTGGGGTTTCTGGGATAATAGTGTTGACGTGAGCCATGACCAGCCTTTCAAAGCACTTCATGGCTACAGACGTGAGTGCTACGGGTCGGTAGTCATTTAGGCAGGTTACCTTAGTGTTCTTGAGCACAGGGACTATGCTACTCTGTTGAAACAGGTTGGTATTACAATGTTAATCAGGGACAGGTTGAAAATATCAATGAAGAAACTTGTCAGTTGGTCAGTGCATGCTCGGAGTACACATCTTGGTAATCGGTCTGTTGACCTGTTTTAATGTCTTACTCACATCGGCTACAGAGAGCGTGATCACACAGTCATCTAGAACAGCTGGTGCTCTCATGCATGTTTCAGTGTTACTTGCCTCGAAGCGAGCATAGAAGCAATTTAGCTCATCTGGTAGGTTTGTGTTACTGGGCAGCTCGTGGCTGTGCTTCCCTTTGTAGTCTGTAATAGTTTGCAAGCCCTGCCACATCCAACAAGCGACGGAGCCGGTGTAGTATGGTTCAATCTTAGTCCTGTATTGACGCTTTGCCTGTTTGATGGTTTGTCGGAAGGCATAGCGGGATTTCTTATCAGCTTCCAGGTTAGAGTCCCACTCCTTGAAAGCGGCAGCTCTACCCTTTAGCTCAGTGCGGATGTTGACTGTAATCCATGGCTTCTGGTTGGGGTATCCACATAGTCACTGTGGGGACTACGTCACTGATGCACTTATTGATAAAGCAAGTGATTGATATGGTGTACTCCTCAATGCCATCGGAAGAATCCCCGAACATATTCCAGTCCGTGCAGCTCATTGAGTGCGGTCTTAGTGCCAGCATCGGTCTATGGTGGTATGTAGACAGATACGAAAAATACAGATAAATTCTAGTTAGATAGTGTGGTCTACAGCTTATCATGAGATACTCTACCTCAGGCGAGCAAAACCTTGAGACTTCCTTAGAGTTTGTGCACCAGCTGTTGTTGACAAATATGCATAGGCTGCCCATTGTCTTACCAGAGGCCGGTGTTCTATACTGTCGAAAAAGCTTAAAACCCGCCAGCTGTATGTTAATCATGTGGTCATTCAGCCACGACTCGGTGAAACATAAGATATTACAGTTATTAATGTCCCGTTGTTAGGATATACATGCTCGTAGTTCGTCTATTTTATTATTGATTAATTGTACGTTGGTTAATAGGACCGATGGTAAAGGTAGATTACCCTCTTGGCGACAGATCTTTACGAAGCACCCGGACCGTCGTCCACGATATCTCCTTCTTTTCCTCCTGCGAATGACGGGGATGAGGGCCTTGTCGGGTGTCTCGAGTAAATCCATCTCATCCAACTCATTAAAGAAAAATTATTTGTTCAGTTCAAGGTGAGTAATCGTTGTTCTGATGTTCAGAAGCTCTTTTCGTCATAAGAGACAGTAGCAGCAACATTATGTACATGCGAAAAAACAAACAAAATAACACAGGTTCACTAAGTGGGCCATTGCCAGAGGGTGAGTGGGCCATTGCCAGAGGAGAGAGAGCGTGACATTTCAGCAGTAGGTATGAAATAATGACAGACAGACGAACTAGATAGCCAATTCAAAACATAACTTGTAGCAATTTCTTGCTAGTTAACTACAGCTAAAGTATTGGCGTCATTGTCGCCTTTCCACCAGCACTGTAGATAGCCTAAATAATATAAACGCAACAATTTCAAAGATTTTTCTGAGTTATAGTTCATGTAAGTATATCAGTCAATTGAAATAGATTCATTAGGCCCTAATCTATGGATTTCACATGGCTGTGCCCCTGCCCAGTCATGGGAGGGTGTAGGCCCACCCACTAGAGAGCCAAGACCAGCCAATCAGAATGACTTATTCCCCACAAAAGGGCTTTATTTAAGACAGAAATACTTCTCATCGGATGGGATCAGGCACGACAACCTTCCAGTGTCAATAATGCTTACTTGCTCATTAGACATGACATATAATAGTAAAATCCTTAACAGTGAATAATCAGAAGTCTCTATTGCATAATGTAATTTGTGAATTTTGGTGAACATTTTCTAATGGATGAACATGGAAAAAGACAGCTCATGGACTTCTTTCATCCCAAGTCAAGCACCGTCTCTTTTGTATAATAAATTTGCTTATACTGGATTAAGTGTACATTTTCGTTAACTGTAATTTCGTTATGTTCCAACTTTCTTGTGCCAACATCAGTTCTTGGTTACAATAGTTTATATTTTTTTCAAGGAGACTGTCAGTTGGATATCTTCCCTATCATATAAAAATAATTTAGGGGCGGCAGGGTAGCCGAGTGGTTAGAGTGTTGGACTAGTAACCTAAAGGTTAACCCACTGTTCCTAGGCCGTCATTGAAAATAAGAACTTATTCTTAACTGACTTGCCTAGTTAAATAAAGGTAAATACATTTTCTGACTCAAATAAGATTCCCTTAAGTTTTAAGATACGTAACTTTTAAGTTGTATGTATTTGAAACTATCGACATTGGTCAGTCCATAATTACTTTTGAATTGTGTCATGGAAATACATGTATTTCCTGTTAACAACTCATTTAGGGTTTCTATGCCGGTAAATTCTGAAAAGCTATCCAAGGATTGTTCCTTAAGGTTGTGTTTTTAGGAACTGATATTGTTTGTTTTTATAATGATGGCCTACCCCGGCCAAACCCTAATGACGCTGGGCCAAATGTGTGCCGCCTTATGAGACTCCCAATCACGGCCGTTTTTGATACAGCCTGGAATCGAACCAGGGTCTAGTGACGCATCTAGCACTGAGATGCAGTGCCTTAGACTGCTGCACCACTCGGGAGCCCGTATTCTGGTAGAATACGTTTCATTTTCTACCATATTGTTATAGTGTTCTTATCTATGAAGTTGTTCATGTTTAAAAACTTAACTCCAGTAGGTTTCCTCAAGGAGAATCACTTCTATGTCAAAGATAATAAAACAAAAACACTACAGTACATCAGCAAAAACACTCCAGTAAATACTACAATCTGCAAAAACATGACATTTACTATACTAGTTATTTTACTACAGTATTTATAATATAGTTAACTGTAAATACTACAGTATATACTACAGTATACAGTAAATACCGCAAAAAAATACTACAGTGAATACTATAGTATTTATATCATGGTATACTATAGTATTTTTTTTATGTTGGTATAGGCCGTTAGGCATATAACGAGTACGTTAGTAATGCGTGCTGAGCAGAGGCAGTAAAAAACAGGTGTTGAACAAGCAGTTTATAGCTACCTGAAAATGTGTTCTCCTCGACGCCTTCGGGCTCTTGGTGTAAGCCAGTGTTGTGCTGAAGTCTTTATCTGCCATTCCTGGAAATCAAAAAGTTATTTTGAGATGCCAGCCATGTGAATAGCTGAGTTAGCTAGCCAAGCTAGTTTAATTTGCAAGCTACTGTAGCTATTTGTCTTAGACTAAACGCATTGCCATACAAATGTGACCTTGGTTATCTCTGGTTTTGAATAAGCTAACGTCAGCTAGCTCACCCAGCCCACTTTATCTTTCTAGGGAAAACATGATTTAGCTAAAGCTGCAAGAAATATCCTGCTATCTCATGAAAAACAACTAGCTAGCTGTATGCTAACGTTAGCTATTTAATCTGTATACCTCAGTTGGTTTGATCTTGTTTGTCAAGGAGGTAGTTTGTTGCTAAAACAACATGTTTCACTGAATGAGGGGATTCTCTTAAACTGGCCTGGGCGCCCGGGTTTTCGTAGTTTGCAGCGGGTAAAAAACGATAGCATTCGTTTTGGAACCAGACTGCCCCCACCCCCCGTGTCACGCGACGAACCATAGGCCGGTTCAACACTGACCAGGGTATTTAACAGAACTCTGCAATTGTTGGGTCGTCTCTAGTTACCACAAACACAAAGTCATACACCGTAACTAAGGAACTGTTTCTGGATCACTTCCGTGTCACGTTTTTCCTCAAGGTTGGAATTTCATAATAAAGGTTCCCTATACATAAGTGTAAAACACATTCATGCAACAATATTTTATATACAAGTTTTTTTAAAGGCAATTTAAAGGAAAACACGTACACTTAATGAAGCACTTTGATCTATTTTACTTCCCCAGAGTCCGGTAAACTTGTGGATGCCATTGCATGTCTCTGCGTCCAGTATAAAGGAAGTTAGCGGTAGTTTCGTGAGCCAACGCTAAGAGGCATTCGTCCAATGACTAGAAGTCTACAGGAACAGCTGGTTTAATTGCGCTGGTTACTTAATAAATTCATTCATTCATTCATTAGTTAGTTAATTGCTAGTTAGCAATTGCTCTAACGCTACTTAGCAACTTCCTAAAAATGGTATGCACGAGTTCATCCAACTCTGGGGAAGTTTAATTTTTTTAAATTCCCGGAGTATCCTAAGCACAATACATGGACTTTACATAGAAAAATGGGGTCCTAGCCCTATATGATAAATCAGAAATCAGTATAAAATGCATGATATTGAATAAATAAATACAAATTCTAGAAGTATTGACAACAATAGCGAAGTCCCCTTATACCTAGTATTGCAGGTTTAATGTAGATTGTTATTGTTGTGATAGTCTCTTTGTGATCTTTTTGTGAATGTCTCTTATCACTTTCAAAAAGTACTTTCAGGGAAAATGTGTGGGACATCACTGATCCATACAAATACTACATAATGTCAAGTGGTGGCCACTTTTCTGCCAATCAATCAATATAATTTTGGATAAACAGGAAAGTGTTATTATTATTCCATTTGGGATACTCAGAATATTGCAAGCGTACTGTCATTGTTACATGTATCTGCCTTGATTTTAAGACTTGACCGTTCATCATGTAACTTTACTGCTTATTCCAAGTCAGGGAATTTGTATTTGTTTTTATTAGGGATCACCATTAGCTGTTGCCACTCTTCCCGGGGTACAAACACACCATGGCCCTACCATTACATATAAAAATTAAAAATAGTACATCATAAAACATTACCACACCACTACATATCCACAATACAAAATGCATAATACCAGTACACAACAATTTTACAATGTGCGTGTGTGTAGAGTTTGTGTGCTAGCGCCTATGTGCGTATACGTGTGTCTGCACCATTGTGTTTCTCTTCACAGTCCCGGCTTGCATCAATTACCTGATGTGGAATAGAGTTACATGTAGTCATGGCTCTATGTAGGACTGTGCACCTCGCCTGTTCTGGACATGGGGATTGTGAAGAGACCTCTGGTGGCATGTGTTGTGGGATATGCATGGGTGTACAAGCTGTGTGCTAGCAGATTAAATAGACAGCTCAGTACAAATAGTCTGTCAACTCTTCTTACAAAAACAAGTAGTGATGAAGTCAAGCTCTCTTTCCACTTTGAGCCATAAGAGATTGACATACAAATCATATATATTTCAGGACACTGTAAAGTCCATGGAGAATAAGAGCACCTCCCCCAGCCGCCCACTGCACAGAGGCTAGGAAACACTGTCACCACCGATAAATCTATGATAATCGATCATTTCAGTAAGCATTTTTCTACGGCTGGCCATGCTTTCCACCTGGCTACCCCTACCCCGGGCAACAGCTCTGCACTCTCTGCAGCAACTTTCCCAAGCCACCCTCCCCCCGCGTCTCATTCACCCAAATCCAGACAGCTGATGTTCTGAAAGAGCTGCAAAATCTGGATCCCTACAAATCAGCTGGGCTAGACAATCTGGACCCTCTCTTTCTAAAATGATCCACCGAAATTGTTGCAACCCCTATTACTAGCCTGTTCAACCTCTCGTTCTTAGCGTCTGAGATCCCCAAAGATTGGAAAGCTGCCGCGGTTATCCCCCTCTTCAAAGGGGGAGACACTCCAGACCCAAACTGTTATAGACCTACATCCATCCTGCCCTGCCTTTCTAAAATCTTCGAAAGCCAAGTAAACAAACAGATCACCGACCATTTCGAATCCCACCGTGCCTTCTCCACTATGCAATCTGGTTTCCGAGCTGGTTATGTGTGCACCTCAGTCACACTCAAGGTCCTAAACGATATCATAACTGCCATCGATAAAATACAGTACTGTGCAGCCATCTTCATCGACCTGGCAAAGACTTTCGACTCTGTCAATCACCTCATTCTTATCGGCAGACTCAATAGCCTTGGTTTCTCAAATGACTGCCTCACCTGGTTCACCAACTACTTCTCAGATAGAGTTCAGTGTGTCAAATCGGAGGGCCTGTTGTCCGGACCTCTGGCAGTCTCTATGGGAGTAACACAGGGATCAATTCTCGGGCCAACTCTTTTCTCTGTATATATCAATGATGTCACTCTTGCTGCTGGTGATTCTCTGATCCACCTCTCCGCATACGACACCATTCTGTATACATCTGACCCTTCTTTGGACACTGTGTTAATTAACAAACCTCCAAACGAGCTTCAATGCCATACAACACTCCTTCTGTGGCCTCCAACTGCTTTTATATGCTAGTAAAACTAAATGCATACACTTCAACCGATTGCTACCCGCACACGCCGGCCCGACTAGCATCACTACTCTGGACGGTTCTGACTTATATGTGGACAACTACCTAGGTGTCTGGTTAGACTGTAAACTCTCCTTCTTCCAGACTCACATTAAGCATCTCCAATCCAAAATTACATCTAGAATCGGCATCCTATTTTGCAATAAAACCTCCTTCACTCATGCTGTCAAACATACCCTCGTAAAACTGACTATCCTACCGATCCTTGACTTCGACGATGTCCTTTACAAAATAGCCTCCAACACTCTACTCAACAAACTAGATCAAATCAATTTTTTTTTTTTTTTTTTAAAGCCCTTCTTACATCAGCTGATGTCTCAAAGTGCTGTACAGATCCCCAGCCTGTCACGCCCTGACCTGAGTATTCTTTGTTTTCTTTATATATTTTGGTTAGGTCAGGGTGTGACATGGGTGATGTATGTGTTTTTGTACTGTCTAGGGTTTTTGTCGATTTATGGGGTTGTTTACCATCTAGGTGTTTATGTATGTCGATGGTTGCCTAGATTGGTTCTCAATTAGAGGCAGCTGTTTATCGTTGTCTCTGATTGGGAACCATATTTAGGCAGCCATCTTCTTTGGGTATTTCGTGGGTTATTGTCTATGTTATGTTGCTCGTTAGCACAGTGTTTCTTTAGCAGTCTTGTTTGTTTTAGTGTACTTCGTGGTGTTTCCGTCTTTTCATTAAATCATGCATTCACGCTGCGCTTTGGTCTACTCAATACGATGACCGTGACAGAATAACGCACCAACAATGGACCAAGCAGCGTGGTAATGGCCAGCAGCGGCAAAAAATGCAGGACTCATAGACTTGGGAGGAGATTCTGGATGGCGAAGGACCCTGGGCACAGCCAGGGGAATATCGCCGCCCCAAAGCAGAGCTGGAGGCAGCGAAAGCAGAGAGGCGCCGGTATGAGGAGGCAGCACGGCAGCGTGGCTGGAAGCCTGAGCGGCAGCCCCAAAAATGTATTGGGGGGGAAGCACACAGGGAGTGTGGCGAAGCCAGGTAGGAGACCTGCGCCAACTTCCTGTGATTACCGGAGAGTTGCGAGGAACCGGGCAGGCACCATGTTATGCGGTGGAGCGCACTGTGTCCCCGGTGCGTGTGCATAGCCCGGTTCGGTACACGGTACATTCCAGCTCCTCGTATCGGCCGGGCTAGAGTGGGCATTGAGCCAGGTGCCATGAAGCCGGCTCTACGCATCTGGTCTCCAGTGCCTCGGGCCGTTCGTCTTGTTAGTTAGTTTTAGTGTACTTCGTGTTTTTCCCGTCTTTTCATTAAATCATGCATTCACACCACGCTGCGCTTTGGTCTACTCAATACGCGATCGTGACACAGCCTAAAACCCCAAACAGCAAGCAATGCAGGTGTCGAAGCACGGTGGCTAGGAAAAACTCCCTTAGAAAGGATGTACTCTCTCACAGTGCCATCCGTTTTGTCACCAAAGCCCCATATACTACCCACCACTGCGACCTGTATGCTCTCGTTGGCTGGCCCTCACTACATATTCGTCTCCAAAAATCACTGAAGCTGGAGACATCTCCCTCTAACTTTAAGCATCAGTTGCTGCTCGGAGCAGTTTACCGATCACAGTACCTGTACACAGCCAATCTGTAAATAGCACACCCAACTATCTCATCCCCATATTGTTATTTATCTTCTTGCTCTTTTGCACCCCAGTATCTCTACTTGCACATCATCATCTGCACATCTATCTCTCCAGTGTTAATGCTAAATTGTAATTATTTCGCCTCTATGGCCTATTTATTGCCTTACCTCCCTAATCTTCTACATTTGCACACACTGTACATAGATTTTTGTACATTGTCTTATTGACTGTATGCTTGTTTAGATAGACACATTACATACAGTACCAGTCAAAAGTTTGGCGACACCTACTCATTCCAGTGTTTTTCATTATTTTTTACTATTTTCTACATTATAGAATAATGGTGAAGACATCAAAACTATGAAATAACATATGGAGTCATGTATTGTAGTAACCAAAAGTGTTAAATCAGAATATATTTGATATTCTTCAAAGTAGCCACCCTTTGCCTTGATGACAGCTTTGCACACGCTTGGCATTCTCTCAACCAGCCTCACAAGGTTGGAAATACCTGGAATGTATTTAAATTAACAGGTGTGCCTTAAGTTAATTTGCGGAATTTCTTTATGTGTATGAGCCAATCAGTTGTGTTGTAACAAGGTAGGTTTGGTATACAGAAGATAGCTTCAATAAGATTGAGATTCTTCAAAGTAAAAAAAAGCCACCTTTTTTCTTGACAGCTTTGCACACTCTTGGCATTCTCTTAACCAGATTCATGAGGTCATCACCTGGAATACATTTCAAATAACAGGTGTGCTTTGTTAAAAGTTCTTTATGCTTTTGAGCCAATTGGCTGTGTTGTGACAAGGTAGGGGTGGTATACAGAAGATATCCCTATTTGGTAAAATACCAATTCCATATTATTGCAAGAACAGCTCAAATAAGCAAAGAGAAATGATAATCCATCATTACTTTAAGACATGAAGGTCAGTCAATCCGGAAAATTTCAAGAACTTTGAAAGTTTCTTTAAGTGCAAAAACCAGCTAGCGCTATGATGAAACTGGCTCTCATGAGGACTTCCACAGGAAAGGAAGACCCAGAGTTACATCTGCTGCAGAGGATAAGTTCATTAGTGTTAACTGCACCTCAGATTGGAGCCCAAATAAATGTTGATTTATTTAGAATTCAAAGCACACTTAACCAGCATGGCTACCACAGCGTTCTGTAGCGATACACCATCCCATCTGGTTTGCGCTTAGTGGGACTATCATTTGTTTTTCAACAGGACAATGACCCAACACACTTCCAGGCTGTGTAAGGGCTATTTGACCAAGAAGAACAGTGATGGAGTGCTGCATCAGATGACCTGGCCTCCACAATCACCCGACCTCAACCCAAATGAGATGGTTTGGGATGAGTTGGACCGCAGAGTGAAGGAAAAGCAGCCAACAAGTGCTCAGCATATGTGGGAACTCCTTCAAGACTGTTGGAAAAGCATTCCAGCTGAAGCTGGTTGAGTGAATGCCAACAGTGTGCAGAGTTGTCTTCATGGCAAAGGGTGGCTACTTTGAATAATCTGAACACTTTTTTTGGTTACTATATGATTCTATATTATTTTTACAGTTTTGATGTCTTCACTATTATTCTACAATGTAGAAAATAGTAAAAATAAAGGAAAACACTTGAATGAGTAGGTGTGTCCAAACTTTTGACTGGTACTCTAGATACAGACATACATTTTTTGTATTGTTTGATCATTTGACATTCTTTTAAAATGAAGTTATGGTCAGCATGGTAGTTTGTTCCGCTCAACAGCGCTGGTATACTGTATAAAAAGGTGTTCTTATTTTAACACAGGCAATTTCAAAATCTCTGACTCTGGTGTTATATTGGTGGACAGCCCCCAGGTTAGGTACCTGGGGGCTGAGTAGGTCACAGGAGGTGGGTGGCACCTTAATTGGGGAGGACAGGCTTATGGCAATGGCTGGAGTGGAATGGTATTAAATATTTTGCTCCATTCCAGCCATTATTATGAGCCGTCCTCCCCTCAGCAGCCTCCACAGGAGTCAGTAATAATAAAGACCAAGTGTAACTTACATTACCCTTTACTCTACAGAAAGCCAGCTCAGCTGATTTAAAATGCTCAACCTCCAGATAAACTACCTAGGTTATACTAACTTTACATAGGGAACCGCTGAGAGACAGTGGGCAGAACAAGCAAGGAGGTGTGCAAACTATGGTGAGCATGAGTTAATGAGATCCTATTGGCATATTTTAGCATGTATTTGCATATTTCCATCAAGGAACTTGAACAACGCAATTTTTTAAAACTTTAGCAAAAGGTCAAGTGTAGAAAACGTACTGCACTCCATTCACAACTGATTTTAGTTCTGGGAACAGAAAACTGTATTGAGATTGGATGTTTCATCTAAGAGAAAATGTGCAGAATGTCGGCCCAGTTTCATCTCGGCTCACCTTCTCCCTTTGCCTTTGACTTTCTCTGTGGAAGCCTCCACCGGATGCTTCAGGTTTCCCCCCCTCTTCATCTGTGGCTATACCCTGTCACCTTTGGAGAGGGTTCTTCATGAGAGGATTCTGAATGGCCTAAAAAAAATCTGCAGTTCTGACATAACAAACAGTCAATGTAATGTGTCACTCAATGCCTAGAATATACTGTTCATAAGGAAAACCACACAACAGATTATATCAAGAGAGATGGCAATACAGTCTACTACTAATATACTTAACCCTAAGTGCCTTTGGAAAGAATTCACACCCCTTGCCTTTTTTGTTGTGACAGCCTGCATCAATAAGTATTCAACCCCTTTGTTATGGCAAGCCTAATTACGTTCAGGAGTAAATATATGCTTAACAAGTCACATACTAAGTGGAATAGACTCACTGTGTGCAATATTAGTGTTTAACATGATTTTTGAATGACTACCTCATCTCTGTACTCCACACATACAATTATCTGCAAGGTCCCTCAGTTGAGCAGTGAATTTCAAACACAGACTCAACCACAAAGACCTGAGAGGTTTTCCAATGCCTCGCAAAGAAGGGCAGACATTGAATATCCATTTGAGCATGGTGAAGTTATTAATTACACTTTGGATGGTGTATCAATACACCCAGTCACTACAAAGATACAGGTGTCCTTCCTAGCTCAGTTGCTGCAGAGGAGGGAAACTACTCAGGGATTTCACCTGGAGGCCAATGGTGACTTTAAAACAGTTTAATGGCTGTGATAGGAGTAAACTGAGGGTGGATCAACAACATTTTAGTTACTCCACAATACTAACCTAAATTAAAAGAATGAAGGCTGTACAGAATAAAAATATTCCAAAACATGCAACCTGTTTGCATTAAGGCACTAAAGTAAATCTGCAAAAAATTTGGGAAGAAATTACATTTATTCCCTGAATTCAAAGAGTTATGTTTGGGGCAAATCCAACAGAACACATCACAGAGTACCACTCATCATATTTTCAAGCATGGTGGTAGCTGCATTATGTTATTGTTGTGCTTGCCACTGACAAGGACTAAGGAGTTTTTTAGGATAAAAATAAATGGAATAGAGCTAAGCACAGGCAAAATCCTAGAGGAAAACCTGGTTCTGTCTGCTTTCCAACAGAGACAAATTCACCTTTCAGCAGGACAGTAACCTTCAACACGAGGCCAAATATACACTGGAGTTGCTTACCAAGATGATATTGAATGTTCCTGAGTGGCCTAATTACAGTTTTGTCTTAAATCCACTTGGCAAGACTTGAAAATGGCTGTCTAGCAATGATCAAAAAACAACTTGACAGAGCTTGAAGAATTTAAAAAATAATAATGTACAATCTAGATGTGCAAACTCTTCAAGACTTACCCAGAAAGACTCACTGTCCTCGCTGCCAAAGGTGATTCTAAAATGTATTGACTCAGGGGGTTGAATACTTACGTAATCAAGATATATACATTTTTTGCAAATGTTAGAAATTTTCTTCCACTTTGACATTAGAGTATTTTGTATAGATCATAGACAAAAAATGACAGTTTAAATCCATATTAACCCCACTTTGTCACACAACAAAATGTGGAAAAGGTCAAAGGGTGTGAATACTTTCTGAAGGCACTTGTATGTTGTCATGTATTGACATTGTTAACACACGCAAATCTCAAATTAGGATTTGGCCTATATTGCACACACATTGTGCAATATGGTCCATGAAACTTATTATGTGAGTTGTTGAGCAAATTTTTACTCTGACTTTTTTAAGCTTGGCATAACAAAGGGGTTGAATACTTATTGACTCAAGACATTTCAGCTTTTCATTTTTAATTAATCTCAAAAAATGTTTACATAATTCCACATTGGCGTTATGGGGTATTATGTGTAGGCCAGTGATACTAAATGTCAATTTAATACATTTTAAATTCAGGCTGTAACACATCAAAATGTGGAAAGGTCCAGGGGTGTGTATACTTCCTTTTGAAGGCACTGTACATCACTATACTGAGAGCGTGTCAGATTCTGAAGTGAAGTATCTTTGTTTTTTCAAAACATTTTGTTCATGTCCTTTTTGTGCCCTTATAATGCACAACCAGCAATGAGGAAGTGAATCCCAGCTGGGGTAAGTTTTTAAAAACAAGCCAAATCACAAAAACTTATCTGGACCCTTCTTTAACATGACATTCACATCAAACATATATATTTAATTCAGAAATAGGACAATTCTCCTTTAATGTGATAACACGTTTTAGGTAAGTTCTGTTTGACATTAAGGGAATGGTCTCTTGTAAACAGTCCTTTCACATCACTGGAACATTCCTATGAAAATTAACGAGCCTCGTAAGGGAACAATTCTCTAAAGTTGTTTGAACATTTGTTGTTAGCTGGGGAGCAGCTTATTAGTTGAATCATGCATGTTAGAGTAAGTCTGGTACAAAATCATGTAGTTTCTAGGAAAGATGGTGGCAATGCCTGAGGCCACCTTCTGTGATAAGATGATTTGTAAAAGGAGATACCTAGTCAGTTGTACAACTAAATACATCTTCAGAGAGGTGCCATGATCAACGTTCATGTCTTCTGTGAAGAGTGGGTTAAACTGCCTTGCTCAGGGGAAGAACGACATATTTTTTTTACATTGTTAGCTCAGGGATTCGATCCAGCAACCTTTTGGTTACTGGCCCAAACGCTCTAACCGCTATGCTACCTGCCTGTGATGGTGTATGATGATATGCATACCTCCTATACAGTGTCCTTTCACAACCTCGTTGACCAAGTGTGACCTGTTTTTTGTCAGTGCACCATGTAGACGAAAGATCAGAATGTATGTCGATCATGAAAGTATGTACGTGGACTTTACCATAACCATTCTGTAGCTTTCATTAGAGTTATATGATCATTTTTGTGTCAACCAGGGAAGTAGAAAAGGTAAGATTTAAGCAAATTTTGAAATTGCAACCCTAAAATATGCTTACAGTATAGTATGTTCAAGTTTTGGTCTGATTTCACTCTTACAGTATACAGTATAAGGATTTAGTAGCCTTACGAACAAGATTTTTTCTTTGTGAATATCAGTGAATTTTCAGTGTATGTCAGATAAAGTACGATACTTTTCCAGTTGTTCAATTATCATTTTGATTAATGATATACTATTGAAAAAGTATAGTATACACCTCGTTCTAGGTTAAAAGAAACTCTAGTACACTGGTGAGCATCCAAGAGGCATCCAAGATCACCCATGTGGTGGAATTAATATTATACACACATTGAATCTTTATGGTAAGAATATAAATACCTCATGAGCTTAGTAAAACTGTTGACCCATAATAAACCAAAATATATGGTTGAGTCTTTGAACACATGTTTAAACTAACATTTCGATCTCAGACTCAGACTCTGCATCCATTGCCCCCTCTTTGAATTTGAAAGTACATTGCCTCAGCCTCATCTATAAAACAAAAAGAAGTTTGCCCATTTTGAACTGCACTGATTAAAGATGCACTCCGGGATCTTAAGCTCAAGAAATGTGCAACATATTGCACGAATTGGATTCATAACATATCACACAAATTTCAAAATTCATATGATATCATACGAATCGCAAAATGTGTAAAATATCACATGAAATGGATGACATAGTACACCAAAAACGAGGACGTGTTTTGGCTCATGAGCACCATTTTCAAAACTACTGACAATTGTGGCTGCTTTGCGTGATGTATTGTTGTCTCTACCTTCTTGCCCCTTGTGCTGCTATCTGTGCCCAATAATGTTTGTACCCTGTTTCGTGCTGCTACCATGTTGTGCTGCTGCCATGTTGTTCCTACGATGTTGTTGTCATGTTGTGTTGCTACCATGCTGTGTTGTCTTTAGGTCTCTCTTCTTGTAGTATTGTGTTGTCTCTCTTGTTGTGATGTGTGTTTTGTCCTATATTTAATTTATTATTATTTTTAATCTCAGCCCCTGTCCCCGCAGGACTGGGGCTGCCATTTGGTAGGCCGTCATTGTAAATAAGAATTTGCTCTTAACTGACTTGCCTAGTTAAATACAGAATCTTTCCAGATCCTTGATTACCTTCGTCTGCTCTTATGTACTGCCCTCTTCAATTTAAACATATAGGTTACTCTCGTTACCCTGGTTTATGGGATGCGCCTTCTTTGGGCGTCATTTTATAAGTTATTGTAAACCACACCAGAATGGCTGCTTCCGCTGTCAATTACTCCCTAGAGCTTACTTCATACCAGCCTATATTTGGTGTGATTGGTATGATGATTTCCTCCCTTTAATGGAGTAATTGTAGTCTAATCGGGTGTAATAAGATGGGACACACACCTTTCATGCCATTTCGCCCTGTGGGCGGTGCTATACGTCATGATAGGTGTGGGTTTCGAAGTGCAAGGACTGTCCGATGCACGTCCACCTCATTCATAATTTTTTCATTTCATCTCATTCATTTTTTTAATGCGTGGGGTTCAATACTGGGTGCCAGACGGTTACCAGATTTCACTGGCCTTGTCAGTCGTGATTGTAGATCATTCAATCGAAGTCGCAAAAGTGTGACTCCCCATAATATGTTTACCTCTTTGAGGGAACAGTAGTTATAGTCATAACGTTACGTTTTTTCTGGCACCAAAATACTTTCTACCGTATGTGGAAAACTCACATGTACTCATAAGATCAGACAACATAGCAACTATTGCATAATTCAATTACTGCCAACATACTTCCAATTACTGCTAACATTAAGGAAAAGGCAGTCTAGGATAAAGTCAGAGGATGCAACAGAAAGCCTGCAAGGGTGGTTTTTCCTGTACAAACTGGGACATTTTTATAATGGACCATACCCTTGAGAAGTCAGTATCAGCGGTGACTGCATATATCAATTTCTGTAAGGGCAAAACTGGTGAAATGCTATCCAAATAACAAGCCTTGGATTACTGTGAAGCTTAAACAGACACTTAATATGAAACAGACAGCCTTTTCTGCTGGCAACCAAGAGGAAGTGAAAACCCGGCAGAGGCTAGTAAAAACAACAAATTGACCAGGCTAAGGACAACTACAAAAAGAAAGTGGAAACCATATTCCATACAGGGAGTCTTAGGCAGGCTTGGCAGAGCCTGGCAATCCCCACCAGGCAAGCCAAGCAGAAAACTCAAGGGAAAAACATAAAGGACGAGGAACAGTTGTCAATGAACCCAATACTTTTTACTTTAATTTTGATTATCAACAGCTCCCTCTCAGAACACATGGTTGGTTCCCTTACTCTGGAATTTGAGACCCAACCAGTTCCAAAGAAGAACAATCCAGCAGAGCTGAATGACTATTGTCCTGTGGCATCCTTTTTCTGGACTTCTCTGCTTTAAACTGCATGCAGACTCACCTTCTCTGTGACAAACTCTGCATTTAGAGCTCAGTGACTAGGAGTAGACGGCCTTCCTGTCACCTTTATGCGTTTCCCCCATTCCCACATATTCCAACAGGTTAGGGAAGAAAAGTGGGATACCTTGATTCATGTCCCGCGTGTTAAACAGAGATCTGTTGCCTCGGGATCAATCTGGCACCCAGACCCAGGCAGGTTGAAGTTAAGGGTCTGGCCCCTGAACTGGAATGACTGACGGAGTGGGCTATCCCTTTCTCAGAGATTTTCACTATTCAGAGTGCTAGAGCACCTTCTACTAGGATGCTATAGACTCTCAAATTGGGATTATTTGCGCATTGGTGTAGGACTCAGGGTCAGGTCCCGTTTAAGTGTCCTATCGGAGTCACATTACTATTTTTACTGGAGCTATTTGATAAAGGCAGATCGTCATCCACTAAGGTAGATCTTCCCGCCATATCGGCAAGTCATGTTGTTATTGATGAGTTATCCCCCAGTAGCCATGCACTGGCATAGGTTATGTCACTCAAGACTGCTTTGTTACTGGCTTTGGCATTGGACATGTGCATAGGGAATCTAATGGCTTTATTAATGAATCGATCATGCCTGCTTTGGAATCTAAGGTAATATTGAGGTATCAGCCTATGATTGATTATTAAATCCCATTATAGGACTAGAGTTATAGAGGTTGTGGTGTTTTACCCTCCTACTTTTACATCGGTAAGAGAGCATGAGAGAGAGCACAGACTTCACACACTGTGCCTAGCTAGAGCATTACTTTATGGTCCATATATCCATCTTTCAAGTGAGACATCACCCCAGTTAAGGTTTTATCATAGTCCAAAACGTGTACGCTTACGCACAGCAGTGCTCTAAAATATTGGACTGTTGGCTTTCATACTTTTCAAATTCTCAGCACAGCTCAAGCTATTTGTCCAGCTGTCAGCACAAATAAATAAAGGACATGTTCGTTAGAAATTTTGGGGAGGTGCGCATTCGGGCTGGGCATCCCCCTCAGATGGTGGTCTCAGATCCGTGTAGCTATGTCATAAAGGGGTGCAGGACAATCATGTCCTAGTGACTGTGGACTATGATTTGCGCTTTAGCCTAACCCAGTCCAGTTGCACTGTAATGTTTCAGCGAAAGAAAGGTGAATGAGGTTATTTGGAACACACGATTTTAACACCATTTCGCTGGATGGTTGGTTGGTGCTATACCTCATGGTGGGCGTAGCTTTCAGCGCCCATACAGGTGTGCACAGCATGGAGCCAAGCACTTGCTCAAGTCCGGATCGTGGAATCTATTTTCAACTCACTGCCTAACTACTGTAGGTCTAATGGATGTTACTGTTTCATCGGGTAGCCACAAAGATGAAGTAATTTTGTCATTTTGTTTGCTATTTCATGCAGCCACAGAATAGAAAGAAGCTAAACAATTATTTTGTATAAGAATATCGCATTGTTTAAAGTTCAGATATATCATTCATGCATAGTAATGAGACTGGGTGTGTAAGTATGGCTCCAGGATAATACAGTAAAGTTGTATGTAAATGCCATCGAACAAATTAAAGCCACGGTCAAGGACTTCCGAGGAAAGGTAAAGGCTCAGTCTAAACTGGAGAAAGACAGATCATTTTGGGGTACATATAAACTACAGAGACTGTGTGTGGGATAATAGCATGGTCATGTCAAACCCTGCTTGTTCCCTCGACCTTGCTACCAACCACCAATCGCCTAAAGAGCCCATAAAGTATATCACTAGACAACTCACAGGCAGGAATCAGCAATGAATCCCAGTAATGAGCCATCAATGGCGGAGGGGTGCCCCCTTGTGGACAATGAGTGAATCGCCCAACTTATTACTCCCACCCTGGAGAGAACACCATAATACACAGGGCACCAGAAGGGCATATAACATGGACAAACTTCCAACACATGTTGTGCTTCCATGAGACTGTATAGCCTGCATGCTCTTTAGTCTAAGCTAGACTAGCTAGCCTCATTGACCGCAGCACTGTCCGTTTTAGAATAACCACGCCATGTGTACTAAATGAGAGCTACTCAATAAACTAAATTGTGGGGAGGCAGGAATAGCTACTAGTAGCTAGCTCACCTCGGCATGTTAGCTAATCTGGCTAGCACGCTATGATGTGTTTGTTAGCAAGTCTGGTCTTGAAAGTCTACGTAGGACCGGAACACCAAGGTAGGACCCAGAGACTTCTGGGAAGAGAGGCAAGCTGTGCTTAACCAAGGCAGACACAGCCGGGAGGATACCCACAGAACCTGGTCACCCTCTCTCTTCGAGTAGCCTCCCGTAACCGGTGACGGAGCGCACAGGAGCCGGGAGACATTTGACCATAACAACACAAACCCAAATGTCCTGAAACTCAGCCGAGGTACGGCTGAAGTCACTATTGGAAACACCAAGCCCCCTAAAGAATGCTACAAGAGAACCTGCACCATGGACTAGTAGGAGAACAATGCAATCCATCCCCTAGTCTCACACGTGAACTGATTCGAGCGAGGGCAGCCTGCGCCTGAACAGAGACTTACAAGACAACCAACATGTGTATCTTTTAATTCATTGGAACATGGTCACGAACCAGAACCGGGCTTGTCGTTTCGGTCACGTTAGCCATCTTACTTATTGCTATAGCCAGGCCAAGCGATTCAAAAAATAACTAATCGTTTGTGATTAGGAAACTTATGAGTACCATACAAACTTCAGCACACAACGTCCAGGGGGCGAGCACCCTCTACCACTAAGGGACAGTTTAGTTGGTGCAATGTAAGACAGTTTCATGTTCCAATTTGTTGTAGTAGCGTGAATTGTTCCTGTTCACACACAGGTGAATAGCGAAATATTTAAAGGGAAATTAATCCGAGCCTCACGCTTATCACCTGTGGAAGGTGGGACTTCTAGTGAGGTGTGGATTTCATGATTGTAAATCCTTCAACTGAAGTCACGAGAATGCGACTCCCCATAGTATATTGTACCAAAGTTGACTGAAAGAGAAAAGCCTTGAGTTCCAGCACATGTATGTGAAGATGTGCCTGTGTACCCCTCCACAGGCCACTTGCCATCCGGCCCTCGCATACTGCACCCCAGCCCCGTCCATTGCTATCACACGACAACACAGAATGGGACCTAACAGCACCCCCTCTGCTAGAAAGAGGTGTGCCATCCATGGAGCGACAGCTGACCAGCTTTTGGCAAAATGTTACCTTGTCTTTGAAAACAAACCTTCAAATGTTCTGTGTCACGTTGCTATTGGAATGTGGAAGTACGCGTTTGCAGATCTACTGACACACATCAATTGCCCTGTATACTCTGGACTAACTGTTTGTAGTAAGTAAGCATGCGAAAGGGTAGCTTCTTTAGGCATCTGTTTAGACGGCGGAGGTCTAGGAATTGTCTGAGACCCCGACCCTTCTTTGGAATCAGGAAATATTGACCGTAATGTCCTTCACCCGTTTTTGAGGGAGGGATCATATGAATAGCTCACTTGGCCAATAGGGAATCTACTTCCTGTTGCAATAGCTTTGATGTCTGCTGTGTTACTGTGGAGACCATGACACCACTGAACCCTGCTGACCTTTATGTGAATTGGAGCATGTAGCCCTCTGTAATCGTACATAGCACCCAGAGTGCTCTGCACGTGCTCTGCATGTGCTATGCTACTCTCCCCACAAGAGTAGGAGGAGACGACAGATTTATTTGACCTATCCTTCTCCCAGGCCCAACAATATGTTGTGAAGGGCTCATTATAATTTTCTTCTGCGTGCATTTGTGAGGCCAATGCTGTTTATCAAACTCCAGGCGGTGCTATGGTCAGATGACATAAAAATATAACTATTTGGCCACGCAAATCAATGGTGGGTTTGGCGTAAAAAAAAAAACCAGAAGCATATGCAGAAAAGTAGCTCATACCTACGGTAAAATATGGTGGTGCATCTTTGTTAGGGTGCTATTTTGCTTCCACTGGTCTTGTTTGAGTACAATTTTAAAGATAAATTCTTCATTTGACATGGTGGGATCTTTTTGCGTCAGTAAAATTCATTGTGAGAAATGGTGGTGGAAAAGCCTTCATGCAAATATTGATATAAAAACCATCATATCAAAGTAAACTTGGAGTCACTTGATGATCTGGTGTGTGGTCCTCCCGCTACTACTCCAGAAACTATGCAATTTATTAGTCTACGGATGAAATAAGTTATGATGAACTTTACAGGGTGGGAAAAGGGCATGGTGATCATTATGCTCCTTTCCAATAAATATCAAGGGTCTTATTCTGGTGACGGGATGATCGATGCTTGACTGCCGTTTGACAAGTAGTAATATTCTCGCTCTTATCTATAATAATCTTATCATGTAGACTAGCCAACCCGCACAGCCTACCCGCATTGTATCGATGACTTGCTGTTGGCTAGAACCCACGTGCCAAGACCAAAGTAGGCACATTTGCAGTTTTTGTGACTATAGGTAGAGTTGAAAAATGCGATGGAAACACATTGAACTTTATATTTGTATTCAGTACATGAAAACATAAATTAACAATACATGCTGTGTGCACTACGTCATAACACATTGATTTAGTATCTGCAACAAGTCAGTTTGGTGGAAACGCACCAAATGTGTTGCCAATTGGATGATAAAATAGCTAGTGACAGTAAAAAATCAGATAGCCGAACTATTGTATTGTTTTCGTGTATTGTTTTCTGAGTGATGCATACAGTGCCTTCAGAACAGCGGAGGCTCCTCAGAGGAGGAAGGAGAGGATCATTCCCCTCAGTGAACTTTAAAAAATTAATATGTTTTTTTAGATTAAACTATGCGCGTAAAAACGAGCAAATTATCATGCTGTTTGTATGTGGCTGCGGTGATCAAGGGTCTTTCTTAAATGGAAGCAAACGTAGCGAAATGGCGATAAACATACCTGAATTTGAAACTCTTGTCAAGGGTTATGAAACTCTTAAGTATTCAGACCCCTTGACTTTTTCAAAATGTTGTTACGTTACAGACCCTTTGCTATGAGACTTGAAATTGAGCTCAGGTGCATCCTGTTTCCATTGATCATCCTTGATACGTTTCTACCACTTGATTGGAGTCCACATGTGTTAAATTAAAATGATTGGACATGATTTGGAAAGGCACACACCTGCCTATGTAAGGTCCCACAATTGACAGTGCATGTCAGAGCAAAAGCCAAGCAATGAGGTAGAAGGATTGTCTGCAGAGCTCCGAGACAGGATTGTGTCGAGGCAGAGATCTGGGGAAGGGTACCAAAACATTTCTGCAACATTGAAGGTCCCCAAGAACACAGTGGCCTCCATCATTCTTAAATGGAAGAAGTTTGGAACCACCAAGACCATTCCTAGAGCTGTCCGCCGGCTAAAACAGAGCAATCGGGGGAGAAGGGTCTTTGTCAGGGAGGTGACCAAGAACCCGATGGCGATGGTCCCCATCCAACTAGACAAAGCTTGAGAGGATCTGCAGGAAAGAATGGGCGACACCTCCCAAATACAGGTGTGCCAAGCTTGTAGCGTCATGCCCAAGAAGATTTGAGTCTTTAATCACTGCAAAAGGTGCTTCAACAAAGTACTGAGTAAAGGGTCTGAATAATTATGTAAATGTGATATTTCCGTTATTTCTTTTTTTATACATTTGCTAAATTTTTGAATAACCTGTTTTTGCTTTGTCATTATGAGGTTTACTGTGTGTAGATTGATGAGGAAAAAACAATTTAATCAATTTTAGAATAAGGCTGTAATGTAACAAAATGTGGAAAAAGTCGAGGGGTCTGAATACTTTCTGAATGCACTGTACATTTGGTTTATGGTCTGTTAGTTTCTGTGGTGTTACATTTTTTCTCCTCTAGATCTACACTGCAAGATGACTTCAAACCAAATATTTACCTTTACCTTTGCACAACAAATATATTTAATTAATTGTTTTGGAGTAGTTTACAAATACAGTTGAAGTCGGAAGTTTACATACACTTAGGTTGGAGTCATCAAAACTTGTTTTTCAACCACTCCACAAATTTCTTGTTAACAAAACTATAGTTTTGGAAAGTCGATTAGGACGTCTACTTTGTGCATGACACAAGTAATTTTTCCAACAATTGTTTACAGACAGAATATTTCACTTCACTTAATTCACTGTATCACAATTCCAGTGGGTCAGAAGTTTACATACACTAAGTTGACTGTGCCTTTAAACAGCTTGGAAAATTCCAGAAAATTATGTCATGGCTTTAGAAGCATCTGATAGGCTAATTGACAACATTTGAGTCAATTGGAGGTGTACCTGTGGATGTATTTCAAGGCCTACCTTCAAACTCAGTGCCTCTTTGCTTGACATCATGGGAAAATCAAAAGAAATCAGCCACGACCTCAGAAAAAAAAACTGTAGACCACCACAAGTCTCGTTCATCCTTGGGAACAATTTCCAAACGCCTGAAGGTACCATGCTCATCTGTGCAAACAATAGTACGCAAGTATAAACACCATGGGACCATGCAGCCGTACTACCGCTCAGGAAGGAGACGCCTCCTAGAGATGAATGTACTTTGGTGCGAAAAGTGCAAATCAATTCCAGAACAATATTAAAGGATTTTGTGAAGATGTTGGAGGAAACAGGTACAAAAGTATCTATATCCACAGTAAAACTATTCCTATATCGACATAACCTGAAAGGCCACTCAGCAAGGAAGAAGCCACTGCTCCAAAACCGCCATAAAAAAAAGCCAGACTATGGTTTGCAACTGCACATGTGGACAAAGATTGGAGAAATGTCCTCTGGTCTGATGAAACAAAAATATAACTGATAGGCCATGCTGCAGGAGGGACTGGTGCACTTCACAAAATAGAGGTAGGAAAATTATGTGGTTATATTGAAGCAACATCTCAAGACATCAGTCTGGAAGTTAAAGCTTGGTTGCTAATGGGTCTTCCAAATGGACAATGACCCCAAGCATACTTCCAAAGTTGTGGCAAAATGGCTCAAGGACAAGAAAGTCAAGATATTGGAGTGGCCATCACAAAGTCCTGACCTCAATCTTATAGAAAATCTGTGGGCAGAACTGAAAAAGTGTGTGCGAGCAAGGAGGTATACAAACCTGACTCAGTTACACCAGCTCTGTCAGGAGGAATGGGCCAAAATTCACCCAACTTATTGTGGGAAGCTTGTGGAAGGCTACCTGAAACGTTTGACCCAAGTGAAACAATTTTAAAGGCAATTCTACCAAATAATAATTGAGTGTATGTAAACTCTGACCCACTGGGAATGTGACGAAAGAAATAAAAGCTGAAATTAATCATGTATTCTACTATTATTCTGACATGAAGGTCAGTCAATCAGGATAATGTCAAGAACTTGGAAGTTTCTTCAAGTGCAGTCGCAAAACCCATCAAGCACTATGATGAAACTGGCTCTCATGAGGACCGCCACAGGAAAGTAAAGACCCAGAACTACCTCTGCTGCAGAGGATAAGTTCATTAGAGTTACCAGCCTCAGAAATCGGCAATTCACTGCACCTCAGATTGCAGCCCAAAATAAATGCTTCACAGAGTTCAAGTAACCGACACATCTCGACATCAACTGTTCAGAGGAGTCTACGTGAATCAGGCCTTCATGGTCGGATTGCTGCAAAGAAACTGCTACTAAAGGACACCAATAAGAAGAAGAGACTTGTTTGGGCCAAGAAACACGAGCAATGGACATTAGACCGGTGGAAATCTGTCCTTTTGGTCTGAGTAGGTGAACGGATGATATCCGCATGTGTGGTTCCCACCGTGAAGCATGGAGGTGTGATAGTGTGGGGGTGCTTTGCTGGTGACACTGATGGTTATTTATTTAGAATTCAATGCAGCAATACGCCATCCCATCTGGATTACGCTTATTGGGAGTGCATCAGATGACCTGGCCTCCACAATCACCCAACCTCAACCCAATTGAGATGGTTTGGGATGAGTTGGACCGCAGAGTGAAGAAAAAGCAGCCAACAAGTGCTCAGCATATGCGGGAAGCTGGTTGACAGAATGCCAAGAGTGTGCAAAGCTGTCATCAAGGCAAAGGGTGGCTACTTTGAAGAATCTAAAATATATTTTGATTTGTTCAACACTTTTTTTGGTTACTACATGATTCCATGTGTTATTTCATAGTGTTGATGTTTTCACTATTAATATACAATGTATAATATAGTCAGAATAAAGAAAAACCCTTGAATGAGTAGGTACTGTATGTGTGTGCCTTTGTTTGTGTGCCTATGTGTGTGTGCACGGGCCTGTGTTTGTGTCATTACCCATGCATGAAGATGACATCTCCTCCCTCCATAAGCAGACTGCTGCCATGTATACTCAGTGTGCTTGTGGCTCCGGGCATTGAGAGAAACGCTGATGGATTGAGGCATAGATTATCTAATTATTCCAGCATCAGTCACCATCCTCTGTCACCCAGATAAAATGCCAAAGCTTTATGCATTACCTGAAACCATGCTTCAGTTGTCTCCCCCACTTTCTGTGTTCCTACGCTCAGTTAATACATTGTCAATCTTCACTCATGTTCTGTCTTTTAATCATTTTTGGGGGGCACAAAATGATAGGGTTGGTGGAGTAACAGATGGAGAGAGGGGAAATAGAAAATATATACAGTGAGCTCCAAAATATTGGGTGAGTGACACATTTTTGTTGTTTTGGCTCTGTCCTCCAGCACTTTGGATTTGAAATGTTACAATGATGTTAAAATGATGACTGTCAGCTGTAATTGAGGGTATTATCATCTATACCGGGTGAACAGTTTACAAATTACAGACACACAAATATCTTACCCCCTAAAAAATGCTTACCTTTCCTGTTATTGTAATGGTGAGAGGTTAGCATGTCTTGGGGGGTATGATATTTGTGCATCTAACTTTCTCACTCATCATTATTCACGATTCATTTAGGACTATACGTACTGTAATCATGGTAGCATTCACTTTAATGTAGAAGTGTTTGGAAACCTATTATATTCTTATTACAATAAAAGTTCATCCAAAGTGACACAATACGTTATTTACCATTCATTTCCAAAGCAAATGGATCAAACAAGTTTGTAGTCACAAGCTTGATGTAATCATTGCGTGCTAGGAATATAGGACCAAATACTAAACCTTTGACAACTTTAACACGCATATAAGTGAATTTGTCCCAATCATTTTGGTCCCCTAAAATGCAGGGACTATGTACAAAAAATGCTGAAACTTATTTTGGGCCAGAACTGTTGCAAAGGAATATCCAAACATTCTGTTACGCTGCCCTCACAGTTTTGCTTCAGGCCTATCCATGGCAGCCATGCAGACTAAATGGCCCCAGGGTTTCAGATATGTTCTGCTACAGTAAAGCAGCTAAGGAGCGTCCTGGTGATGAAGATATGGCCAGCCGATAACAATATTATATTTACTCTACATATCTACGGTATTTGCAGTTATGCTGCAGATGTGAAAAAAAACATGACTTGATATTTCAGCATCTTTCATTGTTGTTTACAGGGACAATAATATGTTGTGTATTTGATAGACCGATACAATACAAACATTGCTGATCTAAACTTTCTAAATTCTTTAGATTTTTATGCATCACATTTTATGACTCCTGATATGTTAATCTTCAAGTCAACACTATCAAGCACGTAGAGACAAAATGGAATGATATGTTGTACCATGATTTCCAATGGGAATTCAATGTTTTAATAATTCCTAATGAAATGTAAAGGTTATTACACATATATAATTACCATTTTATCATATTGTGTTAGTTAATATCTCAAATCAAAGTTTATTTGTCACGCGCCGAATACAACAGGTGAAATGCTTACTTACAGGCTCTAACCAATAGTTTGGAGAAAAAAAAGTGTGTGTAGGTAAGTAAAGAAATAAAACAACAGTAAAAAGACATTTGAAAATAAGAGTAGCAATATATGTATACAGACACCGGTTAGTCAGGCTTATTGAGGTAGTATGTACATGTGGGTATGGTTTAAGTGACTATGCATATATGACGAACAGAGAGTAGCAGTAGCGTAAAAAGAGGGGTTGGCGGGTAGTGGAACGCAATGCCAATGTGCGGGAGCACTTGGTTGGTCGGGCCAATTGAGGTACTAGGTACATGAATGTATAGTGAAAGTGACATAAGATAAACCGAGAGTAGCAGCAGCGTAAAAGAGGGGTTGGGGGGCACACAATGCAAATAGTCCGGGTAACCAGTTGGTTACCTGTTCAGGAGTCTTATGGCTTGGGGGTAAAAACTGTTGAGAAGCCTTTTTGTCCTAGACTTGGCACTCCAGTACCGCTTGCCATGCGGTAGTAGAGAGAACAGTCTGACTGGGGTGGCTGGGGTCTTTGACAACTTTCAGGGCCTTCCTCTGACACCGCCTGGTGTAGAGGTCCTGGATGGCAGGCAGCTTTGCCCCAGTGATATACTGGGCTGTACGCACTACCCTCTGAAGTGCCTTGGGTTCGGAGGCCGAGCAACCGGTCAGGATGCTCTCGATGTTGCAAAAAAACCCACATAATAGCACAATTGGTTAGGAGACCGTAAAACGGTGGCCATCTCCTCCGGGGCCATTTTCCCTCTGGTCATCTGGTTATTTATGTACAGTAAAATAAAGTGCTACCGGTTTTCCTATAGAATAGTCCCATAAGTTAAACCCCCCCCCCATCAGGCACATCAGGCAGGCTCAAGAAAATGCTATTTCAACACAGGTCTGATCAGCAGAGGGCAGCTTTGCTGTGCTAATAGAACACAAGTCCGTTTATGGCTAGGACAAACTCGAGACTGTTTCGTATTATGGTGCAGCACATTCAACCCAATGAATGATTTATGCTTGGTGAAATAAATGGAAAACTGAAAGTCCTGGATGTCCTCAAAATGCTTTTGATACGAACTAGCTTTAGTGTCTAGGTGACCAATGCTGATGGTTTGCAGGGCTTAGAAACTATGCAGGGGCCTGCAGTCTAACAATTTTAGACTCTCACACGGAGAGGAAATGGACCATTTTAAATAATGTTTTTTTTAGTTGTGTGGCTCTGCTAGCATTGTCACTGGTTTATATAATAGCCAGAGCTCACTTTCCAGCTGTTAGACTTGTGCTAGTAACAGAGCCTCAATGGTCTTCGTCATCACAATATTAGACGATGGTCCAAATTCTATCATAGCAGTGAGTGGATTTTCTGCTCTGCGTTTTATGAAAGTACCATTTGCACAGCAGTGTGTACAGAGTAAAGGAAGTTGATACTTGATTTAGAAATTGGCTAACTTGTGGCTTGACTTGTTCAGTGCTGAGGTTAACCTGGCCGAGAAGTCGTTTGGTGCACAGAAGAGGGCTGTCGATTCCTAAATGTGAGTGTGAACTCCCTCCGTCTGGAAAATGCTGCAGTGCAAATCAAAGGCACTTATGAAAGCACAGTGCAGGAGAGTCAGTACTGTGCATAGTGTTAGTAATGCACACTGACAAAAAACTCTAATAGAGCAATAAGAGATGGCCTCTGAACCGTATTCATCTCTCAGATGGTTAAAATAAAAGTAGCTTAACCATACCAAAATTACTTTTTGTCATTTAACATTTTGCCTCCCCTCCCACCAAGCATCTACCCAGCCTAACTCACAATGAGAGAGATGAAGGCAGAATGGAGTGGATTGACCAGAATAACAATGTTCATCCCCTCTCGATGAGCCAGCTGGCTTGTGCCAATAACATCCTCACACATCATCACATAATTTCCCCAAACAATCCAGCTTGATTGCCACGTCACTGACTGTAGTCTCTGAAGTGCATCACAAACAGGCGCTCCAAGTGGCCCATGAGACCGGAGTTGAACTGCGATTGAACGCTTGACCCTGAAATGCTGTTGTGATTCAATCAAGCACTTTCCCTCATTGAAAGCCAATTATAGGACGAATTGCATGAGAGCTAAGATCATTTTCTGGCACCACTACAATCATGTCTGTTTTGCGTATGTATACAATGATCAGTAGCTCGTGAACTGGTTGGTTGTCAAAAAGGGGCATAACCGATGTGTGGGCTTTCTCACATATTTATTTCATGTGGTGTAAAGTACTTGCGTAAAAATAATTGAAAGTACTACTTATGTTGTTCTTTTGGGGTATCTGTACTTGACTTTACTATTTGTATTTTTGACAACTTTTACTTTTACTTCACTACATTCCTAAAAAAAAATAATGTACTTTTTACTCCATACATTTTTCCCTGACACCCAAAAGTACTTGTTACATTTTGAATGCTCAGCAGGACAGGAAAATTGCCTAATTAACACACACATCAAGATAACATCCCTGGTCATCCCTACAGCCCCTGATCTGGCACACACTAAACACATGCTTTGTTTGTAAATTCTGTTTTGATGTGTTGGAGCATGCCCCTGGCTATCCGTAAATAAATAAAAAACAAGAAAATGATGCCGTTTGCTTTACATAAGGAATTTTACATTTTTATAATTTTACTTTTGATACTTAAGTATATTTTAAACCAAATACTTGTGGACCTTTACTTAAGTAGTATTTTACTGTGTGACTTTTACTTGAGTAATTTTCAATTAAGGTATATTTACTTTTACTCAAGTATGACAATTGGGTACTTTTTCCACCACTGATAGCGTCTTTCTCAAGATGCATTGGAGGAGAAGATTCTAGGTTCTACCCCTTGGATATTTTCCTCAAATGTGTTTTGAGGAAGAAGCAATTAATCAAGGATGCAAGAAATCATGGAACGTTTCAGATTCACCCCATTTTAGTTTCCTCTCGATCGACTTATCCCTCCCCTATTGTACTAAGAAAACATGGAAAACCGTATGTCAATTCATAACATGGAACTTGATGTACTGTAAAAACGTCCTATACATTCCCATACAGAGGCTGGGTGAATAGGAATTCTCCAGAGATAGGACTTACCTCAGGGGTAATGAAAGACTACGTCTGTGAACAGTGCACATCTCAACAAACATTCCTTGTACTTGTGTGGCTGTGGACAGCTGTGTCCACACATGAATGTAGTATTTTTTTCCCCCTCAAATTTCTTTCAGTATTGGATCCCAGTTGCTATTTAAGGAGTCTTTGTAGTCCTGTGTTTGTGCCATCTTAGGGTACAGTATAAACTAAGAATAGATGGACTCTACTTGAAGCTGTCTGGGCATGTGGCACACACCGTGGGAACCGCCCTGTTTATCAGACCTACCTTTAAAGAACACATGCAGAGTTTTGCAACCCTGTCAATGTAAACAGGGTAGGGGTTTTACATGACGACATATGGAAGAGAGACATTTTGTACCCGAATTACATTACAAGGCATGGTGGCAAAATGGTTCTCCATGTGTTAAGAAAATAAAATAGATTACAGTTATAAGGTCAATGTAATTGTTCACTTATGATCATGATTTAAGCCATTGAAGTGAAGTCCATTTGTTGTACCTTTACATTACATCACATGAATAGTCTACTGTAGCCTATGCCATTAACACCACAGAAGCCTCAAAAAAGCCTTTTGAGGACAGTCAGGAATTTGCTCTAATCTTCCCGCTAGGTGGCTAACATTAGCAAGATGGCTAATGCTAGCTAGGCTAGGGGTTAGGGGTTAGAGCTAAGTTTACGATTTAGGTTAAAGGGTTAAGGTTAGGGTTAGCTAACATCCTAAATAGTTGCAACTTAGCTAAAAAGTAGCAAGTAGTTAAAGTTGCTAATTAGCTACAATGCTAAAGTTGTCAATTATGAGATTTGAACTCACAACCATTGGGTTCTAAACATTCGTGTTATATACCTACCCAACCACCCTACATTCATTTTTGCATTTAATAACCATCTGTCTTATGTAACCATACAAAATGTAACATATCATGCAGATTTTATATCCTGGATATACATTTACTATGTTACGTCTAGTCTACGAGACCAGGCTGCCTAAACAACAGCCAAACTATGACCCACAGTTTCCATTTGACACCATGTGAAAACTTTTTAACCTACTGATAACCTCCTCAAAACATTATAGTGATTTATCCGTTTTCCTTTATCGTCTAGATCTTGTTTCATCTGGGAACGAATCCTCAAGGCGAAAGAAAACAGATGGCGATTAATTGCTTTCCAAAAGTTTTGTTGACTATTAATTAGGCATACAGATGATGCTTTTAGTCCACAGACTCTCTTAATAAAAATATTGCCTTGCATTTGATTAGGACAAGAAAGATAAGAGCATAGGATAGTGTTTCACAATGTAATTCAGGCTCTTTTATTATCTTAATTAGTTGTGCTTTGAAGTCGTGGACTTGTTCTGTTTATGTACTTCGGGAAAGCTATCTGGGGATCCGTGCAGATAGTTAGCCTGCGCCACCAGATTATTTTAGGCCCCTGAGCTAAAGCCTATAGGGTATTAGCTCGGGGAGCTTACGCAAGTCTTTAGATCTCAGACAAGATTTCTCATCATCATTTATCTAACCACCTCCGCTACACATACATGAGCACACCTAACAGGCTGAATTCTTAAGTGCTCTACATATTAGGATTGGGAAACGAAAAAAAGCAAAAGTGGTTTAATGAAATAGATGTCTGTCATTGTTTATCACCACGTTAGCTAAAATACCCAGGTGGCCTTCTTTAATCTAAAGTCCCATTGTTTCCAAAATAGAGTGCACACCATCAGCCAACGGATGCTTCAATAATTAAAATGGATAGGCTGACTTATTTGGAGGCTTTGTGAGTGAAATTGAAGTTGAAATAGAAAAAAAGAACTCTCAAAACAGCTTCCCTGGCTTTTGTATCTGTTATGAGGATTAACAAAGGATGCCGTCCAAATGCTTCCTTTCCCAAGGAGAGATGGGAAAGCTTTCAAGGGCCGGGCCCAACCTTCCCTGCTTGTTTATTATTTAAACTCTGAAATGTGTTTTATGTCAGATTTTAAAATGGCTGCTCCAATGGAATTGTCTCTAGGCCATTTCACGCCAAGCTTCCACAGTGACTCATGAGCAAACTGATGACAAGTATTTGTTAGAATTGTGAAGATTTGACACATACTGTATAAGAAGAGCAGGTTACAAGCCATTCACCTTGTGTCACCAAATTACATATTTGACCACACATTGGCTTCACTGTGATTCCCTGGTCCAAGTCATCGCTGGGCCCTAAGAGTCTGCAAAGCGAAAGCATGACTACATTTAATAATGTCTATTCACCGCTTAGCATTATCAATTAGTGCAAAATAATGAGAGCTGTATAGGACCCCTGTCATCAAAATATTGTGGGCCGTAACTTGTTGCTTTCAGTTCAATTCAGTTCAATTCAGTTCAATTCTATTCTTAATTTTTTTTTGCCAAGATAGTCAACCCGGCAAAAAATGTCACAGTTATTCTGGGAGTCCTAGGATCCATTGGTGACTTCTTGCAAGCTGAATTGTTTGCATTCATCAACATAATTTCAATAACACATTTCAATATTACTACTGAGGCCCGAGGTAAGTCTGGAAAAGATGTGGTAAAGATCCACATCGAAGGATTCTAGTGCCATGCACAAGAGCCCACACACACACACAAAAAACACATACCTGTCTGATAAAACTGCATTTTTCTGAGGAAGTAAGATTAACTGTGAAAGACTGGAGCAGTTAAACACAGATTCTAACCACATCTCCAATCATAGTTTTTATGCGAAAAAAATCATTTGTTAATTTCACATGGTGGGATCTTGTAGTGTTTGTCAAATGTATTATGCAATAAATGGCGGCGTAAACACATTCATGAGCAAATATTGATATAAAAACCATCATATCAAAGTGAACTTTGGTCCTCCCACTACGACTCCAGAAATGATGCAATTTATTAGTCACGGATGATGACATAAATGATGATGAACTTCACGGGTGGTGGGAGTGCACGGTGATCTTGATGCTCCTTTCCGATAAATATCATAGAGGGTCTTATTCTGTTGACATGATGATCGATGCTTGACTGCCGTTTTGACAAATACAATTACAAATATTCTCTTCTCTATAATAATCCCATTATGTAGACTAGCCTACCCGCATCAATCTCAGATAAAGCATCTGAGCGATGGAAACAGCGCCCCTCTTTCTCCGTATGTAGACCATGAATCTGATACTGTCTGGACAAAAGGAGTATTGAATGTCATACTTTTTCAGGCCAAACAGCATCAGACACATAGGCTTTCGCCTTATGCCCTTGGGGGAATCCCCGTCACCATCTTGGAGGGTGGTCCAAATGATTAGCCAAGCAAGGTAAGTTTGCAACGTAAACCCCTCAGCCCTCGTTTTTAGTTGAGTTTGCGAGTGTACAATTATGTTCACTTCGGGGCCTGAAACTCCCCATAATTCAATTTGCAACGATTGTACATCCACTAAGAAAAGTCAGCCAAAAATTAAAACCTCAAAGTCAATATGGAGTCAACATACAAGTTTAAGTAAAAACAAATATAAATAAGTTAGAAATTGTGCTACTAATGCACATGACGGCACAAACACGTCACATAACCAAACAAATCATAATTACTTTTATCTTTTGGAAATGGTAGAACATTTTCCTTCTTCAGAAGTTCCAGCTAGGCAGGCTAACGTTATTTAGCTAATTGATTTTCTAGCTATCGTACAGTAGACGTATATTAATAATGATATATTTAATGTAAGTAAACATGCGATCATAATTGACTGTAGCTCACATAAAGCACCCACATAAAGCTACCGGTGGTTGAAAACATAATCGTCTCGGGATGAACAAGTGATGAATTTCCGGGCAAGGGTATACTCGGCAGAAGTGTCCACTTAATTTGAGGGCTAAGGGTGTGTCTTTTAAATGTTTGGACTGCGTCCATAGTCTAGTAAAATAGAGCAGCTCTTTGTCGCTCGCTAGTTTCCGCAGAGAGGAAGACATTTTACTGCTTGCATGAGTTACATTGATGTGGAATAGAGTTCCATGTTGTCATGGCTCCATGTAATACTGTGCACCTTCCAAAGTCTGTTCATGACTTGGGGACTGTGAAGAGACCTCTGGTGGCATGTCTTGTGGGGTATGCATTGGTGTCCGAGCTGTGTGCCAGTAGTTCAAACAGACAGCTTGGTGCATTCAACATGTCAATCTCTCCTCCACTTTCAGCCAGGATAGATTGACATGCATATTATTAATGTTAGCTTACTGTGTACATCCAAGGGCCAGCCATGCTGCTCTGTTCTGAGCCAATTGCAATTGTCCTAAGTCCCTATTTGTGGCACCTGACCACATGACTGACCAGTAGTCCATGTGCAACAAAACTAGGGCCTGTAGAACCTGCCCTGTTGATAGTGTTGCTAAGAAGGCAGATAAGTGCTTTATTATGGACAGACTTCTCCCCATCTTAGCTATTGTTGTATCAATATGTTTTAACCATGACAGTTTTAAAATCCAGGGTTACTCCAAGCAGTTTAGTCACCTCAACCTGCTATATTTTCACATTATTCATTTCAAGATTTAGAGTTTAGGGTTTAGTGAATGATTTGTTTAGGGTTTAGTGAATGATTTGTTTCTGAAATATTTAGGACTAACTTATTCCTTGCCACCCATTCTGAAACTAACTGCAGCTCTTCAAATCAAATTTTATTTGTCACATACACATGGTTAGCAGATGTTAATGCGAGTGTAGCAAAATGCTTGTGCTTCTAGTTCCAAACATGCAGTTAAGTCTAACAAGTAATCTAACCTAACAATTTCACAACAACTACCTTATACACACAAGTTTTAAAGGAATTAATAAGAATATGTACATAAAAATACATGAATGAGCGATGGCCGAACGGCATAGGCAAGATGCAGTAGATGGTATAGAGTACAATATATACATATGAGATGAGTAATGTAGGGTATGTAAACATTATATAAAGTGGCATTGTTTAAAGTGGCTTGTGACACATTTATTACATACATCTTTCATTATTAAATTGGCTAGAGATGAGTCAGTATGTTGGCAGCAGCCACTCAACCCGGACAAATTGTGCGCCGCCCTATGGAATCCCAAATCATGGCCGGTTGTGATTAAAAAAAATTAAAAAAGATTTCACCTTTATTCAACCATTTAGGCCAGTTGAGAACAAGTTCTCATTTGCAACTGCGACCTGGCCAGGATAAAGCAAAGCAGTTTGACACATACAACAACACAGAGTTATACAGCATGTGCAAATGAGGTAGGATAAGAGAAGTAAGGCAATAAATAGGCCATGGTGGCAAAGTAATTACAATATAGCAATTAAACACTGGAATGGTAGAATGTGCAGAAAATGAATGTGCAAGTAGAGATACTGGGGTGCAAAGGAGCAAGATAAATGACGACGGGGTACAGCTCAGGATCGAACCAGGGTCTGCAGTGACGCCTCTAGCACTGAGATGCATTGATTTAGACCGCTGCACCACTCAGGAGCATTTAAATGTGTCCATATGGCAAAGGCTGGTGCTCTTGCATTAGTTGAATTTTAACTTTCAGATTATTTAGAATTTTAATTCATATTTTTATGCCACGTGACAATCATTTTGATAAACAAAAAACATTATTATTGAAATGAAGCTGTTCCACAAAAATGCACATACAAATAGTCATAATTGGCACATAGGTCAAATGGTCCGGCCTCTAGGTCACCAGGCTGCTCGTTTAAGGCGCACACCTGTCACCAGCGTTACGCGCATTTGCGCATAATGACACTCACCTGGACTCCATCACCTCCTTGATTACCTGCCCTTTATATGTCACTCCCTTTGGTTTCCTCCCCCGTTGCCATTGTTTCTGTTTCATGTCGGTGCGCTGTTTGTTTCTTGTTTAGTTAATTAATTAATTAAATGTATTCACTCCCTGAACTTGCTTCCCGACTCTCAGTGTACATTTTACAGTTTCCCCAAATTTGAAACCCCCTAGCTGCCTATGGTCGTTATTATAACACCGATTGACACCCACAGGAGGACCTGTGATAAAACAGGCCTGCCTATAGATCAAATCAAATGATTTGTTCTCAGCGCCAGCCTTGGTTTCACCATTGATTTTATATCATGAAAATTGTATAAAAACAGAAGCATAGTACAGTATATTGAAAAAATAATATTAACCTAGTACTTTCCACTATACTGACCCTGAAAATACGGTTTTCGTCATTTCAAAATTGAGATGCAGAGCCAAAGCTGGATGGACATCCGTAAATGGCATTCCCTATGGATGGTTTGTAGCTATGGTGTTCAGCTGTGAATAATTATGGACACACACACACCAAAAACCTAGCTGCAGTGTACGGAATCATATCCCTAAAATGTAGGGCCTAAATGAAGCAGGAAAAAAGGCTGGAGAGACAGGGGAATGAGATTCTGCCTTGGTGGTGTTCAGCACAAAATCTCCTACTTACGGAGTTGGCAGGCTCTTTCAGTCTAGGTCAAGGACTCTGAGAAATTGGCCCCCACACTGCATGCATTTTCTCTGATATCATCATCCATATTCTACGTGGGTCCATTCACCTGGAAGCGACAGCAATTAACTGTCACCACCTCCTTAAATCTGGGCAATAAGAAGGTATTCTTCGATTGTTTCCGCTTGGGCTTAATCATTCAAGTTCAATTTGGAAGCTGGAACGAGGTGTGACAGTAGCACATAGTGCAGGGGCCTCGGTACAGAATGGAAAAGGTTACAGTCCTTTGTTTGATCACAGGCCCAGTACACAACTTTGATATGCTCAGAATAAACCCTGCCGCAGACAAGCACAGAATGGCAGAACAGCGGCCATCTTGGCCAGCTGCTTTGATGAAATGTAAAGGTCAAGATAGCTATGTGGTTTTCAGAGTGACTCGGTTATTGTGTCACAAGTTTAGAGCTAATGGGTTTCCATAGTTTTCTAATGGTTGTTCACCATTGATGCCACTGAATGACCTAGCATAGCAAAAGTGATATGCATATTATTTGCTGAGGGAAACAGACATGCAAACTCTTATTCAAGCACAGACAGACAGACAGACAGTCAGAACACTCTCACGCTCTCCCTCATATTGCTGGAGTGTTAGGGGAAAAACTATTTCCGAGTAAGTGAGAGTGCTTTGTAAACGACAACGCCAGGCTATTTCATTTTCCATTACATATAGCAATACCTCTGTGTTTTCTCAACACCAGCTTACTTCAGGGAGTCACCAGCAAAATCTAATCAGAGAGGGAAAGCACAATTTTGAGGCCATATACTTTCCTCGATCAATTCCATCTTTTTTCTTGTAAAGGAGAGGAGAGGTTTGACCCTACTAAACTCAAAAATCTATTCCGAATAATTTTGAATTATATACACCTTCATGTTGCAGACTGAGTGCAGCAGCACACATACATTTTCATATTAAAGCTGGGATTGGTGAATTTCAATGAATATGTGCCACACAAACTTTGAGAACTTTTCACAACTGGCTTTATGTAAACACAAGTTTGTGAGTCAAGTAGCTGCTGTTTGGCTTTATATGAACTATTGAACAGCGCGGATATGTTTGTTTATAATCTTGACCATGTGCTAGCGTGGTAGGCTAGTCGACACATTGTTTGTTTTTGAGTGACTGATGATTTTGACTTTGTAATAGAGAAAGATGGTTATGGGATCCCACAACATCCAACTGGTCAGTGTCCATTTTAGGAAGATATGATGTAAATACAGACTTAAGTTATGAAATACATGAAAAGGTGGTCCGACAGTAAAGCAGTGATGTAGTTTGACATTTTAAACTGTGAGAACTCATTTATGATTATTATTAGGCGGAGGCTGCGGTTCCGAAGATAACCCCACTTTTGCCCTTGTCCCACCCCGATGAAAGCCTCTTCCCCAAAGCAAAACATCTGTATCACATTATGTGCATGCATTTATTTACGCCTTGATCACACCGACAGCGTCATTGCATTTTAGCACACCAGAAGTACATTCATTTCGAATGGAACACTGCGTTTGCCTTGCAGAGGCACTTGCAGTGCGTTCTGTGTGGTGCACACTTTGTATTTGTCGAACGTATGCGTCAAATTGTATGCGTAGACTGCTTGACAGAAACGGTAGCAGAAGGTGATGTTTGTTGCACACATATCCAGATGATGCTGTATACCATTTTGTGCAATGACGCTGTTGGTGTGATCGAGGCGTTACCTCTACTTTACTTACATATTTTTGTGGCCACCTTCCCTTCATATTTCTCAGTCGGTAAAGTAGGGAATCCCATACAGTGGGGCAAAAAAGTATTTAGTCAGCTTCCAATTGGGCAAGTTCTCCCACTTAAAAATATGAGAGAGGCCTGTAATTTTCATCATAGGTACACTTCAACTATAACAGACAAAATTAGAAAAAAAAATCTGAAAATCACATTGTAGGATTTTTAATGAATTTATTTGCAAATTATGGTGGAAAATAAGTATTTGGTCAATAACAAAAGTTAATCTCAATACTTTGTTATATACCCTTTGTTGGCAATGACAGAGGTCAAACATTTTCTGTAAGTCTTCACAAGGTTTTCACACACTGTGGCTGGTATTTTGGCCCATTCCTCCATGCAGATCTCCTCTAGAGCAGTGATGTTTTGGGGCTGTTGCTGGGCAACACGGACTTTCAACTCCCTCCAAAGATTTTCTATGGGGTTGAGATCTGGAGACTGGCTAGGCCACTCCAGGACCTTGAAATGCTTCTTACGAAGCCACTCCTTCGTTGCCCGGGCGGTGTGTTTGGGATCATTGTCATGCTGAAAGACCCAGCCACGTTTCATCTTCAATGCTCTTGCTGATGGAAGGAGGTTTTCACTCAAAATCTCACGATACATGGCCCCATTCATGCTTTCCTTTACACGGATCAGTGGTCCTGGTCCCTTTGCAGAAAAACAGCCCCAAAGCATGATGTTTCCACCCCCATGCTTCACAGTAGGTATGGTGTTCTTTGGATGCAACTCAGCATTCTTTGTCCTCCAAACACGACGAGTTGAGTTTTTACCAAAAAGTTCTGTTTTGGTTTCATCTGACCATATGACCATATGACATTCTCCCAATCTTCTTCTGGATCATCCAAATGCTCTCCAGCAAACTTCAGACGGGCCTGGACATGTACTGGCTTAAGCAGGGGGACACGTCTGGCACTGCAGGATTTGAGTCCCTGGCGGCGTAGTGTGTTACTGATGGTAGGCTTTGTTACTTTGGTCCCAGCTCTCTGCAGGTCATTCACTAGGTCCCCCCGCGTGGTTCTGGGATTTTTGCTCACCGTTCTTGTGATCATTTTGACCCCACGGGTGAGATCTTGCGTGGAGCCCCAGATCGAGGGAGATTATCAGTGGTCTTGTATGTCTTCCATTTCCTAATAATTGCTCCCACAGTTGATTTCTTCAAACCAAGCTGCTTACCTATTGCAGATTCAGTCTTCCCAGCCTGGTGCAGGTCTACAATTTTGTTTCTGGTGTCCTTTGACAGCTCTTTGGTCCTGGCCATAGTGGAGTTTGGAGTGTGACTGTTTGAAGTTGTGGACTGGTGTCTTTTATACTGATAACAAGTTCAAACAGGTGCCATTAATACAGGTAACGAGTGAAGGACAGAGGAGCCTCTTAAAGAAGAAGTTACAGGTCTGTGAGAGCCAGAAATCTTGCTTATTTGTAGGTGACCAAATACTTTTTTCCCACCATAATTTGCAAATAAATTCATAAAAAATCCTACAATGTGATTTTCTGGATTTTTTTTCTCATTTTGTCTGTCATAGTTGAAGTGTACCTATGATTAAAATTACAGGCCTCTCATCTTTTTAAGTGGGAGAACTTGCACAATTGGTGGCTGATTAAATACTTTTTTGCCCCACTGTACATTTTTAGCTGTAGAGAAGAGGCTTCCAGAGAATTCAGAACTGCAGCCCCTCCATTATTATCATTCAACCATTATTTGACCAGTTTAGACTCTCAAATGTTACACAAGATAAGCATAATGTCAAGAAGATAAACATTTAGTTATCTTAAAAGTATGAGCTTGTGACAGCATTGGGAAGGTAACCGTGTTATACAGTATATCTGCCAAAAGTAAAATTGCAACAAAATTATTTAAGTTAAACTCTATTTTCGGGACCCCACAGCCACTTATGTCTGCTGGAGTGTTTGAGTCTGGTAACGGTTGAAACAGATGGACATTGCCTACTCTGTGTAAACACACTGGACTGTGGTGTGGGCTACATTACATTTCGGATTCCTTAGCAACCTTCACATGCAGCACTATGGTATAAAAAGTCTAATGACCAGTCCAGTTGTGAATAGGCCCAAGCATGGGCAAGACATATCAGTATTGTCTCTGGAAACAGATAAAGCCTAGTCCTGGATTAGAAATCACTTTCAATGGAGATTCTCTATTGAACATACTTCTTAGTCCAAGAGTAATCTGGTCCAGGAAATCAGCCTACAGTGTGTGGGAGTGTGTCGGCTATACCTGTGGGATTCTCAGACAGATTTTGGGCATGGAAGTGGGCATGCAAGATGGGCAGATGATGAGAGGGCAGGCTTGGCTAGGGAGTCGACGTTTGTGCGTGTGTGTGCGGGTGCGCGTGTGACTTGGCAGTCTAGGCAGTGAAGATAAGACGTGTGATTAAGAGAGGGGGAGATGGTGGGAGGGGCTTTCCATTAGCTAATGGGGGTTGTTACTTTGGTGCCAATACAAGTTGGCGGCATACAAATGCAGAACGCTAATGGTGATGCTCACAGTAATACTTCATTATAGCCTACATAGCTAGGCATTAACCCAGGGGAGATACATTATTATTTATGTAATTATGTAAATACATTTGAACATGTAATATGTGGCTCAGTTGGCAAAGCATGGCGCTTGCAGTGTCAGGATTGTGGGTTCGAATCTGTCTGGGCCACCTGTATGAAAATGTTTGCACACACTACTGTAAATTGCATAAGATTAATGCGTCTGTCCTAATTTGTCTCCAGGTGTGTCTTGTTATGAGGGTTGGGATGCACTTTGAAACAATAATTAAGACATGATGCACTATGTCACTGTACTGTTAGTGCATTCAGAAAGTATTCAGACCCATTTACTTTTTCCACACTTTGTTACATTACAGCCTTATTCGAAAATGTATTAAATATTTTTTCCCCCTCATCAATCTACACACAATACCCCATAATGACAAAGTGAAAACAGGTTTTTAGAAATGTTTGCAAATGTATTAAAAACAAAAAATAGAAATACCTGTAAGTATTCAGACCTTTTGCTATGAGACTCGAAATTTTAGCTCAGGTGCATCCTATTGCCATTGATCATCCTTGACATGTTTCTACAACTTGATTGGAGTCCACCTGTGGTAAATTCAATTGATTGGACATGATTTGGAAAGGCACACACCTGTCTAGATAAGGTCTCATAGCTGACAGTGCATGTCAGAGCAAAAACGAAGCCATGAGGTTGAAGGAATTGTCCATAGAGGTCCGAGACAGGATTGTGTCTAGGCACAGATCTCGGGGAAGGGTACCAAAAAAATTCTGCAGCATTGAAGGTCCCCAAGGGAAGAAGTTTGGAACTACCAAGACTCTTCCTAGAGCTGGCCGCCTGGCCAAACTGAGCATACGGGGGAGAAGGGCCTTGGTCAGGGAGGTGACCAAGAACCCGATAATCACTGTGACAGAGCTCTAGTGTTCCTCTGTGGAGACGACTCCACCAATCAGGCCTTTATGGTAGAGTGGCCAGGCGGAAGCCACACAGAAAAAGGCACATGACAGCCTGCTTGGAGTTCGCCAAAGGCACCTAAAGGACTCTCAAACAAGATTCTCTGGTCTGATAAAACCAATATTGAACTCTTTGGCCGGAATGCCAAGCGTCACGTCTGGAGGAAACCTGGAACCATCCCTATCGTGAAGCATGGTGGTGGCAGCATCATGATGTGGGGATGTTTTTCACCAGAAGGGACTGGGAAACTAATCAGGATTGAGGCGAAGATGAACAAAGCAAAGTACCGAGAGAATGAAAACCTGTTCCAGAGGTTCACCGTCCAACAGAACAACGACCCTAAGAACACAGCCAAGACAATGCAGGAGTGGCTTTGAAACATGTCTCTGGATGTGCTTGAGTGGCCCAGCCAGAGCCCGGACTTGAACCCAATCTAACATCTCTGAAGAGACCTGAAAAATAGCTGTGCAGAGACACTCCCCATCCAACCTGACAGAGCTTGACAGGATCTGCAGAGAAGAATGGGAGAAACTCCCCAAATACAGGTCTGCCAAGCTTGTAGCGTCATACCCAAGAAGACTAGAGGCTGTACTCACTGCCAAATGTGCTTCAACAAGTACTGAGTAATAGGTTTGAAAACTTATGTAAATGTCATACTTCATTTATTTATTTTTGCAAACATTTCTAAAAACCTGTTTTTGCTTTTCATTATGTGAACTGTGTGAAGATTGATGAGGAGAGAAAAAACAATTGAATCCATTTCAGAATAAGGCTGTAACGTAACAATGTGGAAAAAGTCAAGGGTTCTGAATACTTTCCGAATGCATATAGCCTACTTCTTATCCTTGGTAATTCTGTTTTCCAAGAGAAGACCTAAGGAAAGCCTGTGGTGTAATAGACATGGATAAAAAGAAGGGATGTTGACTGGGGCTTGTAAAAAGAAAGAGTAAGCATCGTGTGCCCAATTTGGAGGATTCACTTCTCTCTGGTCCTGCCTCGTCTTCTCTCATTCTGTCTAAACCCCATAAAATGTACTCTGGGGTTTGCTGGTGTTTCCACAGCAACCAGGGTCACTGATGTAATTCAAAGCTGACATAGCAAAGAGTTACGGGGAAATAAGTAAAACAGTCCAAATGGTGTGCCATTGCCACAGCTTACATGTTGGTGATTAATTGATAGATATGGGTTATTGTGTGTTATATATTACCATATTATTTACAATAGGAATGTTATTTTGTAAACCGTAATAAATTCCAATTTAAATAGACCTTAAAAGGAGCCTTGAAAGAGATTAAAGAGTCTTAATTTGATTACTGTCTGTCTACTATCTTGAGTCCCCATAGAGTTCTCCTTGAATTACAAGTAGCCTACACTGTTGGATAACTGTCATTGCTGAATGTGAAAATTTTAGAACCAAAATCTTATGAAGCAATTTACTGGCAAGGCTGTAGGCCCCTGTAGGCTTCTAGATGTAGTGATATTTGTTGGTTACAACAGATTCCCTGTTGATACAAGTTAGTGAGGGTGATATAATAGCAAAATAAATATAATTTTTGTGAGATATAAATATAGGCCTATAGGCTACTTCAAATTGAGTTCAACTCTTGCAATGTAATTGTATGTTGTTGTTCTATAAGATCAAGTCTGTCAACGTGACCACACAATATATATTTAGGCCTTCCAGCAAATAGCAATTCAATTAAAGTAGCCTATGTATTATTCCAGGTACACTATTATAAGCACAATAAATGAGAATTTGAATTTTGGCAGTAATGGGAATTCTTATGCAACATGCATCTGTCATGTCTAGCCTACTATACTCAGTTTTGGGATGGATAAATTGTGTAAAATGAATAGTATATAGGACTACCATCATTTGTAAAACGGATTTACAAATATGTGCTGGAAGAACAAAACGTTAATCGTATCTCCAACCCAATTTTCCCCTTGACATCAACATGGAATTTCGTCGTGTAGGCCTAGAATATACGATTAAATGCACGCCTGTAAAAACAAAAAACATAACACCGCCCGTCATGATAAATACATTTACTAAAATAATTAAAAGCCTGAATTTAAAGCCTGTATTTCGGGGTGTCACACCAAAAATACCAATGACAAGTCACAGTTAGCCATTCGTGCGTAACGGTATTGCGCACATTTCATCATCCAAATCTTTAACCGTCCACTGCACGCGCGGAGTAGTCTACAAGGCATTTCATACGGATATATTTTTTAAGAGCCCAACCTACTCGCGCATCGATTGGCCAGGTCGACTCTTCTGTCGGTTTTCATTGGTTTATGATAATGGTATTTCACTCATCTTTTGCCCATGTAATTTACTATTGATATTGTATGTGGTTGCTGGCATAGGTGCGGAGCATTTATAACATACGAAAGGGAGAAAGACAGGTGTCCACAAGAGAGGATGCGCATAAAATAATACCTTTTTTTCTCCTCGCTCCCTTGCGAATGCCATGATGTGGGAATGGAGTTTCCAACTGAGACAGGAGATGCGTGTCCAAAATGTAGACATTTGCATGTAACCAAGAGATGAGGATAAGCACTAAGAATGTTTTGCGCAAAATTGAAAGACCTGAAAATCTCTGGAGAATGCCCGTTCTCCGGTATCGGTCGTATGGACGAACCCGGAGACTTTGAGGAATGTATAAGTGACCATACCGGGGATGTACTGGCAATTTCCAAGGATGTGTATGGAAATGTATCGGAGGTGCTACCTCAAAGGAAGACAAGCAAGACTAGAGTCAATCTTCATTCATTAGGGGAGAGCATCCGCAAATTGGCATGTCCAGAGGTAAATTGAGATTGTACTACAATAAAGCAATGTCTCAAAACATTCATCAGAATTGATTTTTGCACTGTTGTTGAGTGTAGTCTCAGAAGAGAGCAGTTTACACCGTGGAACATGTACAGTTCGGAAGGAAAAAAACGTCGGTTTTGCTGGTTTTTATCTCGAACCAAATGATTTGTTTGCTCTTGTGTTGATGTGATTGCAATGGGCCAAACTATAAGATTTCTTATACAAGTATCTTGTCAATAAACTTCTCGACTTGTTGTTTACAGTTTCAAAGACTGCATACTGCCTTTCTGCAAATGATGAAACAACATACGTTAGACACGAAATGGTAAGAAATAAGTCAAATAAATGTTGGCGAAATGAATGATTTAAACTATGCCGCCCTGATATTTCATTATTGTCAAAGGTCATGATTATAATAAATGACAATGTTCAGTTCAATTGAATGCGTTCAGATATTATTTTTATTGAAGACCCATTGACTACATGCCATGCATGGATGCACCATGTATCACGACCTGTATATGGTCAATCAGCAGGATGGCTTTGAAGGCAATACAAGGAATAGGAAAAATAGCCAAACTGTAGGTTAGAAACTTTTTTTCATAACATGCATGGGATTTCAAGGAATACGATATCTAGACCCATTTCTTAATGTGGGGAGTGAAGTGCTTACTAATATAATACTAATATAACTTCTGTCCACAGCCCTTCTGTGTGTTACGCAGACATCTGTCAAGATAGGAGCTTTGATCGACCAGAGAATTTAATGGAGATCATGAAGAATTATTCTCTAAAAACAGGTATTGTAAAGCTGATCAAATTCAAACAACACTGAACACGAGTTGCTTTTATTCCATTTTGGATGTTTTTAAGGTCTGTTATATTCATGCCTCTGTGAAACAAAAAGCAAATTTTTTACCTTGTGTGGAAAATAAAAATGTTTTATTCTATTCGTTTGTATTATTTTCTATTCTAATATACAGTATTGTATTTCATTTTTTATTTACATAGCGTTATTCTATTCTATTACATTTAATAACTGTTTTGACCTCCTTTTTACAACCAGGTATTCACATGGACGCTTTGAGAGTCTCCCTTGGTGAGGAGCTGTTCCAAACGTGCTTCGACGAGGACGGCCATATTCTACGGGTAGTGGGGGGAGCCCTCAGCGACTTCCTGAACAGCTTCAATGTCCTGTTGAAACAGAGCTGCAGCCCAAACCCGCTAGCACCTGCCGCTCTGCAAGCCGAACCAGACAGGAGAACAGATTATGTAAACAATGAAGAAGCGTCGGTGTTGTGCCTGGACAAGGATCTGGGTCTGCTCACCGTCTACTACTTCAACCCCAGGCAGACCACGGAGCTCTTCTTCCCTGGGGTCATCAAGGCGGCCGCCCGCCTGCTCTACGACACCACCGTGGAGGTGTTGATGGACATGGAGATGGACCTTCAAGGAGGCACCAAGGAGAGCGTAGGCCCCTTGCAGTTTCAGGCTGGGCCCCGGCAACCCAGCCTGCTCTACTCGGTGGTGGTGAAGAACGCCAAGAGCCTGAGCCCCAGTCCCATGAGGGCCACGTCAGTTGGGACCATGCCCACCTCGCTCTTCTCCTCCACCTTCCCCTTCCACCTCTTTCTGGATCAGGACCTGGGCCTGTTGCAAATCGGGGATGGCCTCCGGAAGAGACTTAGCCGGAAGGACGGCCCGAGGCGGCCCACTGCCTTCCTGGAGCACTTTGCCATCGTCACGCCCCAGATCAGGTGCACCTTCCAAGGCATCTTGACTATGCTGAACACACAGTTCATCATTCGGATAAAGCACCAAGGTGGCTCCATGGCCGATGACACAGGGAGGGTATGACCCTATTTCGACTGAATATCAGACCTGTGTTCAAATGGTATTTGAAGTCCTGAGTGATGCTTCATTGAGCTCGCCTGGTTCAATGGAACAGTCCCAAAGGTGCAAACCCGCCCATTTGGCAGTACAGTCATGTTTAAGCTAACCTAACGTAGCAGCCGTAGAAAGACGCCTGAGCGGAGTTCCCACTATCGTTTTTCAGTGGAAAGTTAGGTGGAAAATACTATATCCTTGAAACATCTGCTTTCTGTCTGGCTCAAGCAAAGACTCAGTCTTTGATTTCCAAAACCATTTGAACTCAGGTCTGCTGGATATGACCCTTTGGAGTTGAGACGAATGACTCACATGGAATCGAAGGTTGTCTAAATGTAGATTTAGAAAGATTCAGAAAGGCAAAATGCCGCATTGTTAATTCTTATGTGCTAATTAGCAGAATGCTCCCCCTGAGGTAGAGAACAACATAAGCCCAGGATGGAATTGGACAGCCGGGTCTCATAGACTAGATTTAATTTAGTAAATTGAAATCCGGGACACTCAAATTAGTATGATTTGGTTACATAAGACATGTGGTTGGTCAGGCATATAAAGCAAACGTCTAGCAACCCAGAGGTTGCGAGTTCGTATCTCATTACAGACAACGTTAGCTAATTAGCAACTTTTCAACTAGTTACTACTTTGCAACTACTTAGAATGTTAGATAACACTTCCCTTAACCCCTTTAGCTAACCATTTCGCTAACCCTAATCCTTTTAGCTAACCCGAATCATAACCATTTAACCTAACACCTAAACTTAACCTCCAACCCTAACCCCTAGCCTAGTTAGTGTTAGACAGCTAGCAAATGTTAGCCTGTGGAATTGGTAACACATACGTTTTGAAAATTTGTAACATATTGTACATTTACAAATTCGTTACATAATATCAATTGGAGAATTTTGTTCACTGTGCTATTTAGCTACATAAACTACAACGCTTTCGGCAAACTCACCCTTGATTAGTAATTTGGGCAATTATTTGCCATTCAATGACAGATGATTTAATCAGATCTGTTTTCTTTGAGTACCTTGTAGTGTCCAGAGCCTGAACAACTGAAGACAATACTTACAGTCATGTCCAAAATGATTGGCACCCTGGACAAAGATGAGCAAAATTGTATAAAGTAAATACACTGAAAAAAATATAATAGCAACATGCAACAATTTCAAAGATTTGACTGAGTTTATACATTTTTTTACCATTATTTTACCAGGTAAGTTGACTGAGAACACATTCTCATTTACAGCAATGACCTGGGGAATAGTTATGATGATGATCATGCTGTTTAATCAGCTTCTTCCCCCACCTGTCAAGTGGATGGATTACGTTGGCAAATAGAAATGCTCACTAACAGTGTAACGCACTCTATGCGTAGTGGGTGCTGAGTCAGGCGCAGGAAGCAGAGGGTAAAGAACAATGTTTTATTCCGGCGCAGGTAAAATGGTCACGCCAAAACACCAGGCAATAACAAGACCGATCCAAAACCAGAGGACCCAACCAGTTCGGAGAAAAACAAAGGAGATCGCACAACCACTAACATGAATAGAGGAAAATAATATTAATAAGCCCGCACAAAGAGCAGGCAGCAATTACCGGCTTAAATAGCCCAACTAAAACCTAAACAAGAAACAGGTGTAACCAATAAGACAAAACCAACAGAAAAGGGAAAAGGGATCGCTGGCAGCTAGTAGACCGGTGACGACAACCTCCGAGCACTGCCAGAACAGGAAGAGGAGCCAACTTCGGTGGGAGTCGGGACAAACAGGGATGGAAATAAATTTGTACACAAAATCTGAGAGAAATAATATTTAGTTATATTATATGCACATTTTTTTTGTGAAAATCATTATTTTAGAGAAATACATTTTGTTTAACAAGTAATACACCCCTTGCGAGGATAATGGCTACTGAGACTTCTTCTTACATGTTTTATGAGATTGAACACATTGGGAGGGACCTCAGACCATTCCTCCATATAGAATATTTCTAGACCCTTCAAATCCTTTGTCTGCGCTTATGTACAGGTTTTCAATGGGGTTAATGTCCTGAGATGGCCATTGCAAAAGACTGAGATGGCTATTGCAACATTTTAATCAATCAACCTTTTTTTTTGTGGATTTTGATGTAGGGGTTATTGTCTTGCTGGAAGATCCACTTGAGGCCAAGTTTCAGCCTCCTGGCAGAGGCAACCAGGTTTTTGGCTAAAATGTCCTGGTACTTGGTAGTTCATGATGCCGTTGACCTTGACAATGGCCCCAGGACCAGTGGAAGCAAAATATCCCCATAACATCAAAGTTCCACCATCATATTTTTACAGTAAGTATTTTCTACATATGCATCCTTTTGATGCTAAACCCACCACAGGTGTGAGTGGCAAAATAGCTATTTTCATGTCATCTGACCATAGCACCAGTTCCAATTCAAGTGCCAATACTGGTTAGCAAACTTGATGTTATGGGGCTATTTTTCTTCCACTGATCCTGAGGCCCTTGTTAAGGTCAATGACATCATGAATTTGACCAAATACCAGGAATTATTTTGCAAAAAAACCTGGTTGTCTCTCCCAGGAGGCTGAAACTTGGCCTCAAGTGGATCTCCCAGCAAGGCAATAACCCCTAGCACACATCAAAATCCAGAAAGAAATGGTTAACTGACCACAAAATCAACATTTTACAAAAGCCATCTCAGTATCCATACTACAGTACAGGTACCATTGGAAACCTGTGGAAGGAATTGAAGGCAGTCCATAAGAGCAGATGAAGGTGTCACGATTGTCGTATGGAGGGGACCAAAGCGCAGTGTGAATACATTTTTCTTAAATGAAGAACACTTAAACAAAAAACAATTAAGACGACCGTGACCACTATATAAACAATGTGCAAACGGGCAACATAACATAGACAATAACCCACGAAATACCCAAAGAAGATGGCTGCCTAAATATGGTTCCCAATCAGAGACAACGATAAACACCTTCCTCTAATTGAGAACCAATCTAGGCAACCATAGACCAACATAAACACCTAGATGAAAACAACCCCATAAATCTACAAAAACCTCTAGACAGTCCAAACACCCTAGAAAGAGACAAAAACACACATATCACCCATGTCACACCCTGACCTAACCAAAATAATAAAGAAAACAAAGAATACTAAGGTCATGGCATGACAGAAGGATATCAAGGATCTGGAAAGATTCTGTAAGGAGTAATGGTCTAAGATCCCTCCCAACGTGTTCTCCAATCTCATTAAACATTTTAGAAAAAAGCTTTAAATTACTTGTTAAACCAAATCTCTTTCTCTGAGCAATTGAATTTGAGAATACAAAATAGCTCAGTATTTGTATTATTTATTTTATATAGTATTTTTTGCTCAACTTTATCAAGTGTGCCAATAATTTTGGACCTGACTGTGTATGTACCATTTAGCATGGAGAACCCAGACAAAGACATTTATCTCATGCCTTGTTTCCCTCTCTTCTAGCTCATGGACCTGAAAGGCCAGATGATCTACATCTCAGAGTCCAATGTCATCCTCTTCCTGGGCTCCCCGTGCGTAGACAAGCTGGAGGAGCTGACTGGCCGGGGCCTCTACCTGTCTGACATCCCCATTCACAACGCCCTGCGCGACGTAGTCCTGGTGGGTGAGCAGGCCAAGGCTCAGGACGGCTTGAAGAAGCGCCTAGGCAAGGCCAAGGCGGCCCTGGAGCATGCTCACCTCGCCCTGGAAGAAGAGAAAAAGAGGACGGTGGATCTGCTTTTTACCATTTTCCCGGGGACGGTTGCCCAGGAACTTTGGCAAGGCCACACGGTGGATGCCAGGGAGTTTGAGAATGTCACCATGCTGTTCTCTGACATCGTGGGCTTCACGGCCGTGTGTTCACGCTGCACACCTATGCAGGTGGTCACCATGCTCAATGAGCTGTACACACGCTTTGACCACCACTGCGGGGAGCTGGATGTATACAAGGTGTGTGTTACAGCAAGGCCCAAGGAAACTCAGGGAACTTCTCAATCAAACCTGGATTTACCAGATAAAACTAAACACTGTTTAGTGGTTACGCTTTATTTTGCAAAGTGCCTGGTAATTACTTGGACTGATAAAGGTGAAACTAAATTCAGAAAAATAACCACTGAATATATTTTTTTTATGGGGATCGATTGAATTAATTGAAACACTACGCAACATTTGGTACAATGCAGTTATCAATTGTGTGGAATTAAGTACCAGAAAGTAACAGGGTATAATATAATTTCTCAGTAAAACACCAGTTAAACAGCAGTTGAAATGGAACAGCAAAAAGTGCCTTACTTAGTGTAACAGCTAAAATGAACATTATTGGGAAAATGGACTCCAAATGTGCCCAAAATGTTTCTATAGTCTTATTCCACATCCCCTGTTACGGGGTTGGATTGAATAGGTAAGGCACTCTATATAATATTATGTTTATATCAACAGATTATTTTTAGAACAACAATTTATGTTGTTGACTGCAGACCCTTGCTGGCATTCCCATATTATGTTCATCCCATCATGAATACGGCTTAATTTGAATTCATTTAGCCATGGAGGTAATAAGGTTAGATATGCCTTATGTTACTCTTCGATAGCGTTTTATAAGAATGTGTTAACTGATATGAATAATTTGAGTGGAGGCTTGTTTACTTCTTTCTTTTGCATAATTTAGCAATAATTCATCAATGTATTAATAGAGACAATACTTAACAGTTATGTCTTGACCAAAGCAATTTAGAGAGAATAATAGTTGTGCATTCTTAACAGTCCATCAATAATTAAAAGATCTACTCCAAAATAAGAGTCTGCAATATAAAAGAGATGCACATTCTCCAAAAAGGGGAAAGACCATGGTTGTTTTTGACCTTGTCAGGATAAGACTGTTATGTGATTTAGGCACAAAAGTACTTTAAATTCATGGTAGAAAGTTATTTCCGTTACGTTCTCTCATAGATTACACAAGTCTTGGGCAAAAATGACACAATTCCACCATTTTATCTAGGTTTAATATTTCTTAAAGAACAGACTGTACTTGTCTCATGGCCAAACTTGCTTGCTCTCAGCCAACTGTCCTGTAATCTGCGGGGAGTTTGGCTAATGTAATCAGTGTGTCACTGAAGTATAACAGAGGAGAGCAGCATGTCTGACGGATCATTCGTAAAGTACTGGGAAGTCAGAGGTTCCTTTAGGACCTCTGTTTCCATTCCCGGTCCAAAAATAGATTTGGCTGCTTTCCAAATGGCACTCTATTCCCTTAATTGTGCACTACAATTCACTATATGGAGTGCCATTTGGAACATCAAATTTGACCTCACATTGTTCACTGTCGAGTGCTCTCCTGCTCCGGAGTAAAACATAAACAAACAACTCCCAGAAGAACTATTTTGAAGCTAATTCACACTGATTAAATTGGCCCTGATGATTGTTTTAATGTGTTTGTGTTCGAATGTGTCAACATCTACCTGTAGGGGAAGACTGTGTGACAAATTAAAATAGGTACAGTAGTTTTTGCTCACTTGACGTGTTTTCCATTACTTGTGCTTTTCATTAGGAGTATATGAATTGGAATGGTCTAATAGACAAATAAAGGAATTAAGAGGGCTAGAAAAACAATCCTTCAACTTAAAGTCCTATGCATACATCATACAACTATACAACTATTCTCTCTCTGTACAGTCAATGTAGAAATTAAGATCAGAGGGTCTGTAGACAATGGGGGCACGTCTTTAAAAAAACAAGTTGAATGGTTCCCCCTCTCTGATCTATGCTATCTGATATTACACAAATCTTGTGATGAAGTTAACTGTATGCCATGTAGTTTGTCTATGGGATATTCAACTATTATTTTCGACTGTATCTAGGTGGAGACTATTGGTGATGCGTACTGTGTGGCCGGTGGCTTGCACAAGGAGAGCGAGACTCATGCAGTGCAGATTGCCCTCATGGCGCTGAAGATGATGGAGCTGTCCGATGAGGTCAGGACGCCCACTGGTGAGCCAATCAAGGTGAGTGTTACAGCTTACCTTCTTCACAGTGTGAAAACTTCAATGGAAAGCCCTTTTCAGAATGTCACTGAGTAGCACAGGAAGTTGCCTGGACAAGAGAGTTTTATACACAAAACTGATTTTCAGGCTTTTCTACTGTTACGCCATTTGCTCAAGATGTAGACAAAGTTGTTCTCTGGTAGCTGGTTTTTGTTTATATCTAGAATGACAATATTGTTCATCTGAAAGAGAGTGACTCTTCGTTTGTGCTGATCTATGACACGCTAGCACCTCCCCCGTTAAGAGGGGGATGAGGCAACCTCAAGAGTTACACACAAGGAATTTTATTCACACACACAGACGGATAATGTACATGGGGATAAAGAATGGTAATGGTTCTGAAACAGGAGAAACAGAGGTAATGAATACACTGTACACAATGCAATAAGGGTTCCCAATGTACAAGGTTATTGACAAGGGAAGGACTGTATGAATGTATATGCTACCTGCACATATTACAATACAGCTATACACAAAGGCAGCATATAACAACTATAAGAACATCAAGCAGGAATTATATACATGTCACAGTATATGCATGTCACACTCACTTTGGTCATGCACACCAACCCACAAGTCCATAGATATAGTATGAATGAGTCCAGTTGTTGATGAGCAGAGACAGATATGTTGTGGGAGACTGTGTATTGTGTGACCTGCAGAGTCAAGAGGATGGGCAGATGTCAGGCCGGCTAGTAACCTCCCTAGCAACCTGACAGTGTCTCATCAACATCTCAAATTTGGAGATTATAATGAGAAAGCTTCAGCTGTTCCTGTCTTTCTGTATTTTTATATATTAATTGACATTTGACATTATATTGAAAGCTTAGAGGTAGTTGACCCCATTTTATGAATACCTAGAACACAGATTATGGACCCAAACCATGATTTGGATTTGTTCACTTTGCTACAGTTTAGCATTAGCACCATTGAACACAAAACAAGGGGTATACTACAAAGCAGGATCAAGGAGTTAGCCAGCTCTTTAGGAAGATAAGCTTTAAATGTGCACTGTCTTATATACTAAACAACCAAAAACACATCTAAGTTTAGCTTTCCTCTAATGAACTAGAAAATCTATAGTTATTTCAGGTTGATTTTCCAAAGTAGCTGGCTAACTCATAGATCCTGCTTTGTATACCCCTCTGGTTAAAATGCTCCAGAAAGCAGGCCTAAATCACATTCAAGTAACTTCTAAAATATAACTTTGTGTTCTGGGTGGTCAAGCGGTCTAAGCCGCTGCCTCTAGAATACACAGAGAACACACATACTATGTAATGTTGTGAGCAGGGGTTCAAATCCAACGCTCTCTGCTGTCAGTTATGCAACTGCCCTACTCCTTCGGATAGGACGTTAAACGGATATCTTGACTCTGGTGACTCTGTGGTCATTACAATTTCATGGCACTTATCGTAAGAGTAGGGGTGTCCTGGCCCCATTTCCATCATGGCCACCTAATCATCCCTATCATTCCTAATTGGCATATATTTGGTCATGCAAGGCAACCATCAGGTAGCGGTGAACCTCTACACCATGCTAGCTGATGGTTGTCTTGCATGACCAAAGTGGGTGCCACACATTGATGGTGGTGGATGAGGTGAGTTTCCTCCCTACTATTGAAGCAGCATCTGGAAAATTGATATATAAATTCAATCAATAAATCAAAGTAATAATTTGGCTAAGTAATCCATTCAGAAGTAGAATATGTGGATAAATAAAGCATCAGTCGATAGCATGGGAAATGTTCTTGAACTATTATCATCAAATTACATTTAAATTATATTTACTACAGTCAAAATGTGATTTCCCAAAAAGATAGGAGTTGCAATGACTTGATTGTGATTTCCAAGACAGTCTTTGAAGAACAATCACAATTTGTTGTTCCTTTAAGTCACCTTGGTGAACTTTACTTTTCGAATACACAAACATTTATATTTATATTGGATTAAAGTTGATTTCACCTTATAGCTGTCACTTCAAAGGAAAACGTAATATAATCAATGAAGCTTTGATTTAATGTTGCAATTTTTTCCTTCAATGCAAGTTATCTTTTTTTTTATTTACAGATGAGAATTGGCCTGCACACTGGCTCAGTTCTGGCCGGTGTTGTTGGCGTGATGATGCCGCGCTATTGTCTGTTTGGCAACAACGTCACATTGGCAAATAAGTTTGAGTCCTGTAGCGTACCTAGAAGAATCAACGTTAGCCCCACAACCCACAGGTGACTTAACACTTCTGCACTACAAAAATATGTTATAGTTAATTTCACTGCCAGATCTCCCTAAGCTCAGCCACTAGCTAATGTTTTATATTTAAAAAAAAATGTTTTGAAGAGTCTTGTGTTTACACTTTGCATTGATGATCACATGTATCATTATGATCTGGTTATAAAGCATCGTTGGACATGTCATTAGCATGTATGTATTTATAATGTCTTTATTTGAATGTCTCATTAATTTGGATCACACTGTTTATCACAAAAGTCACACAGTAAATTATGTTTTGTGTGGTGTTCTTCAAATGACAAGCTACCTATAACTCACCGTAATAATGAAAGATGCACTGGCATTCATCAGAAGATAGACCATAAAACCCTATAGTGTCAACAGGTCTTGCCTGGATCTGTACTATTTAGTCTTCGTTCTTACACTACGTCCACTGTTGGGCATAGAATTAGAACCCTGATTTGGCTACCCAACATTTGTCATAGTCAATAAAGCCAAGGTCTTTACGACACACATTCTAGGATGTTCAGTGTGGTCTCTTTAGGGGCACAGTTGAAAACAGTTTCACAAAACACTTGATTGGCCAGAAAGTTCACCCACCTGGTTTCCCAAGTCTAAATCTGTCCCTGATTGGAAGGAAAGAATGAAAACCAGAAGGGCTATGGTTGTTCTCTCGGACTGTAATAAGATAGCCATGGTGTAGGGCCTCTGAAATGTGTGTCCAAAACATTTATGGGTATTTGGTAGCACTTTCAATAAAGTCCTTCTTGCACCTGTGTAATAACACTGTAATTACTACATTAACATTGTTACAAATTTCTGCGTTGCTCTTTATTATTAAAATGCAGTTACTAAAGTAAGATGTGAAAATAAGTTAATACATTGTTATTACTAGTGTAATTGCAGTGTACTGGTTACTGTATATTTTTTGTAAGGAAGGCAAAACAACATTGTTTGTGTTTCAAGAGAACGTGCTTAACTTCCTATCCAGTTGTTGCTTTTTGGTTTCAGACAGTAACGGACTTATACAATAAATTCATACACACATTCTCACAGTACAAGATAAATTGTTTATGTGGTCTTGCACAGGAAACGGGATCCAATGTTGATTGAATAGAGAGCCCCGTAGCCTCCATTTCTATCTGCAGCACATACTTAAACGTTGTATTTACATTCAAGATGGTTCATTTGTCCTTTTGGGTTTCCAGATTGCTGAAAGATTGTCCAGAGTTCGTCTTCGTTCCCCGGACCAGACAGGATCTTCCGCCAAACTTCCCACCGGATATTCCTGGTGTTTGTTACTTCTTGGAGGCTTTTGATCAATGGTCGGGCAAAACCACAAGTGACTGTGAGACCGAAGAACCATGCTACAGCAATACAAACTTCATGGCTGAGCAAACATAGATGGTATGATGAGACACAGCCAAACCTGGGTTCAATTAATATTTTAAATCTTTGAGCGTTTGATTGAGCCTGCCTGGAGCACCAAATGGGCAGAGTTTGCACTTTTAGCAATATTCCATTGGATTCATTGCACAATGCACGCTCAATCGAGCAGAGCTAAAGTATTTGAAAGAAAACTAATATTTGTACCCAGGTCTAAATACAGCTAGCACCCGTTGCTGTAGATTTCTTTAGGTGATGTAGAAATGTTGATTATTCTCTTACAAAATCGCTAGATGTACATTGTGTATGCTTTCACTGATTTATTCACCTCACCAGAGTCACATAATTTCTTACACTGTAATTACTCTACAACTGCCTATGTAACTACCATGTAAATACATAGGAATGAATCACACATTGGGACTTAAAGAGATAGTCACCCAAATTACATATCGGTTTCCTTACCCTGTATGCAGTCTGTGGACAAGGTAAGAAAGCAATCCATACTTTAATTTGAATTAACTGCTCTCCAAATGCAAGTCAATATCCCCGCATTTTTCGTCTCTCACCTTGTCCTTAGACTGCATACAGGCTAAGTGCCAAGCATATGTAATTTTGTAATTTGGTTAAACTAACTATTAAAGAGAATTACACAATAACTAATGTCACGGCATGGCTAGAACACAATGAATTCCATTACAATTAGCATTTATTACTGTGATTATTTTTGTATTGTCCAAGCGACAATAAATATTGTGATTAACAGGTTTGTGTGTCTACACTTCTACTACTCTGATGTTTGGAATATATTTTCAGTTTTCCTGCGAGCATAGTCATAGTACATGTAACTGCCAAAATAAAGGAAACACCAACATAAAATGCCTTAATAGGGCATTAGGCCACCACGAGCCAGATGCACCCTGGCATAGATTCTACAAGTGTCTGGAAACTATCCAATGCAACACCTTTCTTTCACGATACATTTGATCATTTTATGTTTTGTTGATGGTGGTGGAAAATGTTGTCTCAGGTGTCGCTCCAGAATCTCCCGTAAGTGTTCAATTGGATTGAAATGTGGTTACTGAGCATATGGTTTACATAGTTTTCATGCTCATCAAACCATTCAGTGACCTTGTGGATGGAGGCATTGTCATCCTATGGGGCATAGCCATGGTTGCCAAAATAATTGCCTGCCCAGCATTTTTATACATGACCTTGAGCGTGATGGGATGTTCATTGCTTAATTACCTCAGGAACCACACTTGTATGGAAGCAGCTGCTTTCAATATACTTTGTATTCCTTATTTACTCAAGTGTTTCCATTATTTTAGAAGTTACCTGTAGATTGTGTCGTGGAAAATGTAATCAATAATGAGGAGAGTCAAGGTCAATCACCAATCACGATATTTCTTTATTCAAAATATATTCATAACATTGATTAATTATTGCAATAATGAAGCTGGTCGAAGAACTACCCTTAGATGATTCATTGAGAGCCCAACGAGCTGATTTGAGCCACAGCATTTTATAGCAAAGTACATCCTCCTGAATGTTCATGACAACCAACAGCTGTGTGGAATGGGTCACAAGGTTAGGATTTATATGAAAGAAATGATTAATTCACAGCAAATATCTGCTGTAAAGACTGTTCTCATTGTGTGGAAACCAGGGTCTGCCCCCCAAAACAAAGTTCCTCTCATCATTATCCATACCCTAGCCATCTCCACCCTGGTACCTCCCAGCACACAAACACTAACTATGGAATGCGGTCTTTAGGTTTTATCACCAAAGGCATCGTAAATCCACTGTCAGCATTAAGCTCCCAGAGGCCCAACTCAGAAGACTATGCACAGATGAGGGTGTTCTAAGAACCCTATTCTATTCCATAAAACAACCATTTGATGCAATAACAGTATTATAACAATCTTAAATTTCACTCTCACAATTGATATTACACTACATCAAACATTTGCTCAAGTTTGTTTTGCATTTTCACAGGAAGGAAATTGTGTCCAAAATGGCACTCTATTCCATCTCTGGACCTCAAAGCCAGGGACTGATTTAGGTGGGTGTAATTAATTATCTGCCTTATTTGACGATGACCCGTTGTTGTTGGGGGTCAACTGCCTTCCTCAAAGGCAGAACAGCAGATTTTCCCACCTTGCCAGATCAGGGATTCGAACTAGAGATCTTCCTGTCCAAACGCTCTGAACCGCTAGGCCCTGGTCAAAAATAGTGCACTACAGTACACATAGAATAGGATGCCATTTCAGACACAAACTTGGTTGTAACAGTTGTGATGGTAGGCCTAGAGGAGATCAGATGCAATTTGGCCTATGTTAATAGAGTGGATGGGGGTCGAGAAAAAGGTAAGGAAGAAAACATTTTTTGTGTTATTTTCTATTATTACAATCATGTAGCCCTTGGTCATTATAGGCTGCACAACTCGAAACATGGATCAGTCAACAGGAGGTAAAACCTGTCCACCCCTCAACATAAAAAAAAGCTACAGAAACACTGATTGCGTCCCAAACAGCACCCCATTACCTATATAGTGCACGAGTTTTGTGCACTGTCCTGAAACTACAAGGCCCATCCAAGTTGACCTGTGAGTCAAAACCAGTGGAACAGCACAGCAGCTTTGGCTAAACGAAGGGGATTATGTGTTCTTTGTTCTTTTTGGAACATCATAGAGATTCACAAGCTTTCTCAAAACAGTAATAAAAGCTTTTATTAGTGGACATTTGATCAAATGTTTGATTCCAAAAGGACATGTGACATGATAAGAATGGGCTTATATCTAAACATTATACAAATATATATATATATATATATATATATATATATATATATATATATATGTGTATGTATGTGTATATATATATATGTGTGTGTATATACATACATACAGTTGAAGTCAGAAGTTTACATACACCTCAGCCAAATATAGTTAAACTTAGTTTTTCACAATTCCTGACATTTGATCCTAGTAAAAACTCCCTGTCTTTAGGTCAGTTAGGATCACCACTTTATTTTAAGAATATGAAATGTCAGAATAATGGGAGACAGAATTATTTATTTCAGCATTAATTTCTTACATCACATCCCCAGTGGGTCAGAAGTTTACATACACTCAATTAGTATTTGGTAGCATTGCCTTTTAAATTTAAAAGGTGGGTCAAATGTTTCAGGTAGCCTTCCACAAGCTTCCCACAATACGTTGGGTGAATTTTGGCCCATTCCTCCTGACAGAACTGGTGTAACTGAGTCAGGTTTGTAGGCCTCCTTGATCGCAGACGCTTTTTCAGTTCTGCCCACATTTTCTATGGGATTGAGGTCAGGGCTTTGTGATGGCCACTCCAATAACTTTACTTTCTTGTCCTTAAGCCATTTTGCCACAACTTGGTTTCATTGTCCATTTGGAAGATGAATTTGTGACCAAGCTTTAACTTCCTGACTGATGCTTGAGATGTTGCTTCAATATATCCACATAATTTTCCTGCCTCATGATGTCATCTATTTTGTGAAGTGCACCAGTTCCTCCTGCAGCAAAGCACCCCCATAACATGATGCTGCCACCCCCGTGCTTTACAGTTGGGATGGTTTTCTTCGGCTTGCAAGCCTCCCCCTTTTTCCTCCAAACATAACGATGATCATTATGGCCAAACAGTTCCATTTTTGTTTCATCAGATCAGAGGACATTTCTCAACAAAAAAAATTCCCCCATGTGCAGTTGCAAACCTAATTGCGGCTTTTTTATGGCAGATTTGGAACAGTGGCTTCTTCTTTGCTGAATGGCCTTTCAGGTTATGTCGATGTAGGACTCGTTTCACTGTGGATATACATTTGAAGTCAGAAGTTTACATACACTTAGGTTTGAGTAATTAAAACTTGTTTTTCAACCACTCCACAAATTTCTTGTTAACAAACTGTAGTTTTGGCAAGTCAGTTAAGACTTCTACTTTGTGCATGACACAAGTAATTTTTCCAACAATTGTTCACAGACTGATTATTTCACTTATAAATCACTGTATCACAATTCCAGTGTGTCAGAAGTGTACATACGCTAAGTTGATGTCATGGCTTTAGAATCTTCTGATATTGAAGATACTGATATTAATTGACATCATTGGAGTAAATTGGAGGTGTACCTGTGGATGTATTTCAATGCCTACCTCCAAACTCAGCGCCTCATTGCTTGACATCATGAGAAAATCAAAAGAAATCAGCAGAAAAGAAGTCCTCAGAAAAAAATGACAGACCTCCACAAGTCTGGTTCATCCTTGGGAGCAATTTCCAAACACCTGAAGGTACATTGTTCATCTGTACAAACAATGGTACGGAAGTATAAACACCATGGAACCATGCAGCAATCATATCGCTCAGGAAGGAGACGCGTTCTTTCTCCTAGAAATTAATGTACGTTGGTGCAAAAAGTGCAAATCAATCAGAGAACAACAGCAAAGGACCTGGTGAAGATGCTGGAGGAAAGAGGTACAAAAGTATCTATATCCGCAGTGGGTGGAAGCATCATGTTGTGGGGGTACTTTGTTGCAGGAGGGACTGGTGCACTTCACAAAATAGATGGCATCTTGAGGAAGTAAAATTATGTGGATATATTGAAGCAACATCTCAAGCCTCAGTTAAAGCTTGGTCGCAAATTTGTCTTCCAAATGGACAATGACCCCCAAGCATACTTCCAAAGTTGTGGCAAAATGGCTTAAGGACAACAAAGTCAAGGTATTGGAGTGGCCATGACCTCAATCGCATAGGAAATATGTGGGCAGAACTGAAAAAGCATGTGCGAGCAAGGAGGCCTACAAACCTGACTCAGTTACACCAGTTCTGTCAGGAAGAATGGGTCAAAATTCACCCAACTTATTGTGGGAAGCTTGTGGAAGGCTACCTGAAACGTTTGACCCAAGTTAAACAATTTAAAAGGCAATGCTACCAAATACTAATTGAGTGTATGTAAACTTCTGACCCACTGGGAATGTGATGAAAGAAATATAATCTGAAATAAATAATTCTGTCTACTATTATTCTGACATTTCACATTCTTAAAATAAAGTGGTGATCCTAACTGACCTAAGACAGGGAATGCTTACTAGGATTAAATGTCAGGAATTGTGAAAAACTGAGTTTAAATGTATTTGGCTAAGGTGTATGTAACCTTCTGACTTCAACTGTATATACACATACTAATCAGGGGGAATGGGAACCAGGTGTGCGTAATGAGACAAGACAGTCCGGGGTTGGTAGTAATGATCCAGTTCAGTGAAGCCTAGAAGGCCGGTGATGTAGACCTCCGGAGCTGGTGAACGGAATGAGCAGCAGTACCGGGGAAATCCGTGACAGCAACACTCCATCACACTCCTTCTTGGTCAAATAGCCCTTACACAGCCTGGAGGTGTGTTTTGGGTCATTGTCCTGTTTAAAAACAAATGGTAGTCCCACTAAGCGCAAACCAGATGGGATGGCGTATGGCTGCAGAATGCTGTGGTACCCATGCTGGTTAAGTGTGCCTTGAAATCTAAATAAATCACAGACAGTATCACCAGCAAAGCACCCCCACACATCAAACCTCCTCCTCCATGCTTCACGGTGGTAACCACATGTGCGGAGATCATCCATTAACCTACTCTGCGTCTCACAAAGACACAACGGCTGGAACCAAAAATCTCACATTTGGAATCATCAGACCAAATTACAGATTTCCACCGGTCTAATGTCCATTGCTCGTGTTTCTTTATCCAATCAAGTCTCTTCTTCTTATTGGTGTCCTTTAATAGTGGTTTCTTTGCAGCAATTTGAACATGAAGGCCTGATTCACGCAGTCTCCTCTGAACAGTTGATGCCGAGAAGTGTAATTTACGCTGCAATTTCTGAGGCTGGTAACTCTAATGAACTTATCCTCTGCAGCAGAGCTAACTCTGGGTCTTCCATTCTTGTGATGGTCCTCATGAGAGCCAGTTTCATGTTAGCGCTTGATGGTTTTTGGGACTCCACTTGAAGAAAGTTCTTTAAAATTTCCAGATTGACTGACCTTCATGTCTCAAAGTAATGATGGACTGTCATTTCTCTTTGCTTATTTGAGCTGTTCTTGCCATAACATGGACTTGATCTTTTACCATATAGGGATATCTTCTGTATACCACCCCTACCTTGTCACAACACAGCCAATTGGCTCAAAAGCATAAAGAACTTTTAACAAAGCACACCTGTTATTTGAAATGTATTCCAGGTGATGACCTCATGAATCTGGTTAAGAGAATGCCAGGAGTGTGCAAAGCTGTCAAGAAAAAGGGTGGCTACTTTGAAGAATCTCAAATATAAAATATATTTCGATTTGTTTAACACTTTTGGATACTACATGATTCCATGTGTTATTTCATAGTTGTAATGTCTTCACTATTATTCTACAATGTAGAAAATAGTAAAAATAAAGAAAAAAACATTGAATGAGCAGGTGTGCCCAAACTTTTTACTTAAGTCGTTTTGGGGGGGGGTATCTGTACTTTACTTTACTATTTATATTTTTGACTACTTTTACTTCACTACATTCCTAAATAAAAATAATTGACTTTTTACTCCAAACATTTCCCTGACAACAAAAGTACTAGTTACATTTGGAATGCTTAGCGGGGCAGGAAAATGCTCCAGTTCACGCACTTATCACGAGAACATCCCTGGCCATCTCTACAGCCTCTGATCTGATGGACTCTCTAAACACAAAATGTTTCGTTTGTAAATTATGTCTGAGTGTTGGAATATTCCCCTGGCTATCTGTAAATAAATTTTTAAAATGGTGTCGGTTTGCTTAATATAAGGAGTTCAAAATTATTTATACTTTTACTTTTACATTTACTTGCAATACTTAAGTATATTTAAAACCAAATATTTTTAGACTTTTACTCAAGCAGTATTTTACTGAGTGACTAAATTTTACGTGAGTAATTTTCTATTAAGGTATCTTAACCTTTTCTCAAGTATGAAAATAGGATACTTTTTCCACCACTGCCCATTCCATGATGGAGCTAGAAGCATGATGGAGTTACACACGGATTATACTAAACAAGTTAAATGTCTTACCTGTGATTAAATGTTTTCCACACACATATACACTCTCCCATGCCGAATAGCCTGAAGCCACAGGGCTCTTCTTGCAATCTCAATTCCCCTACTTGGGAGCATTGTGAACCATTGATCGGGATTTCTGACCTGGTTACATGTACATTGAACAACGCAGTAGCTTTTTGGCATGTTTGTTATTTCTGTATAACTAAAAACCATTGTAAAATAGTAGGCTAAAACACGACGCAATGCGGAGTGCCTGGATACAGCACTTAGCCGTGGTATATTGGTAATATACCACAAACCCTTTAAGGTGCCTTATAGCTATTATAAACTGGTTACCAACGTAATTTGAGCAGTACAACTATTTTTTTTGTCATATATATAGTAAACCATCAGATGTACCATGGCTTTCAGCCAATCAGCATTCAGGGCTCGAACCACCCAGTTTATAATCTATTCTACCAAACATTTGTTTCTATCATTTGATTGTGGAATTTAAATAGGTTGGTTTCGTTCTGTAGTCTTTCTTTTGCAGTTGATAAATAAAACGTTTGATGGGACTGTTTTCATAAGCAACGCTGTCTTCAACGGGCAACCCCCACTTCTTCCTCAGTGGCCGGTTGCCGAGTGAGTATTTTTTTCCTTGAGCTCTCATTGGACATATTCGACGTCAGTTTGGGGAATGTTTTCAGGAATGAAGACGCAACGTAACATCTGCAAACTGTGAAGGTGCCGTGATAATTTAGACATAACAGTTTACTTACGTTGATAGGGAATCGGGAAGAACTGGTCGTAAAAATGGTATGTAAACATCGACATATTAGATTCCACGGCGACATTTGATTGCCTTTTTGATGTGTAGTGGTGTGTTTTCCGTATGAGAACGAGCTATCAGCCTATGGCTACAGCATTCGTTCACCATGCTAACGTTACTTAATGTAAATTACCACTGAAATTCGTTATTCGACTGCGATTCTATCGTTCTAATAATCATGCTGCATCAATTAACGCATGATTTGCTGTTGTACAATTTAAGCATACTTTCCTTGCAATTACAATGGAATCATAACACTATCATCACTATAAGGCATTTATTTACATACTTGTTATTCCCAGTATTTTCAGATTTATGTTTCTCTATTATTTCTGTATTCTGTTTTATTTCGTTTTAGTATGGTTTTGTCAACCACGCCTTGGAACTACTTGTATTAAGAAATTATGGCGAAGAAGTGTGGGAAGACATCAAGTAAGTTTAAATAATTATTTTGTATTTGTGAATGACACAGGGATTTTGCATATCATAATTCAAAGCAGAAAATTAGAATAAAACCATGTGGCCATGTTGCAAAAGCAAAACAAAGAATTAGCAGATATGGTCATTACATAGATATGTTATTAACGCTTCACATTAAGTTGCTCCTATAACTGTGTATTAACACTGTAGTAACACACATGACACAGAACACATTGATTGTGTATTGTGGATATGTGGTAGGAGAGTAGTGGCCTGAGGGGCAGACACTTAATGTGTTGTGAAAAGTGTTATGAAATGTAATGTCATGTAAAATTTTAAATTGTATATAACTGCCTTAATTTTGCTTAATGAATACAAAAGTACAAAAAGCAAATTACACTACTGCCTATGTAATTACCATGTAATAACAATTGCTGTTACTTTACATTGTTATTACACTTTAATTTTGTTTACTACATTGTCTTGACCACAACCTTATGTAACCTACTAATATGACATAAAAATATGTCCTAAAAATATGTCCATTAACCATATTATAGTTTTGAAATCAATAATCTCCCCCTATTGCTAAACAGAGTGGATAACGAATGGCCATGTCAAGATATTCCACTGATGATACATGACCAACAGATATAGTGGTAGTTGGCCAATCTGTAACTTAAAACATGTGACCATAAATCACCAGCAAACATAAAAGAAAACAATATATAATTAATCAATTCATTCTTAAATTACATCACCCTTATGTAAAGGCGAGCCATATTTTTACTCAATCATTCATTTTCATTAGCCTTATAATAGTGGCGATAATGAGAGGTTGTGAATGTTGTTGCATTATGATAACAATCCCCTCTTTTCAAAGTGCTCAAATATTTGGCAAGATCCACATTTATTTTTCTTCCTCAGTCTTCGCTTTCCAGGACCCAGACTTTCATCCCACCCTATAAGAACAGATGCACAGCTGCCTCTCCGAAAAACGTGTTTTGAGGAATCTCCCAAGATATATTGCAGCACAATGTTATCTTAATGTTATCTCAACCTTATCTTGGCTGACGTTATTCAACATTATTACATGTCTAATTATTCAAGCAATGTTAGATTTTCAGATCTTGTAGCTCAGAGCAATTGAAAAATGAAATCTTATTTTCACTACATTTTTACATTGCTTGGTGTGTTTGTTCAGCTGATTACATGCTCAGAAAAAGTGGTTGCTAGCCAGCACAGCAAATCAGTATTGTTTTCTCAGATCAACTCAGTAATCAGGTCAAATAGACCTCATTAGGATATATAACAGTCTTATTTATTAGCATGCCAAATACATTTTCTCATTGTAACTTCTAAATATAGATAATCCTACAATGCAGTTAATGCTCAAAGGTAGTTTAATGGTACTGCAACATTCATGAAGGTGTCATGACTGGTTTCATAACGGTGTTATGAATGGCTTATGTATACCCCCCTACAATAAAGTGTTACTGATTGTTTTTGTTTGGACCCAATAAGTGTAGGTATCACTTTACTGAAGGCCCTTTATGTATGCATTCATTAAGCCTTTATAACAACTATATAAGACGCTTATACTGTCAGTCACAGGCAGAAACAACAGCATACAATGTTATGAAGCTAGTTTTAATGGATACTATAGAGGACAAAAAATATGTTGTCATGTGCTCTTGGCAACAGCCTCTTTATTACATAGATAATAATCACATTAATATGATGTCTAATAATTATATTTTCTTCTTACTTGTTATCAGGAGGGAGGCGCAACTCGATGTAGAGGGTCAGTTCCTTGTCAGAATCATATATGAAGATGCCAAAACATACGACCTTGTTGCTGCTGCAAGCAAAGTTCTCAGTACGTTTTTTTTTATAATGTTTTGAGATACAAGATATATTATTTGAACCAGTTTATTCATAACATAATTGTACGGCAACAAATTTAAAAATGGTACCCTTTATAAAGGATAACTTATTGTAAAGTGTTACTAATGGGACTGAGATGGTGTATGCAACAAGTGGATACATTTTTTTTTTATCTTGCAGAGATTGATGCAGGGTGTATCCTACAGATGTTTGGGAAGATGTTTTTTGAGTTTTGCCAAGAATCAGGGTATGACACCATCCTGCGTGTTTTAGGCTCCAATGTCCGTGAATTCTTGCAGGTAAGCACTCCAGTTCCCTTCTTAATCTTTCTTCAGTTAACAGAAACTAATGTAAAACAATGTACTCTTCAATGTCATGAATGCTTCAACGTAAGTTAAATATGACCTGTATTTTAATTGTACAGTGCCCAAAATAATTCTGTGACCAGCCTCTCATCTTTGGATTTGGGGGAGGTGACCTTGTAATTCAAATGTATTTATTTATTTTATTTAACTTTTATTTAACTAGGCAAGTCAGTTAAGAACACATTCTTATTTACAATGACGGCCTACAAAAGGCAAAATACCTGCTGCGGGGACTGGGGCTTGGGATAAATATATATATAAAAATAGGACAAAACACACATCACAACAAGAGAGACAACACAACACGACATAGAGAGAGACATAAGACAACAACATAGCAAGGAAGCAACACAAAACAACACAGCATGGTAGCAACACAACATAACAACAACATGGTAGCAACACAACATGGTAGCAGCAAAACAGTTGGTACAAACATTATTGAGCACAGACACAGCACAAAGGGCAAGAAGTAGAGACAAAAATACATCACACAAAGCAGTCACAACTGTCAGTAAGAGTTTCCATGATTGAATCTTTGAATGAAGAGATTGAGATAAAACTGTCCAGTTTGACTGTTTGTTGCAGCTTGTTCCAGTCGCTAGCTCCAGAGAACTGAAAAGAGGAGCGACCCAGGGATGTGTGTGCTTTGGGGAAATTTAAAATAATTTGACTGGCAGAATGTGTGTTATATGTGGAGGATGAGGGCTGCAGTAGATATCTCAGATAGGGGGGAGTGAGGCCTAAGAGGGTTTTATAAATAATCATCAACCAGTGGGTCTTGCGACGGGTATACAGAAATGACCAGTTTACAGAGGAATATAGAGTGCAGTGATGTGTCCTATAAGGAGCATTGGTGGCAAATCTGATGGCTGAATGGTAAAGAACATCTAGCCGCTCGAGAGCACCTTTACCTGCCGATCTATGAATTATGTCTCCGTATTCTGGCATGGGTAGGATGGTCATCTGAATCAGGGTTAGTTTGGCAGCTGGGGTGAAAGAGGAGTGATTACAATAGAGGAAACCAAGTCTAGATTTAACTTTATCCTGCAGCTTTGATATGTGCTGAGAGAAGAACAGTGCACCGTATAGCCATACTCCCAAGAACTTGTATGAGGTGACTACCTCAAGCTCTAAACCCTCAGAGGTAGTAATAACAGTTGTGGGAAGAAGGGCATTCTTCTGACCAAACCACATTACCTTTGTTTTGGAGGTGTTCAGAACAAGGTTACATTCTTGAGGTGGAGTAACTCTGCAAGATCACGGTCGAACCAGGGGCTGAACCTGTTTTTAATTCTCATTTTCTTTATGGGGGCGTGTTTGTGAACAATACCGTTGAAAATATAAAAAAAGAAGGTCCAAGCGTTTTCGACAGAGATCAAGCTCATTCTATACCATTTTACAGAGGCCAGTTCATGAAGGAAGGCTTGCTCATTAAAGTTTTTTAGCAAGTGTCTATGACAAATCAGGACAGGACATTTCACTGAGCAGCCATTACGAACACAGGCTGTAAAACAGTGATCACTATGGTCATTACAGAAAACACCAGACTGGCTTCTAAACAGCTTTTACCCCAAAGCCATAAGACTCCTGAACATCTAGTCAAATGGCTACCCAGACTGTTTGCATCCCCCCCCCCCCTCCCCTCTCCACACCACTGCCACTCTCTGTTGTCATCTATGCATAGTCACTTTAATAACTCTACCTACATGTACATTCTACCTCAACTAACCAGTGCCCCCGCACATTGACTCTGTCCCGGCACCCCCCTGTAAATAATGTTATTTTTTTTTTTACTGCTGCTCTTTAATTACTTGTTACTTTTATATTTTATTCTTATCCATATTTTTGAAACTGCACTGTTGGTTAGGGGCTCGTAAGTAAGCATTTCACTGTAAGGGTGTTGTATTCGGCGCATGTGACTAATACAATTTGATTTGATATCTATCACGATTATTTGTGAAGATAATATCGAGGAGAGTAGCCTTTTCTGGGTGTTTGGAGTCATACCTTGTTGGATTGGTCATAATCTGAGAAATATTTAGGGAATCCCGTTGCTTTAGGACCTGGTCAGGTGGTTTAAGCATGTCCCAGTTTAGGTCACCTAGCAGGACAAATTCACATTTAGGGGCTAGGAGAGAGCTTAGGGCAGGTAGGGTACATGCCGGTGCTGATGGAGGACGATGGCACCCAGCAACAGTCAAAAAATAGATATTTGAAAGTTTAATGCTTAGATTTGCCAAGACCGAACGCTCTGTTTACAAACACAAAAAGTAGGGCTTTGCTTTGGGTTGAAACTGAGATAAAGGAGTGAGGACTGGAGTTATGCAACCTTATTCTAAAGGAACTTTTCCTGCTCCCAGATCTGTTTATGCTGTGTAGCCAACTCCTATGGTGTTTGGCATGACAATGACCACATGAGTTGGCTATACAGCACAAACCGAGAAACTCCCCTTTCAATCATTTATGTAACCCCCCATACAGAATCTGGATGCCCTCCACGACCACCTAGGTACCATCTACCCTGGGATGAGGGCTCCGTCCTTCCGCTGCACGGATGCGGAGAAGGGCAACAATCTGATCCTGCACTACTACTCGGAGAGGGAGGGGCTCCAGGACATCGTGATCGGCATCATCAAGACGGTGGCCCAACAGATCCACGGCACCGAAATAGAAATGAAGGTATGCTGTTTTAAAGAAAATAAGTATCTTATTACTTAAAGGGATAGTTCAGGATTTTGGCAATGAGGCCCTTTATCTACTTCCCCAGAATCAGATGAACTCGTGGATACCATTTATATGTCTCTGTGTTCAGTATGAATGAAGTTAAGAGGTAGTTTTGCGAGCCAATGCTAACTACACCTAGACCTAACTCTGGCACTGTTTTTTTGGGTGCCTTGGTAGCTATTCGGATTCTTGGGGATCTTGCCTTCAGTCCATAAATGGGACAGTGGTCGACTTTTAAAATTCAGGAGTTGTTTGGGTCTTAGCAACTGCTAGGTGTTTGTCACCCACAGTGGGCATTTGTTGAGATGCTGGTGGGTCTCTGTCGACTTGGGTCAGATGTCTATGGACGGGGCAGAATGTTAGTACACCCAGAAGGTGACATAATGCAATTAACAAATAGCTAGTAGTTATAGTTTACGATAGTGTATTTTAAAGTGTCTAACCATTATTGGACTGATATGTGTGATGACAGTTTTAAGGCTAGGAGTATGTGAATAATCGTTCCCATTATTGATATCTGTCATTCTAATTTTCAAGCTAGGGATGTGTGAATAAGCTATGCACATTCTTAATAGCAAAGTTGTCCATGCAGCAAACACTAGGTGGAATTAGTATACACCATTGGTATCGACTTGGATAGTCCTTTCAAAAATCTTGTCTCTGAGCACTTACGATACCTCCTCATTTTCAGAGAAAGCCAACTCTACTATCAAACCTAATCATAACGCAGAGATAGAGATGTCAGTATGTATTTTTTCTCTTCCAGGCTCAGCGTAAAATTAAGTGGAGGAGCTGAATTGACAGACCCTCCAAATGTGACACCAGCTTTTCTGGAAATGTTATCCGCCGTTGCCATGGCAACCGTGTGCGTCAGAGTCAAGCCATTGACGTCAGTGTATAGACTTAAAAGGACTTGTTGTGGCCAGGCAGTAAACCTCACCAGAACATCACTGTGTTTAAAACCATCACACCAAACCTTAGATATTCATATAAAGACATACAGTATTTCGATGCCTATGCGTTTACCAACCACCCACCGGTATCTCTTACATTATCTCTTGCCATAATGGGTGGACTGGTGGCCATTTTGAGTGTCCCCATAAAGTAAAGCAGGAAATAAACACAGAGTGCATGCTCCTGTGTTTATATCCTGCTTTACTTTATGGGGACACTCAAAATGGCCACCAGTCCACCCATTATGGCAAGAGATAATGTAAGAGATACCGGTGGGTGGTTGGTAAACGCATAGGCATCGAAATACTGTAGCATGCACTCATTCTAATTTTATGGTTGTACCTTCCTCCCTTTATGAAATCCATTCTTCCTTCACCAGGTGATCCAGCACAAGAGTGAGGAGTGTGACCACATTAAGTTCCTGATCGAGGAGAAGGACTCGGAGGAAGAGGCCTTCTATGAGGATCTGGACGGCTTCGAGGAGAATGGCACGCAGGAGACCCGGATCAGCCCCTACACCTTCTGCAAGGCCTTCCCCTTCCACCTCATGTTCGACAGGGACCTGATGCTCACTCAGTGCGGCAATGCCATCTTCCGTGTGCTGCCGCAGGTTTATGTCTATTTAGTTATAGGACGTTATGAGATTTTATGTGTGTAAGTAACTTCTCTTATACTGCATTATGACTACATTATAACTCAGTATGAGTGTGTTTATAATGCATTGCAGATATGGGCTTCACAGGTAGCCTGCAATTATAATGCATTATGATGTGGTTGTAATGTATTGTAAGACTTGTCATTAGCATGTATGACCCACTTATGAAGTGTTTTGCTGGTGTATTCCTTAGCTCCAGCCGGGCATCTGTAACCTGCCCTCCGTGTTCTCTCTGGTGCGTCCACACATAGACTTCAGCTTCCAAGGCATGCTCTCCCACATCAACACTGTCTTCGTTCTGCGAAGCAAGGTACGCCAAGAATACTCACTAATTACACATTTAGCTTTTTAATTTAATGTTAAAATTACATCAGAAAAATAATAATAAAAAATAAAATAGAAAAACTGGATAGAAAGCTGCATTTAGAAAGCTGCTTGTGTGTTTGTCTGTGCTTGCATGTGCATGCATACATACATGTGCGTGTGATTCTGTCTGTGTGTGCATGTGTATTACGTCCTTCCAGGAGGGCCTCTTGAACGTGGAGACTTCAGAGAACGAGGACGAGCTGACTGGTGCTGAGATCAGCTGCCTGAGGCTGAAGGGACAGATGATCTACCTGCCCGAGGCGGAGAACATCCTCTTCCTCTGTTCTCCCAGGTTCTGCCGCTGTGGAATTAGAAAACTATGTGCTGTCCGAAGGTTGTGTCCCAAGCACAAATGGCACCCTTTTCCTTACATAGTGCACGGAAAGCTTAAAGATCATGTTGGTTTTCTGAAAGTGCGAGACGTCATTGGTTCCAGATCGTTTGTCTGTTTCAGTCTGTCTCTGGCTTCCTGCTGCTGTGGCGTTAGACAAAGACAATGTGCTGTTCTAGGCTGCGTCCCAAATGGGCACATGGAGCTTTGGTCAAAAGTAGTGCACTATGTAGGGAATAGGGTGCCATATGGGATTTAGTCTTAGCCTTCGGGTGGATGGCTGTGCTGGATTGATGCCGTGGGGTGGATGTCTCTTGGTTGGTGTGTGAAACCTAATTGGATTCAAAACCACAGCTACTGTAGTGCAGCAGGTGGTCTGGCCTTAGAGGGCCTATCTACAGTTGAAACAATAACAAAGTGACACCCCGCCTTTGTTTTGGTAAAAAGCTGAGGGATGGGTCTGGAAAAATGTAACTACTCTCAGATTCATAGACAGAGCTATGGATGCAATGACTGACCAACCATTAAAGTAAAACAAGGTTCTATTTGGGTTCTGACAAGGTGTCACAGCTGAACTAAGCTCATTGGGAATGTATAAGTGATATTCTTCAAGAATCAATGGGTGTATATCATTAATTGGATGTAGATTGTCCCTTTTATACAGATTGTCCCTTTTATAAAATCTTTGGTAACACTTTACTTAAAGCGTCCATTTATATATTGTTTTATAACAAGGTTTATAATATGTCTCAAACAAGCTGTTACTGTATTTAGTCCACATCATTATGAGCATCTTATAAGACAGGCTAATCAAAAAAAAAATCATTTTCTGGTTGAAAACGGCCTGTTGGTAATAGTCATATACACCATTTCTAGTCCCAGAAGTGACTAAAAAGTGTAAATATAGGTTAACTTAAGTAATAAAGTCAGTATTTTCCCCCAAAAAATGTCAGAGGGTTGGGTTTGATTTTAAGTTATGCCCACAAACTGACCATGTTGGATATCTCTATGGGGCTAGTTACGGACCGTCAATAAATGACATCATTTATATGGGACAATATGTTGACATTTCAATAGTTCCACATTTTAGTGATGTAAAAACCTCAAACCAACTATAAATTGTACAAATTCATGTAAAATATTGAAAGCATTTAATAAGAAACCTAAAAGGTGTAACATGAAAATATTGTCCCATGCCAACCAGAAGCATTGGTTGGCATGGGTTAGATGTCCTTTCAAATCAGTGAAGGGAAGTGAACAAGTTCACACAGATAATTGGAACACACACCATGTACCTGGTAAAACCTTATTTCTATCAAGTGATCATCTAGAGAAAGTAGTGTCCCTGCATGGCGCCAGCAGGTGGTGAAACAACATTAGTGTTGTCGTTTACAGAAGGAAAGACACTTGACTTTTTCACCAGTGACTATCAGTTTGGCCCTGTTCAGTCAGTCTTGCAAGTCATTACAGCTGAATATTATGTCTAGATCAGAGAGTGTGGCATCGAGAGTGCATTGTGTCTGTTAGACCTTTCATTGAAATGTGTTTGATTGAAGTTTATTGAAAGTGATGATCATGAGAGAATTGAGCTCTTGATACTGGACAAAGGGATAGAAAAATATAGTAACTTGCTCTCCTGCGTTCATAAGAGGACAAGCCTTTATGATGTGTCTTTATGTATAACATTCTCAATTGACCCAAATTACTTATTTAGTCAATCATTATAAGATGATAGTTATTTTAAGTGGGGTAACATGCTAATCATAATGCATTATATGTTGTGTCCTGCTGATCACGGCCCCTGTTGAGTTGTGTTCAGCCACTGTTTAGTGTTCGGCCTCTGATGATGCGTCACCAACATTGTGTGTTCAGTGTGATGAACCTGGATGACCTGACGCGGAGAGGCCTGTACCTGAGCGACATCCCGTTGCACGATGCCACACGTGACCTGGTTCTGCTGGGAGAACAGTTCCGTGAGGAGTACAAGCTGACCCAGGAACTGGAGATCCTGACTGACCGTCTGCAGCACACCCTCCGGGCCCTGGAGGATGAGAAGAAGAAGACGGACAGGTTCGTAGACTCCCGACCCATCGCCCTCACCCTCATAGTTTGATAGAATCCTTCACCCATTTCAATTTTTTTACGTAAAGGGATGGTTCATTCCAAATAGAATTTCAGCTGTGTTGAAGTCTTTGGTGTAGCGGTCTAAACTCCCGACTCCGACCACATACTCATTTTACATTAGAGATTCTTCAAATTACCCACCCTTTGCCTTGATGACAGCTTTGCACAGTCTTGGCATTCTCTCAACCAGTGTTATTTTATAGTTTTGATGTCTTTACTATTATGCTACAATGTAGAACATAGTACAAATAAAGAAAAACCCTGGAATGAGTAGGTGTGTCCAAACTTTTGACTGGTACTGTATGTCAAATCCAAAGTTCAATTTATTAAGCATTTAGGTAAAAAATGTTTTGGTCAAGTACCTTCATTAAAACTGGATCCATGAAATTCTAATCTGACACCAACAGAACCCGGCCATAAAATGTAAAAAAAAAATCCCGATCCAATACGGATCTGAGGTCGACCACATCCGACCCAAAATATGTCCGAAATGAGGGAGAATCTGATCCAAATTGGTTAATGTCGGTATCAAACCCAAATGTATCCAAATGAGAAAAAAATGCAGCTTTATTGATGTGCAAGCTAGTAGAATTGTTTTGACTTTGGCGGGCAGTGAACGTTAATATATATCATGCATTTTCTGTTGTAGGCCTATCTAAAATAATTTAGTTATTTAGTATTTTCATAAATGACATCCCTAATTTAAAATGTCAACACAAGAAGAAGGGAAGGGGTGTGTGACGAAGACGCGCTATAGGAGCGTCTCTCTCCAGAATGCGCTTTCTGTCTCCTGCTAGTTTGTGCACATTCATTGTTTCATTGTGTGAATTGTTTGCCCTTTGTTTGTTCATGTTTATTTTGCTTGAGCACTCATAGAAGTACCTGGCCTGATGTGCACAAGTGTAGGCCTATAAAAGTTTGCATTTGAGAATATCTGATATTATTTTTTTTCATCACTTCACACAGTCAACAGAGTGTTTTACATCCATTGCGAATGACAATAGTTCATCACTGTATTTGTAACATCTTTCCAAAATCTTCCCGATAGGCCTAAGTAACCACTACACCCCGGTGGGCTATAGCAACATTTTGCTGTGTCTGTTCCGAGCTCCTTGGCATGGGAAACTGTGAGTGCCCAGTTGAAACAATGTTGCAAGTTTACAATAGGGAGAGCTCAAACCAGACGGAGAGAAGCAGACAGGCGGAGCATTAAGAGATTAATGCTATTGACTAAACCAACTGCCATGTGTAGCAAATGTTATTTATAGAGGATATTTATTTTCCTCAGGATACTTTTTTCTTCAAATGTAATTTAGGAATTTTCAGGCATATCCGAGGTCAGTAGCCACCTAGCTTGATCCAATCCGGCTTCCAAGGGTCAACTACTGAATTTTGGATCCGACATGTTTGCATACCGGATCGGATTTCAGGTTATCGGGTTTGTGTATATCGGTGAAGACCTCTATGTCAAACCACAAACAAATGTCATATTTGTACCTACTAGGCTACTTCTCCGCAGTGGACGTTCTGTCTGGTAGTTCCCCCTTTGTATGATTTGCCTCTGTCTACTCGGTGGCTCAACAACCTTTCACTGTAACCCAAACACAGCTTCCTCGGTGGCAGCTGTTTACAAAAGGCCCATGTATTATTGTTCACCCATCCCCCACACCACTATTTCTCCCAGAGAGAGAGAGAGAATGCCTCCAGCAGCGTTGATTGCGTTTTAAAGTGCTTTGTGAGGGGGGTGAAAGGTCAAAAGAACAGAGGTCAGGAACGTCGACCACAGTCAGACAGACAACCGCGCGTCCGTACAGTAAACACTGGCAGCTGTTTGTGCTAGCGAACCGAACCGTACTTAAAGTTCCCTCGGTTGGAGTGAGGTTTCGCACGTGCACATTGACAAACACACCTACGGTCACGGCCTCTAACACACATATACACATGTGCTTACACACACACACACACAGCTTTATTTTAGTGACATTTCTGGAGTTTTTGTAGAATAAGAATTTTGACCATTCAAAATCCTATTTTCCCTAACCATAACCTTAAAACTAACCCTAACCCTTAGCCTAAACCTAACCTTAACTCAAAAAAAAAACCTGAACACTAAACATTAACCATGACCTTAACCCCTAAACCCTATACTGTACAAACACACACATACACACACTGTTAAGCCTGCTCTAGATGTAGGGCCGAACTATGGCATTTGGGGTCTGGGGTCCCCCTCCCAAGAGAAAATGTTGCAGTCTTAAAGCTAATTTCCTGCAATTCTATCCTTTTCGCCATGGGGCATTGAAAATAATTGCTGTTTTATTTACATTTTGCCATGAGGCTCAGAGAACATTTAGCAATTATCAAGCTAATTTCCTGTTATTCTACACATTTTGCTATCATATGCTTTCTGGAGGTCGGGGGCACGTGCCCTGCGTGCGAGTTCGGTAATCCGGCCCTGTGTAGCACCCTATCTTCTTATTGGGAAATGCTTTCTCTCTTGGCCGTGGTGGGGTATCATTAATATTCTTCATGTAGTTCTGAGTTCTGAGTATGCCTCAGGAGAGGACTCAGGTCCACTACGTTTGATTGGAATTCAAAGCTCTCTCATTTTGGTAGACTGTATTGTAATGTACACTGATCGCTTTCTCAAAGCACATTTTAGAGGTATGCAATTGTGTGGTGATGAAAGTATAAGACGTGTAATTTGGCCTTTGAAATATGTTGCAAACAATGTCTTATTAATAGAAAGATATACTAATGTATATAATAGAAAGACGATTTAAGACAATTTGTCTAGGTAAAATAAAAAATAAAAACGACTAGCTAGAAAGAAGCTTAAATGATGGAAGGAGATTTTGCAGATTTTGACAGCATTAGAAAGATATCAGATATAGCAAAACATGATAGATTAATACATTTCCCCCTCTACTTTTCATGGCACGGCACAGCAGTGGGTCAGCAACTTGGTGAAGACCGAATGTGGCTCCAGGGCTAAATTAGTTTGACACCCCTGCTTCAGACATATCCCTGGGTTGCGTTACTTTTTTTGGTGGTGTTTCAGAGAATACTTTTAGAGTGCCAGTGTAGAGAGGTATTTGTATGCACCATGTGCCCTGCCATGCTGATACATCATTTATGACATTTCCCATTGGTAGACACAGATGGTAATGCTTTAGTCAGTTACCATGGCTACCACACCCTGCCTGTTCGAGACCAGCTTGTGTAAAGACTTGAGTGAAAAGGGTGAGGTTACCAAAGGGTGTATGAGGTGATGTGTAATGGGAGACCATTAAAACATCGATGGGGTACTCATAACCTGTATACTATATACAATTATGCAGTATATTTAGGTTTTTCATATACATACTGTTTATTTAATTTGTTAATTAATTAGTTACTTCATTATAAACAGTTACAGACCTAAACCAAGAGAATATAGGCCTACTAAACTGATACAATTGTTGATATTTTCTTGCTCAACTACCAATGACCTAAAACACAATACAAGAAGCCAAAGACAGTTCTCTTGTCATTTTAAAGCATATTAATATACACTGAGTGTACAAACATTAAGAACACCTTCCTATTATTGATTTGCACCACCCCCTTTTGCCCTCAGAACAACCTTCAATCAAATCAAATTGTATTGTATTGGTGCAGTAATATCTAACAATACACAACAAAACACACATATCTAAAAGTAAAAGAATGGAATTAATAAATATAGAAATATTAGGACAAGCAATGTCAGTACAGAGCGTGTGTGTGTGTGTGTGTGTGTGTGTGTGTGTGTGTGTGTGTGTGTGTGTGTGTGTGTGTGTGTGTGTGTGAGATGGGATGGGATGGGATGGGATGGGATGTATAGACATTATGGACAGTATATGGATAGGATATGTAGTAGGATGGATAGGATTTGTAGTATATCTGAAGAATACAATATGGACTCTCTTTTTCTAAAATTATCCGCCAAAATTGTTGCAACCCTTATTACTAGCCTACTCAACCTCTCTTTCATATCGTCTGAGATCCCCAAAGATTGGAAAGCTGCCGTGGTCATCCCCCTCTTCAAAGGGGGAGACACTAGACCCAAACTGTTATAGACCTATATTCATCCTGCCCTGCCTTCCTAAAATCTTTGAAAACCAAGTTAACAAACAGATCACCAACCACTTTGAATCCCACCGTACCTTCTCTACTATGCAATCTGGTTTCAGAGCTGGTTATGGGTGCACCTCAGCCACGCTCAAGGTCCTAAACGATATCATAACCGCCATCGATAAAAGACAATACTGTGCAGCCGTCTTCATCGACCTGGCCAAGGCTTTCGACTCTGTTAATCACAGCATTCTTATCGGCAGACTCAATAGCCTTGGCTTCTCAAATGACTGCCTCGCCTGTTGTCCGGACCTCTGGCAGTCTCTATGGGGGTGCCACAGGGTTCAATTCTCGGGCCGACTCTTTTCTCTGTATATATCAATGATGTCGCTCTTGCTGCTGGTGATTCTCTGATCCACCTCCTATACAGATGACACCATTCTGTATACATCAGGCCCTTCTTTGGACACTGTGCTAACAAACCTCCAAACGAGCTTCAATGCCATACAACACTCCTTCCGTGGCCTCCAACTGATTTTAAATTCTAGTAAAACTAAGGCATGCTCTTTAACCGATTGCTGCCCGCAACCTCCCGCCCGACTAGCATCACTACTCTGGACGGTTCTGACTTAGAAAATGTGGACAACTACAAATACCTAGGTGTCTGGTTAGACTGTAAACTCTCCTTCTTCCAGACTCACATTAAGCATCTCCAATCCAAAATGAAATCTAGAATCGGCCTCCTATTTCACACAAAGCCTCCTTCACTCATGCTTCCAAACATACCTTCGTAACACTGACTATCCTGCCGATCCTTGACTTTGGCGATGTCATTTACAAAATAGCCTCCAACACTCTAATTAGCAAAATGGATTTAGTCAGTCACAGTGCCATCCGGTTTGTCACCAAAGCCCCATATACTACCCACCACTGCGACCTGTATGCTCTCGTTGGCTGGCCGTCACTACATATCTGTCGCCAAACCCACTGGCTCCAGGTTATCTATAAGTCTTTGCAAGGTAATGCCCTATCTCAGCTCACTGGTCACCATAGCAACACCCACCCATAGCACAGGCTCCAGTAGGTCAATTTCACTGGTCATCCCCAAAGGCAACACTTCCTTTGGCCGTCTTTCCTTCCTGTTCTCTAGTGCCAATGACTAAAACGAATTGCAAAAATCATTGAAGCTGGAGTCTTAAATCTCCCTCTGAAACTTGAAGCATCAGCTGTCAGAGCAGCTTACCGATCACTGTACCTGTACACAGCCAGTCTGTAAATAGCACTACCTCATCCCCATATTGTTACTTATCCCTTTGCTCTTTTGCACCCCAATATCTCTACTTGCACATCCTCATCTGCACATCTATCACTCCAGTGGTAATTGCTGAATTGTAATTATTTCACCTCTATGGCCTATTTATTGCCTTACCTCCCTACTCTTCTACATTTGTACACACTGTACATAGATTTTTGTATTGTGTTATTGACTGTACATTTGTTTATGTGTAACTCTGTGTTGTTGTTTTTGTCGCACTGCTTTTCTTTATCTTGGCCAGGTCGCAGTTGTAAATGAGAACTTGTTCTCAACTGGCCTACCTGGTTAAATAAGGGTGAAATACATAAAAAAGGGATATAATGGTATATGTACAGCAATAGTTGAATAGGATGGCCTGAATAGAGTAGAATACAGTATATACAGTTGAAGTCGGAAGTTTACATACACCATAGCCAAATAAGTTTAAACTCAGTTTTTCACAATTCCTGAAATTTAATCCTAGTAAAATTCCCTGTCTTAGGTCAGTTACGATTACCACTTTATTTTAAGAATGTGAAATATCAGAATAATAGTAGAGATAATGATTTATTTCAGCTTTTATTTATTTCATCACATTCCCAGTGGGTCAGAAGTTTACATACACTCAATTAGTATTTGGTAGCATTGCCTTTAAATTGTTTAACTTGGGTTTCAGGTAGCCTTCCACAAGCTTCCCACAATAAGTTGTTGTCACGCCCTGACCTTAGAGGGCCCTCTTGTTTTGGAAGTTTCACTATCATTAAAATGTGGAACTCTACTCACGCTGCGCCTTGGTCTAAATATTCATACAACGATCGTGACAGTTGTGTGAATTTTGGCCCATTCTTCCTGACAGAGCTGGTGTAACTGAGTCAGGTTTGTAGGCCTCCTTGCTCGCACATACGTTTTCAGTTCTGCCCATGCATTTTCTATGGGGTTGAGGTCAGTGCTTTGTGATGGCCACTCCAATACCTTGACTTTGTTGTCCTTAAGCCATTTTGCCACAACTTTGGAAGTATGCTTGGGGTCATTGTCCATTTGGGGATCCATTTGCAACCAAGCTTTAACTTCGTGACTGATGTCTTGAGATGTTGCTTCAATATATCCCCATAATTTTACTGCCTCATGATGCCATCTATTTTGTGAAGTGCACCAGTCCCTCCTGCAGCAAAGCACCCCCACAACATGATGCTGCCACCCCCATGCTTCACGGTTGGGATGGTGTTCTTCTGCTTGCAAGCCTCCCCCTTTTTCCGCCAAACATAACGATGGTCATTATGGCCATACAGATCTATTTTTGTTTCATCAGAACAGAGGACATTTCCCAAAAAAGTACGATCTTTGTCCCCATGTGCAGTTGCAAACCATAGTTTGGCTTTTATATGGCAGTTTTGGAGCAGTGGCTTCTTCCTTTCTGAGCGACCTTTCAGGTTAACTGGCCATGGCTCGGGTGGCTGAGGTCCTTGATGATCTTCTTGGCCTTCTTGTGACACTGTTTGCTGTAGATGTCCTGGAGGGTAGGCATCGTGCCTCGGGTAATCCGTTGGGCAGACCTCGCTATCCTCTGGAGATCCCTGCGGTTGCGGACAGTGCAATTGCCGAACCAGGGAGTGATACAGCCCGACAGGATGCATCTGTAAAAGTTTGTGAGGGTCTTAGGGGCCAAGCCAAATTTCTTCAGCTTCCTGAGGTTGAAGAGGCTCTGTTGCGCCTTCTTCACCGCACTCTATGTGGGTGGACCATTTCAGATTGTCAGTGATGTGTATGCCGAGGGACTTTAAGCTTTTCACCTTCTCTGCTTCGGCCCTGTCTACGTGGATGGGGACGTGCTCCTTCTGCTGTCTCCTGAAGTCCACAATCAGCTCCTTTATTTTGTTGACATTGAAGGAGAGGTTATTTTCCTGGCACCACTCTGCCAGGGCCCTCACCTCCTCCCTGTAGGGTGTCTCGTCGTTGTTGGTAATCAGGCCTACCACTATTGTGTCGCCTACAAACTTGATGATTGAGTTGGAGGCGTGCATGGCCACTCAGTCTTGGGTGAACAGGGAATACAGGAGGGGGCTGACACCATTGTGGGGCCCCGATTTTGAGGATCAGCGTAGTGAAGGTGTTGTTGCCTACCTTCACCACCTGGGAGCAGTACATCAGGACTTCCAGGACCCAGTAGCACAGGGCAGGGTTCAGACCCAGGACCCCTAGCTTAATGATGAGCTTGGAGGGTACTATGGCATTGAAGGCTGAGCTATAGTCAATGAACAGCATTCTTACATAGCTATTCCTCTTGTCCAGATGGGATAGGGCAGTGTGCAGCGTGATGGCGATTGCATCATCCTTGGATTTATTGGGGCGGTATGCAAATTGCAGTGGGTCTAGGGTGGAGGTGACATGATCCTTAACTAGGCTCTCATTGAAGCAAGTGGGGACAGCAGACTGGGATAGGGAGATATTGAATATGTCAGTAAACACTACAGCCAGCTGGTCTGTCCATGTTGACTTCAATGCTTCCCATAGTGGTGTCAAGTTGGCTGGATGTCCTTGGGTGGTGGACCATTCTTGATACACACAGGAAACTGTTGAGCGTGAACAACCCAGTAGCGTTACTGTTCTTGACACAAACCGGTGCGCCTACCATACCCCGTTCAAAGGCACTCTTTTGTCTTTCCCATTCTGAATGTCACAAATACATTAATCATTCTTGAACCTGTATCCTCCCCTTCATCTACACTGATTGAAGTGGATTTAACAGGTGACATCAATAAGGGATCATAGCTTTCACCTGGTCAGTCTATGTCATGGAAATGCAGGTGCTCATAATGTTTTTTACACTCAGTGTATATGCAATTTAGCAGACACTTTTATCCAAGCGACTTACAGTCGTGTATACATGTACCTATGGGACCCCCTTGAATCGAACCCACAATCCTGGCATTGCAAGCACCATACTCTACCAACTGAGCCATACAGGACCACAATCAGTATTACAGGGGATTTGGGGGGGGGGGGGGGGGGGAATAAAAACAATAATCTCTACGAGATGTTTTCTTTTCACTTTTCTTTAGATTGCTCTACTCAGTCCTGCCACCATCGGTGGCCAATGAGTTGCGCCACAAGCGTCCAGTCCCTGCCAAACGCTACGACAATGTGACCATCCTCTTCAGCGGCATTGTGGGATTCAACGCCTTCTGCAGCAAACACGCATCAGCTGAGGGTGCCATCAAGATAGTCAACCTGCTCAACGACGTCTATACCCGATTTGACATCCTGACCGACTCGAGAAAGAACCCCTACGTGTACAAGGTTTGAAGGGATATTTTCTTATTTTTATTTACAGATAAATTTGAAACATTGACACATTGAATGTGCAACAGTCAGATGCATTGCACCATTATCACACCTTATACCATGGCATTGTTAGTTGAATACTCCTTTCTGATTGGCTTGAAGGGCATTCTAGAGCATTATTTCCCTATAACGCACAATATATTTTCACGGTAGAATTCAATGGCTATAGTTGAATTCAATTTTCATAATAGCAAGCTAGGACTGATGGTTTGGTTAGCTAAACTAGCAACTAGGTTTGGTTACCCTGGCAACTAGTGTAGCTATCTGGTAAACTTGCTAGCTACTTCAGCCATTTCACATGGCTTGAAGGGCATTCTAGAGCATTATTTCCCTATAACGCACAATATATTTGCACGGTAGAATTCAATAGCTATAGTTGAATTCGATTTTCATAATAGCAAGCTAGGACTGATGGTTTGGTTAGCTAAACTAGCAACTAGGTTTGGTTACCCTGGCAACTAGTGTAGCTATATGGTAAACTTGCTAGCTACTTCAGTGGATGTTGAACACATTTCTACCACCAACTGAACACATTTCTAGACATAATCAACTCGAGGCTCTATGCATTCTCTGGATAATATTGTGGAAGGTCTGTGGAAGGTCAGTGGAAGGTCAGTTCCACTCCGCTGGTGCGTCGTTGAACACACCTTCCATGTCGTTCATTATTTTCCATACAACGCATAGCCCCTCGTTGTTTATCCTTTACTTAGCTTAGGCTAATTTTGTCACTAGGTGCTTGACCTTTCGCTACCCTCACATAAATTAATTGGACCACACACTACCGAAAGCCAACAGGTATAAGACATTATGAGGACTTATAACATGCTTATGTAAAACATTTATAAAGCATTATACCAATTGGCTTTATGTAAAACATATCTTCTGATATGTACCGCACATAAAAATCTTGTAACCCTCTACTCTAAGCCCTGACTAAGCCGGGGGGGGGGGTGAAACATTGCATTTTGCAGTACTTCTAGTAGCCAATAGAAACACTTTGAATAACAGATTCACTACATGGAACAACAGATAGTCCCACAAAAACGCAAAAGGAAATTTGTTCTGAAGTGTCTGTCCTATATTTGAAAGATCAGGAAATTATATAAAATAAAATGACATGTATTTATCCCTTTATTTTAGGCACTAAACTGTCTCCATATACAGTGAGCACCATAATTCATTGGACAGTGACAATTGTTTTTGTTATTTTGGTTCTGTTCTCTAGCAGTTTGAGTTTGAAAGGATACAATGAGGGTGAAGTGCTGACTGTCCGCTTTAATTTGAGGGTATTGTCATATATATCGGATGAACCGTTTAGAAATTATATAAACTTTTGTCCATAGTCCCCCCCATTTTCGGGCATCAAAAAACATTGGACAGTAACATAATGTAGAATAAAGTAATCATTGTTAATATTTGTCACATATCCTTTGCATGCAATGACTGCTTGAAGTTTGCGACAAAATGGTCACTGTCCAATTAATTATGGTACTCACTGTATACTTACATAATTTGTTTCAACGGGTACCGGGGACCTTCAGACGAGTCTTGCGTCCTAGAGAACAACATCGTGTTCGTGAGAGTCTCAGCTTTCATATTAGTGTGTAGCCCAAACCATTCTAATGCTACATATGTTTTCGTGAGAATACTGGTTTTGGGATGTCTCATGGTCTTACAAACACCGTCTAGCTCTTCCACCTTTCACCGCAGATGCAGAAGAGTGATATTAGCGGATGTAGTGGATTGAGGCGCAGCCCATGCAAAAAACAGGATTTTGATGGAGATTGTTTTATGTTAATTCAATTTCCATGGCGGCGTGGAAATTGTAGGCTAAGGGTTAAATTACTTTTAGATACTAATCAGTGTAATCGATGTACAGTATAAAAGCCAGGCTGTATGAAAAATAGAATGTTCTATAAACATTTAGATTAAAGATATGCTTTCATTATGTGAATCAAGTCCATTTTAAGCTTCAGTTTATGTTGCAGAATGGTTGGTTGAGATTAATCGGAATCTGTGGTATACAGTATTTTCTCAACTAAACAGGGCAATCTGCAGTTGCTGCATCCATTTTTAGACGTTTTATTTTAATGGTATATACCCATTGATTCTTGAAGAATTTTACTTACAGATTCATCAGGAGCTTAGTTCAACTGTCGTACCCCATCAGAATCCAAAATATACGTTTGTTTTATCTCCTTTGTTTGTAAACAATGTTAATGTGAAAAAATACTGTAAAATATGGTTCAAACTATAATGTTGCTATAATGGATAGTCAGTCCTTGTATCCATAGCTCTGTCCATAAGTGTGAGAGTGGTTGCATTTCTCCAGCCCCATCCCTCAGCTGTTTACCAAATCAGTGGCTGTGTGTTTTTGTTCGAACTGCAGATTTCTCCTTTAATAGTAGCACCAATTCAACCTTTTTCGAATGTCGTATTGTCACACAAGTGTGATGTACTGTAGAATTGATTCATTTGAATGTTTCTCTATTCAAAAGCCTCACTGGGTAAACTTCACTTTAAAACCCCATTTTGTTTTTGAGCAAAATGTTATAGTCGTCGTCACTGGGCACTTTAGGCTTTCAGACAAGAATGCACTTTAAGAAGTCAAACAAACCTTACTACATCCAAGGGAAGGACTTCAGCACTGGGTCACCAAAATAAGTAATATTTACGCTACCAACCTCAATGACTAGGTGGTCCGAGTTGTTATCTGGCTCCGAAGAGCCTTGAATGTCTATAAGCTGACGTAAGTGTTTAAGTGTTTGTGTCGAGATGTTTCAACTGCAGGGCATTTGCCTGAAGTGAAAAGAACTGCCATTATCACGGTCTGCTCCTGAAGGGGTCTGAGTTGGGCTAGATGAGCCCAAAAGGGTAGTGTCTTAAAGAAATACTACTGTAAATTGCACTATCATGACAGTTTTTGCTCTGTACTGTGTTTTATCTTGAACACTTGACTATTGACATGCACACTTGAGGATTGTATTAACAGTGGACTTACTAAAATATTACAATAATGAGTGTAGTATTATTTTAAACACCTCACATCCTTTTAACACAAATACCCACTAACATACAGGTAACTGCCAAAATAAGGAAACACCAACATAAAGTGTCTTAATAGGGCGTTGGGCCGCCACTAGTCGCCAGAACAGCTTCAATGCGCTTTGGCATAGATTCTACAAGTGTCTGGAACTCTATTGGAGGGATGTGACACCATTCTTCCATGAGAAATTCCATCATTTGATGGTGGTGGAAAACGCTGTCTCAGGCGCCACTCCAGAATCTCCCATAAGTGTTCAATTGGTTTGAGATATATACAGTGCCTTTAGAAATTATTCACACCCCTTTACTTTTTCCACATTTTGTTGTGTCACAGCCTGAATTTAAAATGGATTAAAGTGAGGGTTTCTTGTCACTGGCCTATACCCTATAATTTAAACGTGTAATTTTCTTTTCAAACTTTTGACAAATTAATAAAAAATGAAAAGCTGAAATATCTTGAGTCAATAACTCTTTTGCTATGGCAAGTCTAAATAAGTTCAGGAGTAAAAATGTTCTTATGTTGCATGGACTCACTCTTTGTGAATAATAGTGTTTAACATGATTTGTGAATAACTGCCTCATCTCTGTACCCCACACATACAATTATCTGTAAGGTCCCTCAGTCGAGCAGTGAATTTCAGACACAGATTCAACCACAAAGACCAGGGAGGTTTTCAAATGCCTCGCAAATAAGAGCACCTATTGGTAGATGGGTAAAAAAAAAAGCAGACATTGAATATTCCTTTGAGCATGGTGAAGTTATTAATTATACATTGGATGGTGTATTAATACACCCAGTCACTACAAAAATACAGGCATCCTTCTTAACCTCTCCAGGATTTCACCATGAGGCCAACGGTGATTTTAAAACATTTACAGAATGGAAGCAGAAGTGGAAGCAGAAGAGCGGAGGTGTGGGTTTCCTGATTAACGACTCATGGTGTAATTGTAGTAACATACAGGAACTCAAGTCCTTTTGTTCACCCGACCTAGAATACCTCACAATCAAATGCCGACCGTATTATCTCCCAAGAGAATTCTCCTTGGTCATAGCCACGGCCGTTTATATCCCCCCTCAAGTCGATACCACGACAGCCCTTAAAATAACTTCACTGGACTTTATGCGAACTGGAAAGCATATATCCTGAGGCTGCATTTATTGTAGCTGGGGATTTTAACAAAGCAAATTTGAGGACTAGGCTCCCGAAGTTCTGTCAACATATTGACTGGAGGGCAGGTAAAACACTCAACCACTGCTATTAAAACTTCCGGGATGCTTACAAGGCCCTCCCCCGCCCTACCATTGGCAAATCTGACCACGACTCCATTTTGCTCCTCCCTACATATAGGCAGAAACTCAAACAGGAAGTACCCGCGCTAAGGACTATTCAACGATGGTCTGACCAATCGGAATCCACGTTTCAGGATTGTTTTGATCACGGGGATTAGGACATGTTCCTGGTAGCTTGCGAAAATAATTGAGATGAATACACTGAAACGGTGACTGAGTTTATCAGGAAGTGTATAGGAGATGTCGTACCCACTGTGACTATTAAAACCTACCTTAACCAGAAATCGTGGATAGATGGCAGCATTCACGCGAAACTGAAAGTGCGAACCACCAACAGTGTTGTTATTCACTAAGCAAGGCAATCAAACAGGCAAAACACCAGTATAGAGACAAGGTGGAGTCGCAATTCAACGGCTCGGTAATGAGACGTATGTGGCAGGCTCTACAGACATTCACGCACTACAAAATGAAAACCAGCCACCGCCGACACCGACCTCTTGCTTCCAGATGAGCTAAACACCTTCTTCACCCGCTTTGAGGATAACACAGTGCCACTGACGCAGCCCGTTACCAAGGACTGTGGGCTTTCCTTCTCCGTGGCCGACGTGAGTTAAACATGTTAACCCTAGCAAGGCTGTCCAGATGGCATCCCTAGCCGCGTCCTCAGAGCATGCGCAGACCATCTGGCTGGTGTGTTTACGGGCATATTCAATCTCCCTATCCCAGTATGCTGTCCCCACATGCTTCAAGATGGCCATCATTTTTCCTGTACCCAAGAAAGCAAAGGTAACTGAACTAAATTACTATTGCCCCCTAGTACTCACCTCTGTCATCATGAAGTGCTATAAGACCTTACCTGCCACCCTAGACCCACTTCAATTTGCTTGCCGCCCCAATAGATCCACAGACGACGCAATCGCCATCACTCTGCACACTGCCCTATCCCATCTGGACAAGAGGAATACCTTGGTGTTGGTGTTTTGCGACGTGTACTATTTAATGAAGCTGCCATTTGAGGACTTGTGAACTAGATACTCTAATGTACTTGTCCTCTTGCTCAGTTGTGAACCGGGGCCTCCCGCTTAGGGCTGGGCAATATGGACAAAATATCATATCATGGTATTTTCCAAATTTTTGACAGTATTTGACGGTATTTTATGTTTTTGATTAAAAATACGTTCTAAATTTGTGAGTGGTGCGTGACCCTAGGGTGGCAACGCATATATTCTAAATTATTTCAATGAAGATACTGTTCCACAAACAGCATGCTGATTTAGGCCTCCACCAGCACTATTATCAGGCTGAATTAGCTAGCTACGCTTGCTCTGACTCAGTATTTTTATTAGCTAGTTAGCTAGCGAGTCAACTAGCTAGCCAGCTAACTAGCGATTAGCATTAGTGGCTAACACGATTTGGCTTAACTTGCTAAAATAATACAAACTAGCTGTTTTCAGAAATAAGAAACACAAACTAATATTGTAATTATAGAACGCTTGTGGATTTATATTAAGATCAAATTGGAAACAACATTGTTGTCATCAACATTGTTGCATGTGCTGCATTGACCATGGAGACTAAATGGAAGTGTCTCGTGGTGTTACATGTGCTGCATTGACCATGCAGACTAAACGGAAGTGTCTCGTGGTCAAGCAACAACAAATGCGCTCCTTGAGTGACAGGGGGTGGGACTAGGTCTGTGTGGAATGTGGTGTGGTGAGAGAGAGAGAGCAGAGATGGATGACTCAAGTAGCGGTGTAAACTATAAAAATGGACGTTACACACGGCGTCACACATGACATTTAACAAACCAAACATTCAAATACCGTTATAGAAGGTAAAGTAAAAACCCAAACCGGTCTGTGCATCAATACCGGTATATAGTAAAATACTGTATACTGTCCAGCCCTACTCCCACTCCTCTTTCTATTCTGGTTAGTGACAGTTTGTGTTTTTCTGTGACTGGAGTAGTACGCAGCGTTGAACGAGATCTTCAGTTTCTTGGCAATTTCTCGCATTTCTCAGAACAAGAACAGACTGACGAGTTTCAGAAGAAAGGTCTTTGTTTCTGGCCATTTTGAGCCTGTAAACGAACCCACAAATGCGGATTCTCCAGATACTCAACTAGTCGAAAGAAGGCCAGTTTTATTGCTTCTTTAATCACCATCACAGTTTTCAGATGTGCTAACATAAGTGCAAAAGGTTTTCCTAATGATCAATTAGCCTTTTAAAATGATACACTTGGATTAGCTAACACAACGTGCCATTGTAACACAGGAGTGATGGTTGCTGATTATGGGCCTCTGTACACCTATGTAGATTATCCATAAACAAAATCTGCCGTTTCCAGCTACAATAGTCATTTACAACATTAACAATGTCTACACTGTATTTATGATCAATTTGATGTTATTTTAATGGAGAAAAAATGTGCTTTTCTTTCAAAAACACAGACATTTTTAAGTGACCCCAAACTTTTGAACAGTAGTGTGTGTGTATGTATACACACACACATACACACACACACACCCTTTAACCCCCTAAGATCCTTTTAGACCCCTCTTTCAGAGTCACTGAGATCTCTTCTTCTAGCCATGGTAGCCAAAGTAATAGGCAACTAGGCATTTGTATACATGGCCCTAAGCATGATGGGACATTTTAATTGCTTAATTAAGTCAGGGAACCCCCTACAGTGGGGAGAACAAGTATTTGATACACTGCCGATTGTGCAGGTTTTCCTACTTACAAAGCATGTAGAGGTCTGTAATTTTTTATCATAAGTACACTTCAACTGTGAGAGACGGAATCTAAAACAAAAATCCAGAAAATCACATTGTATGATTTGTAAGTAATTCATTTGCATTGATAACCATACTAGGCAGGGGTGGCATCCATTAGTCTAAATATTCCTGTTTCATTGCACAACCTTCAATGTTATGTCATAATTACGTATAATTCTGGCAAATTAGGCGGCCAAAACTCTTGCATATACACTGACTCTGCGTGCAATGAACGCAAGAGAAGTGACACAATTTCACCTGGTTAATATTGCCTGCTAACCTGGATTTCTTTTAGCTAAATATGCAGATTTAAAATATATATACTTCTGTGTATTGATTTTAAGAAAGGCATTGATGTTCATAGTTAGGTACACATTGGAGCAACGATACGCACCGCATTAATTATATGCAACGCATGACACGCTAGATAATCTAGTAATATCATCAACCATGTGTTAACTAGTTAACTAGTCATTATGATTGATTAATTGATAGTTTTTTATAAGATAAGTTTAATTCTAGCTGGCAACTTACCTTGACTTACTGCATTCGCGTAACAGGCAGTCTCCTCATGGAGTGCAATGAGAGGCAGGTGGTTAGAGTGTTGGACTAGTTAACTGTAAAGTTTCAAGATTGAATCCCCCGAGCTGATAGGGTGAAAATCTCTCATTCTGCCCCTGAACGAGGCAGTTAACCCACCGTTCCTAGGCCGTTATTGAAAATAAGTGTTCTTAACTGACTTGCCTAGTTAAATAAAGATTAAATAAAATAAAACAATATTTTTAAAAAATATTATTTTTTGGGGGGGGCAATATCGGTGACCAAAAATACAGATTTCCGATTGTTATGGAAACTTGAAATCGGCCCTAATTAATCGGCCATTCCGATTAATCGGTCGACCTCTATTTGTGACCTCAAGTGGCACTTTCTAGTTTGATGAACCACTGAAATCCAAAGATCCTTTTCATCATAAGGATTTACATTAAGGGGAAAAAATATTGTGTGTTATAAGATTCTGCATAGTAACAGAAATAGCTCTCTCTACCTTTCGGTGGAAACAGTAAGTGATATAAAAGTGTCAAAAAGAATAGTGTTAAAAATGACAGTGTTTTCTAGACTTCACGTCCTTTTCACATTTAACCACTTACATCTCACAGCATTTTCTGATATAACGTTATGCCTAGTAACCAAAATGCCTCTCTTTCTATAGGTGGAGACAGTGGGTGATAAGTACATGACGGTCAGTGGGCTGCCAGAACCATGTACCCACCACGCTCAATCTATCTGCCACCTGGCCCTGGACATGATGGAGATTGCTGGACAGGTCAAAGTGGATGAAGATCCAGTACAGGTGAGGATGGGATATGTTTATTTTTTCCAACATTTTGACCAAAATCAATTGAGAAATGGAGCAAACGTGAAATGCTAGTGCTGGCTGAACCATATCAGCAGCCTTGTCCAGAAACAACAAAGTGCTAGACGAGGGATGGGCAATAATTTTGGCTCGAGGGCCACATGGGGATTTCGAAATAATTCAACTGAGGGACACATTTTTGGGGGGACCAATTTGTTCACATCTATTGAGGTGTCTGAAAAATTGCAGTTATTTCAGTATACAGTGTTTCGGAAAGTATTCAGACCGCTTGACTTTTTCCAAATTTTGTTAGGTTACAGCCTTATTCTAAAGTTGATTAAAAACAGGTTTTTAGAATTGTTTTCTAATTTATAAACAAATATTAAAAAATATCACATTTACATAAGTATTCAGACCTTTTACTCAGTACTTTGTTGAAGCACCTTTGGCAGCGATTACAGCCTCGAGTCTTCTTGGGTATGACGGTACAAGCTTGGCACACCTGTAGTCTTCTCTGCAGATCCTCTCCAGCTCTGTCAGGGTGGATGGGGAGCGTTGCTGCACAGCTATTTTCAGGTCTCTCCAGGTATGTTAGATCGGGTTCCAAGTCCAGGCTCTGGCTGGGCCACTCAAGGACATTCAGACACTTGTCACAAAGCCACTCATACATTGTCTTGGCTGTGTGCTTAGGGTTGATGTCCTGTTGGAAGGTGAACCTTCATCCCAATCTGAAGGCCTGAGCGCTCTGGAGCAGGTTTTCATCAAGGATCTCTCTGTACTTTGCTCCGCTCATCTTTGCCTTGATCCTGACTCCCAGTCCCTGCTGCTGATAAACATCCCCACAGCATGATGCTGCCACCACCATGCTTCACCGCAGGGATGGTGCCAGGTTTCCTCCAGACGTGACTCTTGAAATTTAGGCCAAAGAGTTTCATCAGACCAGAGAATCTTGTTTCTCATGGTCTGAGAGTCTTTAGGGTACCTTTTGTCAAACTCCAAGCGGGCTGTCATGTGCCTTTTACTGAGGAGTGGCTTCCGTCTGGCCACTCTACCGTAAAGGGTGCAGAGATGATTGTCCTTCTGAAAGTTTCTCCCATCTCCACAGAGGAACTCTAGAGCTCTGTCAGAGTGACCATTGGGTTCTTGGTCACCTCCCTGACCAAAGCCCTTCTCCCCCAATTGCCGGGCGGCCAGCTCTAGGAAAAGTCTTAGTGGTTCCAAACTTCTTCCATTTAAGAATGATAGAGGCCACTGTGTTCTTGAGGACCTTCAATGCTGCAGACATTTTTTGGTACCCTTCCCCAGATCTGTGCCTTGACACAATCCTGTCTCGGAGCTCTACAGACAATTCCTTCCACCTCATGGCTTGGTTTTTGCTCTGTCATGCACTGTCAACTGTGGGACCCAATGTAGACAGGTGTGTGCCTTTCCAAATAATGTCCAATCAATTGAAATTACCACAGGTGGACTCAAATGAAAACATTTGTAAAAATGTGTAAAAAACTGTTTTTGCTTTGTCCTGTATTGTGTGTAGATTGCTGAGGATTTTTTATTTAATCCATTTTATATTAAGGGAGTAATGTAACAAAATGTGGAAAAAGTCAAGGGGTCTGAATACTTTCCGAAGGCACTGTATGTTAGAATTGTAATAATTCTACTTGGGAAGGCAGATCAAGTACTTTTTCTTTTTTTTTTTTACCAAGAGCAAACAACAATTTGCATGTGAACACTCTGAATCCTAAATTATTACTTCACATTCAAATTATTACTCCACCGGGTTGCGCCTGGGAGGCAACCTGGTTTTCAAAACAATCACTTTTCTCCTGGTGCAATCTCCGCCCATCCGGGCCAGTTTAATCAAATTCCCTCATTGTAACATTGCTGTAGCCCTCAGTTACAGGAATAGGCGTATAGGTGGTTGAGAGAGCACATGAGGGCCACATCCCAATTCTCTTATGGTGTGCATTTGCCAACTCCTCATCTTGGGAGTATGCAAGTGCACACTTCAGGTGAAGGGAAGAGTATCGGGACACAACTCAGCAACATGACAGCAACAAGTCCAACACATTTGAGTACTGCCTATGAGAAGAAAGGGTGCTCCACACACAGTTTGTTCACAGTGTGTGATACAATGTGTCTTTGGGTGGCACAATCACTGCCAAGTAATGACTTGTAATGACTGTACAACAAAAATATATTTATAATGGTATCAAATATCATATCTTATAAATACATTTTCATCATGTAATCTCAACATATTCATAACAACAAAATACAATGTTTCCCTTTGTTTACACTCTGTTTTGAACATTTATTGTCGCCATGACTATGACAGGCTATCTTGACTGGCACTAACTTTAGCTGACATTAGCTTCTATGCTAATGGTCTTTTATACATTAATTAAACTAACATGATAAAAAATAACAATTATATCATTACACTCCGCTTAACTTGGTGTTTCATATCCTATGCTTTATAACTCACTCACCGTGATGATAACGTTAATAATTTGTTTATCTGGTGCTTTTCTCTTCAGTTTTCAGTTCAACTCATTCAACTGACTCACTGACTTGGCAGGCTAGCGCGAGATTGTGTGAAGCAACCACTAGAGCAGGCCGAAACAAGCTACAGTTGTCAGGGCTACAGTTGTAATGTGGAGATGTGCAAGTTTGTAGATGTGTATCTATGTTTGGTTTTGTTAGTCCTATTAATAAGAAAGTGAGATAAGTAAATAGTAAGGATATGATGCAATATACTTGATATTTGAGCTTTATGAGCTTTATCTTGGCCAGATTGCAGTTGTAAATGAGAACTTGTTCTCAACTTGCCTACCTGGTTAAATAAAGGTGAAATAAAAATAAATAAATATCACAAATCATAAACCCAGGAAATTATAATCATAAGCATATTTCATTCATGAAATATGTATCATATTACATTAAACAAATTATAAGAGTATTGCGATATACAGTACTGACTCTTATTTAGTCATCTCTTTTTTATCGTCCCGTCTCAGAAATTAGTGAATGATTTGTTTTACCCCTTAGTATTTTTTAGCATAAAGTATTTATAAACTCTTCTTTAAAAAAGCCACTGTCCACATAAGACATTGTAAGAGCTGTAACTTGGATGTTAAACAGCAGACTTTTTGTTTAACTGACGGATTGAGTTTGTTATTGTATCAGTGACTCTTGGAGACTTGGCATTGGAAAATCACATCTGGCTAACAAAACATTGTTTATCAGACACATGGCATGGGGTGGAGAGGATCCCAGTTTGGCAGTAGAAACAACCTCCAATCATCTCACTGCCCAAGATATAAAAAAATAGGTCCCCATTCCACGTTATCCTAAACATTTAGTGTTCAGCTTGTGTTCTGTTCTCACTGTTCGAGCACTGAAGGTCCTGAACCCGTAAGAGACCCAAATAGAGGATCTGCTACGTTCGATGGAATGTTTATGGATTTGTTATTTCATTTAGAGTCTAAATATTTAATCTCATTTTACGTGCGCTTTCTTTCACCTTACACATATGTAACAGTATAACTTTAGACCGTCCCCTCGCCCATACCCGGGCGCGAACCAGGGACCCTCTGCACACATCAACAACAGTCACCCACGAAGCATCGTTACCCATCGCTCCACAAAAGCCGCGGCCCTTGCAGAGCAAGGGGAACCACTACTTCAAGGTCTCAGAGCAAGTGACGTCACCGATTGAAACGCTATTTAGCGCGCACCACCGCTTACTAGCTAGCAGTTTCACATCCGTTACACATAGTTTTAAATGACAAATACCATCATTACATTATGTAGGCATATGTAAACAAATTACCTGTATTTACGCCAGTGTAACAGTTCCAATCATGGCACCAGATATTGAAGGTATGTCTACTATAAACAGGAAATTGAGAGTCCAAAAATGACTTCATACTGCAAAACACTGCTCGCCCGTAGCAATTTCCCCAAAAACAAACCGTTATAACAGTCTTCATCTATCATGTTCTCTCTTTTCATGACCTCATCTAACTAGGCACACAGAGCCAGTGCCACATTTAAACAGTGTAAAGACTTCTTATTTGTCAAATGAAATGGATCCTCATGCAATAAGGGGTGGAAGGGGCTGGCACAGTCATATAAATATACTAACATACTCAGACCATGGCAATTTGACTGGTACACTCAATTCCTAATTCTATTGGCACAGTCCCTCGGGGCCGGATTACCTAATGGGCACACGGGGGCCCCTAGATAGTATTTGAAAACGTAGGTTGTGAGCCCCCAGGAGGATGGGGCCACTGCAGACAGAATATTATGAACACGTCGGTTGTGAACCGCCTGGAGGTTGGGCCCCCCCCCCCCCCCCCCCCCCCCCCCCCCCCAGATAGCATATGACCTCATCAGTTGAGGGCCCCTTGGAGGTCGGGCAAACGCAGCCCTGAGTCCCATAGAGCTGTAAAGAACTGTAGAGATCCTGAGAAACCTTGACCTTGTAACACCTCCAAACTCATGTTCCAAAAACATGTTCGCAGTTGTTTCAACCGTGCTCACATTTAGACACATTGCAGAGATGTTATAAACAACAACACTGCAGCAGATACATTGTTAAACATTCCATGACCAATGACTAGTTATCTTGTCTCTGGTGTTTATCCATGTCTTTGTGGAACACAAATCATCAACCCTGTCTATTGTTTAACGTTGGCTTAACATTTGGTTACAAAGATGTAAACGTCATGGTGGGTGTTATGTAAACAGTACATTTACTATAGACAGTCGGTTCCAAAATGGTTAGCTATATGGAAGTTATGATGGTAGGAATGTTGTGTGAATTATCTGATACAGTGGGGCAAAAAAGTATTAAGTCAGCCACCAATTGTGCAAGTTCTCCCACTTAAAAAGATGAGAGAGGCCTGTAGTTTTCATCATAGGTACACTTCAACTACGACAGTCAAAATGAGAAAACAAATCCAGAAAATCACATTGTAGGATTTTTAATGAATTTATTTGCAAATATGGTGGAAAATAAGTATTTGGTCAATAACATAAGTTTATCTCAATACTTTGTTATATACCCTTTGTTGGCAATGACAGAGGTCAAACATTTTCTGTAAGTCTTCACAAGGTTTTCACACACTGTTGCTGGTATTTTGGCCCATTCCTCCATGCAGATCTCCTCTAGAGCAGTGATGTTTTGGGGCTGTTGCTGGGCAACACGGACTTTCAACTCCCTCCAAAGATTTTCTATGGGGTTGAGATCTGGAGACTGGCTAGGCCACTCCAGGACCTTGAAATGCTTCTTACGAAGCCACTCCTTCGTTGCCAGGGCGGTGTGTTTGGGATCATTGTCATGCTGAAAGACCCAGCCACGTTTCATCTTCAATGCCCTTCCTGATGGAAGGAGGTTTTCACTCAAAATCTCACGATACATGGCCCCATTCATTCTTTCCTTTACACGGATCAGTGGTCCTGGTCCCTTTGCAGAAAAACAGCCCCAAAGCATGATGTTTCCACCCCCATGCTTCACAGTAGGTATGGTGTTCTTTGGATGCAACTCAGCATTCTTTGTCCTCCAAACACGGCGAGTTGAGTTTTTACCAAAAAGTCCCTGGCGGCGTAGTGTGTTACTGATGGTAGGCTTTGTTACTTTGGTCCCAGCTCTCTGCAGGTCATTCACTAGGTCCCCCCGTGTGGTTCTGGGATTTTTGCTCACCGTTCTTGTGATCATTTTGACCCCACGGGGTGAGATCTTGCGTGGAGCCCCAGATCGAGGGAGATTATCAGTGGTCTTGTATTTCTTCCATTTCCTAATAATTGCTCCCACAGTTGATTTCTTCAAACCAAGCTGCTTACCTATTGCAGATTCAGTCTTCCCAGCCTGCTGCAGGTTTCTGGTGTCCTTTGACAGCTCTTTGGTCTTGGCCATAGTGGAGTTTGGAGTGTGACTGTTTGAGGTTGTGGACAGGTGTCTTTTATACTGATAACAAGTTCATACAGGTGCCATTAATAGAGGAAATGAGTGGAGGACAGAGGAGCCTCTTAAAGAAGAAGTTACAGGTCTGTGAGAGCCAGAAATCTTGCTTGTTTGTAGGTGACCAAATACTTATTTTCCACCATATTTGCAAATAAATTCATTAAAAATCCTACAATGTGATTTTCTGGATTTCTCATTTTGTCTGTCGTAGTTGAAGTGTACCTATGATGAAAATTACAGGCCTCTCTCATCTTTTTAAGTGGGAGAACTTGCACAATTGGTGGCTGACTAAATACTTTTTTGCCCCACTGTATATACTGGGTTATTACATGGCAGGTGATCAGACACTGAAAAGTCCAAACAGCTTGACGAAGTCAATAGGTTCATGCACACTGTTCAGCATGTGCCAATATTGTGGGAATCAAGGGATTAAAGAAAAGTTTTTTTAAACCGAGTGTAATCCCGCTCCACCTTTAGTATGTTTCATGCTTTATTAGACAGACATAAAACCGGTGCTGGGACACAGGCAGGTAGGTTTGAAATGGGGATCAAACCCCGGGCTCCATTGGGGAGGCATGTACATATGTGTTACTTACTCGACCGTGACACAGTTTTCTTGACAATCCTCTTCTCTCCATAGATAACCATTGGGATCCACACAGGAGAGGTGGTAACTGGGGTCATAGGTCAAAGGATGCCCCGCTACTGCCTGTTTGGAAATACTGTCAACCTCACCAGCCGTACAGAAACCACAGGAGAGAAGGGAAAAATCAACATTTCAGAATATACTTACAGGTAAGGATAAATATGCCGTTATTTAGATGAATGAGACATTGCTGTGAAGTGCTCATCCATTCTTTGTAAGATCATGCATGGCATGGTATATTACTGTTGCTGACCCTGTCCTTCAACCCTTCTGTATGTGTGTGTCTTGGGGGTTGGGCTAAAGGGAGAAAAAATTACTTATTTTGAAGCAGCCTTTGGAAACAACATATTGTTGAAATCTTTGAAAATGTGGGAAACACCTTTGATTTCAGGTGTTTGCAGTCGGCAGAGAATGCTGACCCTCAGTTTCATTTGGAGTACCGAGGACCCATCACCATGAAAGGCAAGAAGGAGCCCATGAATGTGTACTTTCTGTCTCGCAAAAGTACTGAAAGCGATGTTTGATCACAAAAGTATTTCCCTTTCCCCAGCCGGAAAAATGCATGAAAGTGTAATTTTTGGGTTCTAATTTGGTTTTATGGGTTGAAGAGACGTCAGATAACCAAATTAGAACCAAGAGAAGATGTCCTTTTCTGGCCGCTAAAAAGATAAGTTAAAAAAACATTTTTACAATCAACATAAAACTGGACCATAACTCATGCCTGACCAGTTTTGCTCACTGGGTCACTTGTCAGTTTCAAGAACCTGCTGTATCTGAAGACAATTTTAACGTCTAGAAATATACCTTGTTCTCTCCTTCACCAACAGTTATTCTTATTGTTAGTATATATGTTTGTTACAAGTGACAAAGGTAGATTATGAATTTAAGTTAGTATGATGAAGATGAAGAACCTATTTTTATGGATATACTGTAGGTACTGGCACGTACTGTAATACAACGTCATGTCTTTTCTTTCTCTATCCATTCCAGCATTTAAAGTAGGATTTTACCTTCAAGGTATTCTGCATTCTATGTATTTATTCACTAAAGTTGTATCTGTGCACTGATTTTCTTTGTTATTTTTATTTGTGGTATAATATACATGGTATAATATACATGTATTGGCCAAATCATAATCTCAACTGTGAATTCCATATTCTGTAGGAGATACTGAACTTTTGGTATAATGTATTAATAAACACATTAAATATTTCACTTAACTGTCCAAATACATTTTAACACCAATAAGCAGTGTTGTGTAGTAGTGAACTACATGTAGTTCAACTAGTAAATTAACTAAATTATGCAGTATCTTGGTGGTAGTTGAACTACATTCAAATCTAGGTAGTGTTGTCATTAGTTAATGACTTTCTTTGTCATGTAGTGGTGTAGCTAACTACTGAAACTAAACACTACTCTTTTTGCAAAAATAAAATAAAATATGGGTGACGTAGGCAATCATTTCCTTTTTTTTCGACCTCAGATCTGCCTAATTCTCACTTGAAACATCGTTTTTGTGTTTAATAGGCTAAATTACATATTCGGTTAACATATGACCCCAACTTGATCTATTCTTGCAATTTGTAGACTATGACATTTCAGATTTACATTTCATAATTTTCACGATTTGAATGTAGAGAACTACTTTTTCAAAGTGACTTTAGTTAAGTAAACTATATTTTTCTTAAGGGTAGATTTAGTATAGCTTAACTTCTTCCAGTGTGAAGTAATTGGTAGCTTGATAAATTATATTGTCAGAGTAGCTTCCCTAACACTGCCAATATGTTGTTCTGTAATTGTGACATTTATTTTAAACTGCACTCACCCCAAAAAATCTTGTTCATGTGCAAGTGCCTCACAATGTGGCATGCTATTGTGAAGGAAAATACTATTGTTTTTACATAGATTAATTCACTGTTTGTTTCATTGATGATTTTTGTTGAATAAAAAGAGGCTACCAGAGCTGTGGTATTATTTATTTGTTAGTTTTATTACTTATTTCCATGCTGGCATGTAATGGGGATTGTTCGTAGGCTGGTGGAACCAGCAGAGATCGGGCTGCTTCCACCAGGCTAGATAGTTGGGACAATAATAGGAGAAATGTATCAAATATTTGAAAAGGAGTGGATTGTCAAGGAGTAAGTGAGGCAAGAGGTAATTCTACTATACATACACTACTGTACCAAGTGAGCAGAGGAATTAGAAAACAGTTCATGCATTTTGAACAGTCACTGTTTGCAACTGAAATAGTCAACCTTGCAGAAGCAGAGGAAATCATCCTTGGTTAATGCGCCCTCAAGTGGCCAGTTGTTGATACTGACTGACATATCAGCTGAGTACACAGATCAGAGTACACAAAAAAGGAGGGAAATGTTTAGCACCATGTGTCTTACCCTACCACCCACCCTCCCTAATGATCCTGAATTATTTGATTGTCTTTCTATCCTAGTATTGAGGTACACATCATATAGATATCTACACACATCAATAAAAATTTAAACTCAGGTACATAATCAACCAGACAACAAAATAAATTAAAACTTGCCATGTCCTATAAAATAAATCAAATAAAATGTTATTGTTCGCGTACACATATTCTGCAGATGTTATAGCAGGTATGGGTTTTTAGAAATGTTTGCAAATTAAAAACAGAAATAGTACATTTACATAAGTATTCAGACCCTTTATTCAGTACTTTGTTGAAGCACCTTTGGCAGCGATTACAGTCTCGAGTCTTCTTGGGTATGACGGTACAAGCTTGGCACACCTGTATTTGTTTTTTTTTCCCATTCTTCTCTGCAGATCCTCTCAAACTCTCAGGTTGGATGGGGAGCGTCGCTTCACAGCTATTTTTAGGTCTCTCCAGGTATGTTTGATCGATCGGGTTCAAGTCCGGGATCTAGCTGGGCCACTCAAGGACATTTAGAGACTTGTCCCAGAGCCACTCCTGCATTGTCTTGGCTGTGTGCTTAGGATCGATGTCCTGTTGGAAGGTAAACCTTCACCACAGTCTAAGGTCCTGAGTGCTCTGGAGCAGCTTTTCATCAAGGATCTCTCTTCACTTTGCACAATCCTGACTAGTCTCCCAGTCCCTGCCACTGAAACACATCAGCACAGCATGATGCTGCCACCACTTCACCGTATGGATGGTGCCAGGTTTCCTCCAGACGTGACAATTGGCATTCAGGCCAAATACTTCAGTCTTGGTTTCATCAGACCAGAGAATCTTGTTTCTCATGGTCTGAGAGTCCTTTGGGTGCCTTTTGTCAAACTCCAAGAGGGCTATCAGGTGCCTTTTACTGAGGAGTGGCTTCCGTCTGGCCACTCTACCATAAAGGCCTAATTGATTGAGTGCTGCAGATATGTTTGTCCTTCTGGAAGGATCTTCCATCTCCACAGAGGAACTCTGAATCTCTGTCAGTGTCACCTCCCTGACAAAGGCCCTTCTCCCCCGATTGCTGAGATTGGCCGGGCGGAGTCTTGGTGGTTTCAAACCTCTTCCATTTAAGACATTTTTGGGTACCCTTCTACAGATCTCTGCCTCGACACAATCCTGTCTCGGAGCTCTACAGACAATTCTTTCGACCTCATGTCTTGGTTTTTGCTCTGACATGCACTGTCAACTGTGGGATATTATATAGGCAGGTATGTCCCTTTCCAAATCCTGTCCAATCACTTGAAATTACCACAGGTGGACTCCAATCAAGTTGTAGAAACATCTCAAGGATGATCAGTGGAAACAGGATGCGCCAGAGCTCAATTTCGAGTCTCATAGCAAAGGGGTCTGAATACTTATGTAAATAAGATATTTCTTTTTTTCTTTTTTTTTTGCAAAAAAACAAACTTATTTCACTTTGTTATTATAGGATATTGTGTGTAGATTGATGAGGAAAACATTTAATGTAATACATTTTAGAATAAGGCTGTAATGTAACAAAATGTGGAAAAAGTAAAGTGGTCAGAATACTTTCCGAAGGCACCGTACATATAGACATAGAGGGGCCTTTCTGAAAGGGTCACATATTTTTGCCCTGCTGCTGTGTGACAGGTTATCAAATCAAATCAAATCAAATGTATTTATATAGCCCTTCGTACACCAGCTGATATCTCAAAGTGCTGAACAGAAACCCAGCCTAAAACCCCAAACAGCAAGCAATGCAGGTGTAGAAGCACGGTGGCTGGGAAAAACTCCCTAGAAAGGCCAAAACCTAGGAAGAAACCTAGAGAGGAACCAGGCTATGTGGGGTGGCCAGTCCTCTTCTGGCTGTGCCGGGTGGAGATTATAACAGAACATGGCCAAGATGTTCAAATGTTCATAAATGACCAGCATGGTCGAATAATAATAAGGCAGAACAGTTGAAACTGGAGCAGCAGCACGGTCAGGTGGACTGGGGACAGCAAGGAGTCATCATGTCAGGTAGTCCTGGGGCATGGTCCTAGGGCTCAGGTCAGTTGAAACTGGAGCAGCAGCACGGCCAGGTGGACTGGGGACAACAAGGAGTCATCATGTCAGGTAGTCCTGGGGCATGGTCCTAGGGCTCAGGTCCTCCGAGAGAGAGAAAGAAAGAGAGAAGGAGAGAATTAGAGAACGCACACTTAGATTCACACAGGACACCGAATAGGACAGGAGAAGTACTCCAGATATAACAAACTGACCCTAGCCCCCCGACACATAAACTACTGCAGCATAAATACTGGAGGCTGAGACAGGAGGGGTCAGGAGACACTGTGGCCCCATCCGAGGACACCCCCGGACATGGCCAAACAGGAAGGATATAACCCCACCCACTTTGCCAAAGCACAGTCCCCACACCACTAGAGGGATATCTTCAACCACCAACTTACCATCCTGAGACAAGGCTGAGTATAGCCCACAAATACCTCCGCCACGGCACAACCCAAGGGTGGGGGGGGGGGCAACCCAGACATGATGACCACATCAGTGAATCAACCCACTCAGGTGACGCACCACCTCCAGGGACGGCATGAGAGAGCCCCAGTAAGCCAGTGGCCCTGAAGTTGAGTATCTGATGTTATCCACCAGCAAGCAAAGAGAGCCTGAAGTGCTCTCTCAGTCATATTGCTTTGCCTTTAGCCTAACAGGTTTACTTTCTCTTCTTTAGAGAATGCACATCAAGATGGCAGGCCCGAATTCCAAATAGGATGTCAGATACTTTCATAATGTAACTCATGATTCAATCCGTTCAAGCCTTGTTGACAATTAACCCTTTAAAGGCAATGCTCCCGTGTTTGCAGAGACCACACTCACGGTTAATTCTGCAGATGTTGGCTAAATCGGAAATTACCTTTAAAGTGTTGTCGAAAAAACACCATTGGATTGAATAGCGGCTTTAGTATTTTCTTCATTCACCATCTCCTGTAGCTGTAATATCTCAATAAGCAACTAAATTAAATGTAAAAAAAGAGTAAAATGTTTTACACCAGATGTGCAGTTTTATCATCTTTACAAACATTCAGTATAATTGAAGTATAATTATTTTAGGAATGTTGTTAAAAAAGCCTGGTTGCAGGTTTACATGGGAATAATGTGATAACTTCAAAGAAAATAAAAACCAGCACACTGTTCTTGCTAGTATGGCTTATTTCATTAAAGGTTAGCCTACGTGGTGAACTCTTGGCCAATCTTCTGAGCTTTTTGATGTGCCGGGCTCGAATGCAATTGGATGCTTGATATCGATATCATTATCATTTATTTTTTACAGATATCGATATAGCCTTTCCATATTGATGCCTATCACTACTACTGAGTATAATGCTGTTAATGATTAACCTCCCACATCTACATTGTTGAGTAATGTTCCCTTGATTGATTACATTGCCACAGCTAAAATAGAAAGGCATCTTCCATAGACAGCTTCCTTGAGGTGTGTGTATAGATCATGTGAAGTTTGCTAATGGAAAATGGTGTCCTGAAGGACCTCTTAGGATGACAGTTGTGTCATGTCTGCACACTGCACAGTACTCATTCATTCGTTCATTTTGAGACTTCTGGAATAAATCCGTGTGTACCATGGTGAATATGGTTCAACTCTTCAGTGAAAAAGAACCTGACATACTGTAGGTAGCATAAAACGTTGAAATGGTGCTCGATAGGGAATCATTTTTCTATCTATTAACCTATATTTCCATTGTAAAGAAAGCTACACAGATTTGCAGAAATAAACAGTAGAAACAAAGAAACCCAGTGCCACACAAACGCCAATCCATTCATTACAGCTAATGTTCTCCTACACGTCAAATTATTTCCCCATTGGCTTTTTCTGTGGCAGACCACCTAAATTGAGGGAATCTTAACAGAAAATATAATCTGCTATTCTCCTGTAGGACAGTAAAGATGTCACAATACGTTATCTGTTAGGGCTTACACTATCCCTGTGCAATATTAACTGACATCTACAAAGGTCGTCATTTTTAGGTCAAGTAGTGGGAAGATTAAGATTAAAGTGTTTTAAAGAACCAAACTTTATCAGAGATGCAGATGATGACATCTGGCCGTGATTGGGTGTCCTATAGTGCGGTGCACAATTGGCCCAGGGTCATCCGGGTTTGGCCGGGGTAGGCCGTCATTGTAAATAAGAATTTGTTCTTAACTGACTTGCCTAGTTAAATACAGGTTCAATAAAAAATAAAAAATAAAATAAAGCTAGGCAAGAGAGAGGCAATGGTTAAGATCCAAGGCCACCGATGTGAACCAGTCCCTAACACATAACTGTCCTTATCCTGACATCTTTACTGTCCTATAGGAGAATAGCAGATGCGCTTCTTATGGTGCACTCAGTCTGCCACAAAGAACTGGTGTGGAAAATAATTTGACGTCCATACACAAAATAAAAAATAGGCAGCGCTATCTATGCACGATCAAAAGGCAAGAAGTTCATGGTGAATGTTTTTTAAAATCTTTATTGTCCCATATAAGACATGTGCCAGAGGGCCACATTTCACATTGGTCCACTCTGGGGGGACAAAGTCTAAAAATGATTTTCATTGAGGTCAATGTCTGTGGGTTATATTTCAGTATGATAACCACTTATCGGAGGTAGTTAAATTGTGGTTATCGGTGCATGAATGTTATGAGGTTATGAGGTTATCTGTTTCAACAGGATTGAGTGTATGACATGTGTCAGAGTCCTTTAAGAACAGTGGGTTTGGAGTCAGCCACAGAGAGCAGAGGGTTCGAATAAATTTATATTTTATTACCGGAAAAACCGGTCACGCTAAAACCACAAGGCGCATCAACTGACCGGTCCATACGCAAGACCCAAAATGTCTGTAAAAATAAAATACCATTGAACACCCACAAACTAACAGACAAAAATCAAGAAACACAATAAGGAACAGGTGCAACTAATAAGACCAAACGGACAGAAAAGGAAAAAGGGATCGGTGGCGGCTAGTAGACCGGCGATGACGAGCACCGCCCGAACAGGCAGGAGAGCCACCTTCGGTGGGAGTCGTGACAGTAACCCCACCCTGACGCGCATCTCCCGCAGCGATCCTGGGTGATCCGGGTGGAGGCGGTGGAAGCCCCTCAGTAGTGAGGGGTCCAAAATGTCCCCCACCGGTACCCAGCACCTCTCCTCCGGACCGTACCCCTCCCAGTCCACGAGGTACTGTAGGCCCCTCACCCGGCATCTTGAGTCCAGAAGGGCACGTACTGTGTACGCCGGGGACCCCTCGATGTCCAGAGGGGGCAGAGGGACCTCCGGCACCTCACCTTCCTGCAGGGGACCAGCCACCACCGGCCTGAGGAGAGACACATGAAACGAGGGGTTAATACGATAGTAAATAGGAAGCTGTAACCTATAACACACCTCGTTTATCCTCCTCAGGACTTTAAATGGCCCCACACACTGCGGCCCCAGCTTCCGGCAGGGCAGGTGGAGGGGCAGGTTTCGGGTCGAGAGCCAGACCCGGTCCCCCGGTGTGAACATGGGGGCCTCATTGCGGTGCTGGTCAGCGCTCCTTTTCTCCTTTTCGTCCACTAGCCTGTTTTAATGATTCCTGGACGGCTCTCCAGGTGTCCTTCGAGCGCTGCACCCATTCCTCCACCACAGGAGCCTCAGTCTGGCTCTGATGCCATGTAGCCAGGACCGGCTGGTAGCCCAACACGCACTTGAACAGAGACATGTTAGTAGAGGAGTTGCAGAGGGAGTTCTGGGCTAGCTCCGCCCATGGGACGTACCTCGCCCACTCAACAGGCCGGTCCCGGCAATACAACCGCAGAAACCTACCCACATCCTGGTTTACTCTCTCCACCTGCCCATTACTCTCGGGGTGGAAACCCGAGGTCAGGCTGACCGAGACCCCCAGCCGTCCAAACTCTGGACGTGAACTGGGGACCCCGATCAGAAACGATATCCTCAGGCACCCCGTAGTGCCGGAAGACATGGGTAAACAGAGCCTCCACAATTTGTAGGGCCGTAGGGAGACCGGGCGATGGGATGAGACGGCATGATCCACAACGACTAAGATCGTGGTGTTTCCCTGAGACGGGGGAAGGTCGGTGAGAAAGTGCGACCACGGCCGTTGTGGAAAAGGGAGGGGCTGTAACTTCCCTCTAGGCAGGTGTCGAGGAGCATTGCTCTGAGCGCACACCGAGCAGGATGAGACTTAAAACCTCACGTCCTTTACCAACATGGGCCACCAGTACCTCCCCCTAAGACTCCGCACTGTCCTCTCGATCCCAGGATGACCCAAAGAGGGTAGTGTATGGGCCCATTGAATCAACTTATCACGGACACCAAGCGGCACGTACTGAACACCTGCTGGACACTGAGGGGGTGCAGGTTCCAACCGTAATGCCCGCTTGATCTCCTCGTCCACATCCCATACCAACAGTGCCATCAGACATGAAGCTGGGAGGATGGGAGTCGGCTCGATGGGCCGCTCCTCGGTGTAATAGAGGCGGGACATCGGGTCGGCCTTCGTATTTTAGGAGCCTGGCCGATATGAAATCGTAAAGCGAAAACGGGTAAAGAACATGGCCCACCTGGCCTGAGGCGGATTCAATCTCCTCGCTGCCCGGATATACTCGAGATTACAATGGTAAGTCCAGATGAGGAAAGGGTGCTTGGCCCCCTCAAGCCAATGTCTCCACACCTTCAGAGCCTTGACTACAGCTAACAACTCCCGGTCCCCCAAGTCATAGTTCCGCTCCGCCGGACCGAGCGTCTTCGAAAGAAAATCGCAGGGGTGGGGCTTTGGTGGCGTGCCCGAGTGCTGTGATAGCACGGCTCCCATCCCAGCCTCGGACGCGTCCACCTCCACTATGAACGCCAAAGAGGGGTCCGGATGAGCCAGCACGGGAGTGTTGGTGAACAGCTCCTTCAGGCGACTGAAAGCTCTGCCCGCCTCTGCTGACCAGTGCAAGCGCGCCAGCCCTCCCTTCAGCAGTGAGGTAATGGGAGTAGCCACCTGACCAAAACCCCGGATAAACCTCCGGTAGTAATGGGCAAACCCTAAAAACCGCTGCACCTCCTTTATCGTGGTCGGAGTCAGCCAATTACGCACGGCTGTAACTCGGTCACACTCTTTCACCACCCCAGAGGTGGAAATGCGATAACCAAGGAAGGAAACGTCTTGTTTGGAGAACACACATTTCACAGCCTTGACGTACAGGTCATGCTCCAGCAGTCGCCCAAGTACCTTACGCACCAGAGACACGTGCATGGCGTGTGTGGCAGAATACATCAGTATGTCATCGATATACACCAACGACTGGAGCATTCTTCAACCCATACGGCATGACGAGGTTCTCATAATGGCCAGATGTGGTACTTAACGCGGTCTTCCACTCATCTCCCTCCCGGATACGCAATAGATTATACGTACTCCTAAGGTCCAGTTTTGTGAAGAAACGCGCCCCATGAAATGATTCCACCGCCATGGTGATGAGAGGTAGAGGGTAACTAAACCGCACTGTGATGGAATTTAGACCTCTATAATCAATGTACGGACGCAGACCTCCCTCCTTCTTCTTCACAAAAAAGAAGCTTGAGGAGACGGGTGACGTGGAGGGCCGAATGTACCCCTGTCCCAGAGATTCAGTGACGTATGTCTCCATAGCCACTGTCTCCTCCTGGGATAACGGGTACATGTGACTCCTGGGAAGTGCAGCGTTTACCAGGAGGTTTATCGCGCAATCCCCTCGTCGATGAGGTGGTAATTGGGTCGCCCTCTTCTTACAGAAGGCGATAGCCAAATCGGTATATTCAGAGGGAATGCGCACAGTGGAAACCTGGTCTGGACTCTCCACCGTCGTCGCACCGATGGAAACTCCTATGCACCTGCCTGAACACTCCTCTGACCACCCTCGGAGAGCCCTCTGTCTCCATGAAATCTCCGGATTGTGATTAGCCAGCCAGGGAATACCCAGCACCACTGGAAACGCAGGTGAATCAATAAGGAAGAGACTAATCCGCTCCTTATGACTTCCCTGCATTACCATGTCAGTGGCACCGTGGCATCCCTGACCACTCCTGACCCTAAAGGTCGGCTAGGTAAGGAGTGCACGGGGAAAGGTTGGTCTAACGACACCAGGGGAATCCCTAGCCTTAACGCGAGCCCACGATCCATAAAGTTTCCAGCTGCGCCTGAATCGACTAGCGCCTTATGCTGTAGAGAGGGAGAAAATCCAGAAAAGGAAATTAGTAAGAACATAAGGCCAACAGGGAGCTCTGGGTGAGTCTGGTGCTGACTCACCTGGGGTGAACGAGGAGTGCTCTGCCTGCCATCCCGACCACCAGACGAGCTCCTCCAGCACCGATTGGCAGTGTGTCCTCTCCGATCACATCTGGTGCAGGAAGAGCCTCCTCCTCCGGTCCCCCTCGATGCGGCTCCCCCTAACTCCATGGAGATTGGAGCGGGAGGGCGTGGAGGTGGACTCAACAGGGCCTGTTCTGGACGCCCGCGGGCAGCCAGCAGGTTGTCCAGTCGGATGAACATGTCAATCAGTTTGTCGAAGGAGAGGGTGGTGTCCCGACAAGCTAGATCCCTGCGGACGTCCTCCCGGTGGCTACAGCGATAGTGCTCCATCAAGGCCCTGTCGTTCCATCTCGCCCTGGCAGCCAAGGTCTGGAACTCTAGCGCAAAGTCCTGCGCGCTCCTCGTCACCTGTCGCAGGTTCGCCTCGTCTCCTGTCACTTGACTCCTCCACCCACCATTCATAGAAGCCGTAAGAGTGTGTGCAAAAGGCATGAGGAGGTAGGCAATAAATAGGCCATAGGAGCGAATAATTACAATTTAGCAGATTAACACTGGAGTGATAAATGAGCAGATGATGATGTGCAAGTAGAGATACGGGTGTGCAAAAGAGCAGAAAAGTAAATAAAATAAAAACAGTATGGGGATGAGGTAGGTAGATTGGGTGGGCTAATTACAGATGGACTATGTACAGCTGCAGTGATCGGTTAGCTGCTCAGATAGCTGATGTTTAAAGTTGGTGAGGGAAATAAAAGTCTCCAACTTTTAGAGAACTGGAAGGATCAGTGAGATATACCTGCTGGAACGGGTGCTACGGGTAGGTGTTGTTATCGTGACCAGTGAACTGAGATAACCTAGCATAGACATTACATACAATACAAACTAAAGAGGCAATATAAACTATACATAATGTTAAATAAATAAATAATATATATACAGCACATTGTGCTATTGAATTAGGTAACAGTTGGTAACAGGCGATTAGGCGATTGGTAACAGTTAATTTTTATAGAATACTTGATTGAAAAAAAACATTTATAAAGTGGTTTAAATGTAGTTTATGAACGGTTATTTATTAGATTATGGATTAAATGCTTATAGAACCATTTTTTAAGTGTAACCAAAAGATGACCCTGTACCCACAAAATCTGGTCACAATGCGGACACAGTGACTGATAAAAGACACATTTTAATGCCAATTGTAGGCGTGACAAATTTTGATCAGATTATGGTGATTGAATCCTCTTGATCGGATGACGACAACCACATGTGAGCACCAGGAAAAAACAGGGCTTCAGTTTGTACGTGGCCATGAATCTTATCCAACTCCAGATAGAGTTCATGTGACTAGTGGGAAGGAAATAACTCATCAATCTTTCACCTACATTCTTGTGCTGTCCATTTCCTGAAAAGTTCCCATTGTGGAGATACAAGGTTTTCTTCCAAATAAACTAATTAACAACAGAAGCCATCTGAGTGCATTAGTCTCTCTTTCAGATTTCTGTCTTTCAAATATCATCTCGTGGGTGATGACACGGCAGCCATTTTTGCGCCAGAAATTTCACCGCACAACAGCTAAACACAAAAATGCAATACACATGTTTATTACCACTCCCAAAATAAGAACTGCTTTAGTATTCCATTTTTGTGAGTGTTAGATGAGTGGTGAACTTTCTGGTGCAAAAATGGTTGCCGGGGTATCACCCACCAGATGAGATTTGAAAGAGAGAAATTTGAAAGTGGTTGCAGCAAGGTGAGATGCTGGGGTTGGGTGTTTCTGTGTGTGTGTGTTTGGGGGGGTGGCGGGGGGTCCTAGGTTATAACTCCAACTCTGTGGTAATGTCAGGAGAAAACCAAATCTCTCAGTTGATTTGAGGTGATTTTAGTTGATCTTTCACTGCAATCTTACATTTGTGGTGTATCCTCCCTCCATTTGCTCCCATAAACCAATCCCAACCATGGATTAGTTTATCCTGGCTCATAGGCTGCTTGCAGGGTAAGGAACCATCTTACTATTACATAAGAAATCACACCTTTAACTTAAAAGCTCTCAAAGGCAGTTGCCCTATCACGACCACGATGGCTGCTGGTAAATATTGAGAGACAACAAAACATACACTGAAAAATATATATAAATATGTAGTGTTGGTCCAATGTTTCAGGAGCTGAAATAAAAAATCCCCAAAATGTACCATACGCAAAAAAGGCTTATTTCTCTCAAATTTTGTGCACATATTTGTTTACATCCCTGTTAGCATTTCTGACAGGTGTGTCATATCAAGAAGCTGCTAGCGCATGCTACGGGTGGGTGTTGCTACGGTGACCAGTGAGCTGAGTATAGGCGGAGCTTTACCTAGCAAAGACTTATAGATCACCTGGAGCCAGTGGGTTTGGCCACGAATATGTAGCGAGGACCAGCCAATGAGAGCATACAGGTCGCAATGGTGGGTAGTATATGGGGCTTTGGTGACAAAATGGATGGCACTGTGATAGACTGCATCCAGTTTGCTGAGTTGAGTGTTGGAGGCTATTTTGTAAATCACATCGCCGAAGTCAAGGATCGGTAGGAGAGTCAGTTTTACGAGGGTATGTTTGCCAACATGAGTGAAGGAGGCTTCGTTACGAAATAGGAATCCGACTCTAGATGTAACTTTGGGTTGGAGATGCATAATGTGAGTCTGGAAGGAGAGTTTACAGTTTAGCCAGACACCTAGGTATTTACAGTTGTCCACATATACTAAGTCAGAACCGTCCAGGGTAGTGATGCTAGGTGCAGGCAGCGAGCGGTTGAAGAGCATGCATTTCGTTTTACTAGCATTTAAAAGCAGTTGGAGGCCAAGGAAGGAATGTTGTTTGGCATTGAAGCTCGTTTGGAGGTTTGTTAACACAGTGTCCAAAGAAGATGTATACAGAATGGTGTCATCTGAAGGAGGTGGATCAAATAATCACCAGCAGCAAGAGCGCCATCATTGATATGTACAGAGAAAATAGTCGGCCTGAGAATTGAACCCTGTGGCACCCCCATAAAGACTGCCAGGTCCGGACAACAGGCCATCCGATTTGACACACTGAACTCTATCTGAGAAGTAGTTAGTGAACCAGACGAGGCAGTCATTAGAGAAACCAAAGCTGTTGAGTCTGCCGATAAGAATACGGTGATTGACAGAGTCTAAATCCTTGGCCATGTCGATGAAGACGGCTGCACAGGACTGTTTTTTTTTATTGTAGTTATGATATCATTTAGGACCTTGAGCGTGGCTGAGGTGAACCTGTGACCAGCTTGGAAACCGGATTGCATAGCGGAGAAGGTACGGTAGGATTCGAGATGGTCGATGATCTGTTTGTTCACTTGGATTTTGATGACTTTAAAAAGGCAGGGCAGGTCTGTAACAGTTTGGGTCTAGTGTCTCCCCCTTTGAAGAGGAGGATGACCGCGGCAGCTTTCCAATCTTTAGAACTCTCAGACGATATGAAAGAGAGGTTGAACAGACTTGTTATAGGGGTTGCGACAATAGCGGCCGATCATTTTAGGAAGAGAGGGTCCAGATTGTCTAGCCCAGTTGATTTGTAGGGATCCAGATTCTGCAGCTCTTTTAGGACATCAGATGTCTGGATTTGGAGAAGCGGAGGGGGGCTTGGGCCAGTAGCTGTGGGGGGTGCAGAGCTGTTGGCCGGGGATGGGGTAGCCAGGTGGAAAGCGTGGCCAGCCGTAGAGAAATGTTTATTGAAATTCTCGATTATCATGGTTTTATTGGTGTTGACAGTGTTTCCTAGCCTCAGTGCAGTGGGCAGCTGAGAGGAGGTGCTCTTATTCTCGATGGATTTTACAGCGTCCCAAAACTTTTTGGAGTTAGTGCTGCAAGATGCAAATTTATGTTTGAAAAAGCTAGCCTTTGCTTTCCTAACTGACTGTGTATGTTGGTTCCTGACTTCCCTGAAAAGTTGCATATCGCGGGGACTATTCAAAGCTAATTCAGTGCGCCACAGGATGTTTTTGTGCTGGTCAAGGGCAGTCAAGTCTGGAGTGAACCAAGGGCTATATCTGTTCTTAGTTCTACATTTTTGAAAGGGGCACACTTATTTAAGATGGTGAGGAAGGCACTTTTGAAGAACTCATCTACTGACGAGATGCTGTCAATATCCTTCCAGGATACCCGGGTCTGGTCGATTAGAAAGGCCTGCTCGCAGAACTGTTTTAGGGAGCGTTTGACAGTGATAAGGGGTGGTCGTTTGACCGCGGACGCATAACGGACGCAGGCAATGAGGCAGTAATCGCTGAGATCCTGGTTGAAAACAGCAAAGTAGTATTTAGAGGGCAAGCTGGTCAGGATGATTTCTATGAGGGTGCCCATTTTTACGGATTTGGGGTTGTACACGGTAGGTTCCTTGATCATTTGTGTGAGATTGAGGGCATCTAGGTGTCCAGGGCACAGCTGGGAGCTGAGGGGGGTCTATAACAAGCGGCAACAGTGAGAGACTTACTTCTGGAGTGATGGATTTTTAAAGTAGTAGTTCGAACTGTTTGGGCATATACCTGGATAGTAGGTCAGAACTCTGCAGGCTATCTATACAGTAGATTGAATCTGAGATTCCCAAAGATTGGAAAGCTGCCGCTGTTACGGTGCGTGAATGAGGACCCAAAAGCGAATTAACTTAAACAGAGCTTCTTTAATTACCAAACATAGGTAGGCTCAGACGGACCGGCAGATTCCGACAGGACAAGACAAGGTTACAGCAAACATGACGACAGTCTGGTTCAGGCATGAAACACAACAAACAAGAATCCGACAAGGACAGGAACAAAAACAGAGAGAGATATAGGGGACTAATCAGAGGGAAAAGGGGAACAGGTGGGAGAAGGGGTGACGAGGTAGTCAAGAGGAGACAAGGAACAGCTGGGGGAAAGCGGGGGAGAAAAGGTAACCTAACAACGACCAGCAGAGGGAGACAGGGTGAAGGGAAAGGACAGAGACAAGACACAACATGACAGTACATGACAGTACCCCCCCACTCACCGAGCGCCTCCTGGCGCACTCGAGGAGGAAACCTGGCGGCAACGGAGGAAATCCTCGATCAGCGCACGGTCCAGCACGTCCCGAGAGGGAACCCAACTCCTCTCCTCAGGACCGTACCCCTCCCAATCTACGAGGTACTGGTGACCACGGCCCCGAGGGCGCATGTCCAAAATTCTACGGACCCTGTAGATGGGTGCGCCCTCGACAAGGATGGGGGGGGGGGGGGGAAGACGAGCGGGGGCGCGAAGGACGGGCTTGATGCAGGAGACATGGAAGACCGGGTGGACGCGACGAAGGTATCGCGGAAGAAGAAGTCGAACTGCGACAGGATTAATGACTCGAGAAATACGGAACGGACCAATGAACCGCGGGGTCAACTTGCGAGAAGCCGTCTTAAGGGGAAGGTTCTGAGTGGAGAGCCAAACTCTCTGACCGCGACAATATCTAGGACTCTTAGTTCTACGCTTATTAGCAGCCCTCACAGTCTGCGCCCTATAACGGCAAAGTGCAGACCTGACCCTCTTCCAGGTGCGCTCGCAACGTTGGACAAAAGCCTGAGCGGAGGGGACGCTGGACTCGGCGAACTGAGATGAGAACAGCGGAGGCTGGTACCCGAGGCTACTCTGAAAAGGAGATAGCCCGGTCGCAGACGAAGGAAGCGAGTTGTGGGCGTATTCTGCCCAGGGGAGCTGTTCTGACCAAGACGCAGGGTTGCGAAAAGAAAGACTGCGTAAGATGCGACCAATAGTCTGATTGGCCCGTTCTGCTTGACCGTTAGACTGGGGGTGAAAGCCGGAAGAGAGACTGACGGAAGCCCCAATCAAACGGCAAAACTCCCTCCAAAATTGAGACGTGAATTGCGGACCTCTGTCCGAAACGACGTCTGACGGAAGGCCATGAATTCTGAAAACATTCTCGATGATGATTTGTGCCGTCTCTTTAGCAGAAGGAAGCTTAGCAAGGGGAATGAAATGAGCCGCCTTAGAGAACCTATCGACAACCGTAAGAATAACAGTCTTCCCCGCTGACGAAGGCAGTCCGGTGACAAAATCTAAGGCGATGTGAGACCACGGTCGAGAGGGAATAGGAAGCGGCCTGAGACGGCCGGCAGGAGGAGAGTTACCGGACTTAGTCTGCGCGCAGACCGAACAAGCAGCCACGAAACGACGCGTGTCATGCTCCCGGGTGGGCCACCAAAAACGCTGGCGAATGGAAGCAAGCGTACCCTGAACGCCAGGGTGGCCGGCTAACTTGGCAGAGTGAGCCCACTGAAGAACGGCCAGACGAGTAGGAACGGGAACGAAAAGAAGGTTCCTAGGACAAGCGCGCGGCGACGGAGTGTGAGTGAGCGCTTGTTTTACCTGCCTCTCAATTCCCCAGACAGTCAACCCGACAACACGCCCCTCAGGGAGAATCCCCTCGGGGTCAGTGGAGGCTACTGAAGAACTGAAGAGACGAGACAAAGCATCAGGCTTGGTGTTCTTAGAGCCCGGACGATAAGAAATCACGAACTCGAAACGAGCGAAAAACAGCGCCCAACGCGCCTGACGCGCATTAAGTCGTTTGGCAGAACGGATGTACTCAAGGTTCCTATGGTCAGTCCAAACGACAAAAGGAACGGTCGCCCCCTCCAACCACTGTCGCCATTCGCCTAGGGCTAACCGGATGGCGAGCAGTTCGCGGTTACCCACATCATAGTTACGTTCCGACGGCGACAGGCGATGAGAAAAATACGCGCATGGGTGGACCTTGTCGTCAGAGAGGGAGCGCTGAGAAAGAATGGCTCCCACGCCCACCTCTGACGCGTCAACCTCGACAACGAACTGTCTAGAGACGTCAGGTGTAACAAGGATAGGAGCGGATGTAAAACGATTCTTGAGGAGATCAAAAGCTCCCTGGGCGGAAACGGACCACTTAAAGCACGTCTTGACAGAAGTAAGGGCTGTGAGAGGAGCTGCCACCTGACCGAAATTACGGATGAAACGACGATAGAAGTTCGCGAAGCCGAGAAAGCGCTGCAGCTCGACGCGTGACTTAGGGACGGGCCAATCAATGACAGCTTGGACCTTAGCGGGATCCATCTTAATGCCTTCAGCGGAAATAACAGAACCGAGAAATGTGACGGAGGAGGCATGAAAAGTGCACTTCTCAGCCTTCACAAAAAGACAATTCTCTAAAAGGCGCTGGAGGACACGTCGAACGTGCTGAACATGAATCTGGAGTGACGGTGTAAAAATCAGGATATCGTCAAGGTAAACGAAAACAAAGATGTTCAGCATGTCTCTCAGGACATCATTGACTAATGCCTGAAAGACAGCTGGAGCGTTAGCGAGGCCGAAAGGAAGAACCCGGTATTCAAAGTGCCCTAACGGAGTGTTAAACGCCGTCTTCCACTCGTCCCCCTCCCTGATGCGCACGAGATGGTAAGCGTTACGAAGGTCCAACTTAGTGAAAAACCTGGCTCCCTGCAGGATCTCGAAGGCTGAAGACATAAGAGGAAGCGGATAACGATTCTTCACTGTTATGTCATTCAGCCCTCGATAATCTATGCAGGGGCGCAGAGACCCGTCCTTCTTCTTGACAAAAAAAACCCCCGCTCCGGCGGGAGAGGAGGAGGGGACTATGGTACCGGCGTCAAGAGCTACAGACAAATAATCTTCGAGAGCCTTACGTTCGGGAGCCGACAGAGAGTATAGTCTACCCCGGGGGGGGGGGTGGTTCCCGGAAGGAGATCAATACTACAATCATACGACCGGTGTGGAGGAAGAGAGGTGGCCCTGGACCGACTGAACACCGTGCGCAGATCGTGATATTCCTCCGGCACCCCTGTCAAATCACCAGGCTCCTCCTGTGAAGAAGAGACAGAGGAAACAGGAGGGATAGCAGACATTAAACATTTCACATGACAAGAGACGTTCCAGGAGAGGATAGAATTACTAGACCAATTAATGGAAGGATTATGACAAACTAGCCAGGGATGGCCCAAAACAACAGGTGTAAAAGGTGAACGAAAAATTAAAAAAGAAATGGTTTCACTATGATTACCAGAAACAGTGAGGGTTAAAGGTAGCGTCTCACGCTGAATCCTGGGGAGAGGACTACCATCCAGGGCGAACAAGGCCGTGGGCTCCCTTAACTGTCTGAGAGGAATGTCATGTTCCCGAGCCCAGGTCTCGTCCATAAAACAGCCCTCCGCCCCAGAGTCTATTAAGGCACTGCAGGAAGCTGACGAACCGGTCCAGCGTAGATGGACCGACAAGGTATTGCAGGATCTTGAAGGAGAGACAGGAGTAGTAGCGCTCACCAGTAGCCCTCCGCTTACTGACGAGCTCTGGCCTTTTACTGGACATGAAGTGGCAAAATGACCAGCGGAACCGCAATAGAGACAGAGGCGGTTGGTGATTCTCCGTTCCCTCTCCTTAGTCGAGATGCGGATACCTCCCAGCTGCATGGGCTCAGCACCCGAGCCGGCAGAGGAAGATGGTAGTGATGCGGAGAGGGGGGCGACGGAGAGCGCGAGCTCCTTTCCACGAGCTCGGTGACGAAGATCAACCCGTCGCTCAATGCGAATAGCGAGTTCAATCAAGGAATCCACGCTGGAAGGAACCTCCCGGGAGAGAATCTCATCCTTTACCTCTGCGCGGAGAACCTCCAGAAGACGAGCGAGCAAGGCCGGCTCGTTCCAGCCACTGGAGACAGCAAGAGTGCGAAACTCAATAGAGTAGTCTGTTATGGATCGATTGCCTTGACATAGGGAAGACAGGGCCCTGGAAGCCTCCTCCCCAAAAACAGATCGATCAAAAACCCGTATCATCTCCTCCTTAAAGTCCTGATACTGGTTAGTACACTCAGCCCTTGCCTCCCAGATTGCCGTGCCCCACTCACGAGCCCGTCCAATAAGGAGAGATATGACGTAGGCGACACGAGCAGTGCTCCTGGAGTAAGTGTTGGGCTGGAGAGAAAACACAATATCACACTGGGTGAGGAACGAGCGGCATTCAGTGGGCTCCCCAGAGTAACACGGCGGGTTATTGATTCTGGGCTCCGGAGATTCGAAAGCCCTGGAAGTGGCCGGTGGATCGAGGCGGAGATGGTGAACCTGTTCTGTGAGGTTGGAGACTTGGGTGGCCAGGGTCTCAACGGCATGTCGAGCAGCAGACACTTCCTGCTCGTGTCTGCCTAGCATCGCTCCCTGGATCCCGACGGCTGAGTGGAGAGGATCCGAAGTCGCTGGGTCCATTCTTGGTCGGATTCTTCTGTTACGGTGCGTGAATGAGGACCCAAAAGCGAATTAACTTAAACAGAGCTTCTTTAATTACCAAACATAGGTAGGCTCAGACGGACCGGCAGATTCCGACAGGACAAGACAAGGTTACAGCAAACATGACGACAGTCTGGTTCAGGCATGAAACACAACAAACAAGAATCCGACAAGGACAGGAACAAAAACAGAGAGAGATATAGGGGACTAATCAGAGGGAAAAGGGGAACAGGTGGGAGAAGGGGTGACGAGGTAGTCAAGAGGAGACAAGGAACAGCTGGGGGAAAGCGGGGGAGAAAAGGTAACCTAACAACGACCAGCAGAGGGAGACAGGGTGAATGGAAAGGACAGAGACAAGACACAACATGACAGTACATGACAGCCGCGGTCATCCCCCTCTTCAAAGGGGGTGACACTTTAGACCCAAACTGCTATAGACCTATATCTATCCTACCCTGCCTTTCTAAGGTCTTCGAAAGCCAAGTTAACAAACAAATTACCAATCATTTAGAATCCCATCGTACCTTCTCCGCTATGCAATCTGGTTTCAGAGCTGGTCATGGGTGCACCTCAGCCACGCTCAAGGTCCTAAACGATATCATAATCGATAAGAGACATTACTGTGCAGCCGTATTCATTGACCTGGCCAAGGCTTTCGACTCTGTCAATCACCACATTCTTATCGGCAGACTCAACAGCCTTGGTTTTTCAAATGATTGCTACTCCTCCTGGTTCACCAACTACTTCTCTGATAGAGTTCAGTGTTGTCCAGACATCTGGCAGTCTCTATGGGGACAGCCAGACTGCTACTAATACATCAATGATGTCGCTCTTGCTGCTGGTGATTCTCTGTTCCACCTCTACGCAGACGACACCATTCTGTATACTTCTGGCTCTTCTTTGAACACTGTGTTAACTAACCTCCAGACGAGCCATTCCATGCCAAACAACTTTCCTTCCGTGGCCTCCAACTGCTCTTAAATGCAAGTAAAACTAAATGCATGCTATTCAACCGATCACTGCCCACACCTGCCCGCCCATCCAGCATCACTACTCTGGATGGTTCTGACTTAGAATATGTGGACTACAAATACTACAAATACCTAGGTGTCTGGTTAGACTGTAAACTCTCCTTCCAGACTCACATTAAGCATCTCCAATCCAAAATTAAATCTAGAATCGGCTTCCTATTTCGCAACAAAGCATCCTTCACTCATGCTGCCAAACATACCCTCATAAAACGGACCATCCTACCGATCCTCGACTTTGGCAATGTCATTTACAAAATAGCCTTCAACAAATTGGATGCAGTCTATCACAGTGCCATCCGTTTTGTCACCAAAGCCCCATATATTACCCACCACTGCGACCTGTACGCTCTCGTTGGCTGGCCCTCTCTTCATACTCGTTGCTAAACCCACTGGCTCCAGGTCATCTACAAGTCTCTGCTAGGTAAAGCCCCACCTTATCTCAGCTCACTGGTCACCATAACGGCACCCATCCGTAGCACGCGCTCCAGCAGGTATATCTCACTGGTCACCCCCAAAGCCAATTCTTCTTTTGGCCGCCTTTCCTTACAGTTCTGTTGCTGCCAATGACTGGAACAAACTGCAAAATTCACTGAAGCTGGTGATATCTCCCTCACTAGCTATACGCACCAGCTGTCAGAGCAACTGTACATAGCCCATCTGTAAATAGCCAATCCAACTACCACATCCCCATGCTGTATTTATTTATTTATCTTGCTCCTTTGCACCCCAGTATCTCTACTTGCACATTCATCTTCTGCACATCTACCACTTCAGTGTTTAATTGCTATATTGTAATTATTTTGCCACCATGGCCTATTTATTACCTTAACTCCCTCATCCTACCTCATTTGAACACACTCTATATATACTTTTTCTACTGTATTATTGACTCTATGTTTGTTTATTCCATGTGTAACTCTGTGTTGTTGTATGTGTCGAACTGCTTTTCTTTATCTTGGCCAGGTCGCAGTTGTAAATGAGAACTTGTTCTCAACTAGCCTACCTGGTTAAATAAAGGTTAACTAAAAAATGAAATACTACTACTGTACTACTACTACTACTACTTGTGGCCAGCAGCATACCACCCTGTATACCACTGCTGGCTTGAAGCTTAAGCAGGGTTGGTCCTGGTCAGTTCCTGGATGGGAGACCAGATGCTGCTGGAAGTGGTGTTGGAGGGCCAGTAGGAGGCACTCTTTCCTCTGGTCTAAAAACATATCCCAATGCCCCAGGGCATTGCCCTGTGTAGAGTGCGTCTTTCGGAGGGGACGTTAAACGGGTGTCCTGACTCTCTGAGGTCATTAAAAGATCCCATGGCACTTATCGTAAGAGTAGGGGTGTTAACCCCGGTGTCCTGGCTAAATTCCCAATCTGGCCCTCAAACCATCACGGTCACCTAATAATCCCCAGTTTACAATTGGCTCATTCATCCCCCTCCTCTCCCCTGTAACTATTCCCCAGGTCGTTGCTGTAAATGAGAATGTGTTCTCAGTCAACTTACCTGGTAAAATAATGGATAAATAAAATACTACTACTAATGTACTAGTACTATTACTAATACTACTACTGCTATTACTACAACTACTACTACTATTAATGCACTACTACTACTACTGCTACTACCACTGCTATTACTACTACTAACTGCTACTATCTACTACTACTACTACTACTATTACTACTACTACTTGTTTACTACTACTACTACTACAGCAACTTCTACTACTACTACTATTTACTACTACTACTACTACTATTTACTACTACTACGACTATTTACTACTACTACTACTACTACTACTACTACTACTACTACTACTTGTCTACTACTACTACAACTTGTAGTAGGAGTAGGAGCAGCAGCAATACTGCTCTACTAAATAGATGGAAAACAGTGACTCATTGTTTATAACAAAGGAACCATCCTGCACATCCGAAGCACAGCACAGATTATATGCGGCCACAAATAACTATGTGATAGTAAAGGGCAAAGGATGTCGAAACAATAACCTTGCATATTGTATGATCATTAAAGGGACAATTACCATTGTCCCAAAACACAGCTATTGGCACTACACAGTGGAAGATAATGACTTGTGTAGCCTTGAGGAAATATGAGCTTTACACACCACATCAGCATATGAGATAGGGGAGAGCGATAAGAGAGTGAGCTAACACAGGCAGTGGTTTAAAAGGCCAAGTGGTAGGCTAAGGCAGGTCACTCCTTAGAGTAGAGCCAGTCCAACCCTTCCAGCAACCATGACCTACAACGGCACTTGGAAAGTAGACCGCAGCGAGAACTATGAGAAATTCATGGAGCAGATGGGTAAGAGATCAATAGTTTTTGGAAAATTAGTTTTGGGGGAAAGACACTTCGGCACAAATGGCCTTTTGGTGGATGTTGAAAGCAAAGACAAGTAGGCCTACAAAATGTTTACAGAAACAGGCATACAAAGTGCATTTAATGCAAATAAAGTCAATTCACTTTTTGTACCACAGGCAATTCAGTGGTGTGTTTGTATAAAATCGATTTTTAATGCATTAAATGCCTTTAGATTAGAGGACTATGTATGTTTTCTGACATTTGACATAAGGCACTGTAAAATGATTGCATAATATCTAGCCAGGTGCTGCACTGTAGTACATACAAATGAAATATCTTGTATAGTCGTTTACGCATGGTTCAATTCGATTTGGAGTTGGACACATGGATTGTGTCTCTGTTCACAGGTGTCAACATGGTCAAGAGGAAGCTGGCCGCTCACGATAACCTCAAGATTACCCTTGAACAAACTGGAGACAAATTTGTCGTGAAGGAGGCCAGTTCTTTCCGCACGCTGGATATGGAATTTACCCTGGGAGTCACCTTTGAATATGCTCTTGCAGATGGGACAATGCTATCAGTAAGCAATGCATTTATACAGTATTATATAGTATTATATTCTTGCAGCCATACATACAATGGCTGTGGTAGAGCCTAGGCATAGTTTTTATGTTGATGCGTAGTGTATTCCCAGGAGAAGAAATTAGTAACAACATAATTGAATGGGTGCATACCACAATTCCAAAGATTTTATTCCTATCTGTTATTTCCAATAACAAACGTTTATTGCATTATTGTTCTGCGCTCGAAGCTATTCAATACTTGATAATGAGTTGCAAAGTACAGGGCACAGTCACATTGGCACTGTTCCAACATGTCCACACTAGGATACCAGTTAAAACACATTCACAATACATGTCTTCATTATGTACAGTTTGCTACTGTGCATTTAGGAACACAGGCCTGATGAAGTATAAAACCTTTCAGCAACTAGATGAATATGATAAGGAAATCTTTTTCGATGTGCAGCATGACTGCAAAAAAGATTACCTGGCGTGTTGCCACTTGATTCTTGGACCAGTATCATGATGAATTATTTGACCTTTCACCCCCCAGGGTACATGGGGCATGGAAGGAGACATGATGAAAGGTACATTCACCAGAAAGGACAATGGAAAGGTGCTGACAACTACCAGAGCCATTGTTGGAGAGGAACTTGTACAGGTTAGTTACCCTCTAAGGAAAATGTTATTTGCATGTGAAAAAAGTGTATATGCACCCTGTTTTACACACCCTAAATGAAAACATATTTACACTTCTGAAGAAGAAAACAGGCAGCAGACCTTGGCCAAAGTACAAATCAAATGCTTGAAAGTACCTAGCTTGATTTACCTTGGAGTTTGCAATGTTGGGACAATTCCATTGGTTTAATTATACAGGGCAAACCAAATCAAGTGCAGCATTTGACAGAAGTATTTGTCATGGATATGGATTTGAACCAGGTCTGGTTGTAGGATATTTTTGTTGTCATAATAAAATATATACTCTTCCTCCAACAGAGCTACAGCTATGATGGAGTCGAAGCCAAGAGAATTTTCAAGAGGGGTTAGAGGAAACCGATCAAACAATCCAACCACTAAGATCAAGAAGAGCTACGTTCAAAACCAGAATGATACCATTTTACAACCTTTCTGAAGCCACTGGACCACTTTAGGTCTTTGTAACGCCAACATCATTTTTAGCTGTACAAGATGCACTGTTTGTAATAGAAATGTGTAAAGCAGGTTTTATTTGCACTTCAAGTTTTGATATTTTAAGAAGTAAACACATTTTTGAATTATTTATGGACTGATTTTCTCATTTTCTCAATGTCCACAAAATGTATACAGATATTTGTGAATATTCAAGATTAGATGAGTGCAAGCACACTAGCGCAATACACTATTGCCAATGACTGTGACTCACTGTTGTCAATCATCAATGGAAATCAAGTGACTGCAAAAACCAGAGGCATACAAAAAACGTTTAGTGATTGCATAATTTTAAGTTTATTAAACAATGAATAAAAATAAATGCATAGGCATCTCCAAAAATATAAAGTGTACACAGTCAGCTATACTGTACATGTTTCTTTTCAAATGGAACATGTTAAACCTTCTCATGGAAAAAATGCAAAGGCACTCCAGATATAACAGCAGAGCAATATATACAAAATCCATACTCCCAAAAATACCCAGTGAGAAAAACAATTAAAACCTTTCCGCTGAAGCAAGACTTACATAAATAAATAATAAACTGTATATTACATGAATATATTAATGTAAAGCATTGAAATAACCAACTTTACAACAAGCGAATAAAAACACTACTAGTGAGAACTGGGAACACAGTTAGTTTCATGTTGAGCTCAAAAAGATTAAAGAGGATTCATATATCAACAGCCTAGGAACCTTAGTGGGCAAATACTATGACATCCATTGTTATTACTGTCCCGGTTTGTTGAGTCTTTATTTATTATTATTATTTGAATGTCAAAATGTCATAACAAAAAATGAAATTTACCAGACATAATGGCAAAACCATTAATTTTGAAGCAGCATGGATTTAAATAAATTACAAAAATCAAATGACGGATCACAATTGGATTACATTTTGTTTTGATAACTGAAAAAGGACAGCCAAGATGCTAAGTTTTCAATAGCTTTTTTCTCTTAAAGATTTGTGCACATAGACGCAGCACTACATTTTATGCTGATGAATGTAAAAGATTCTAATATCGGGGATATTGACTTGCATTGAATTTGTGCCATTAGATGGTAAAACGTTTGCATTTGGAGACAGTGGCCAGGTAAACAAAACCAAAGCACGGATTGCTGTCTCACCTTGTCCATAGACTGCATAGACCAACATGTAATTTTGTAATTTGGGTGAACTATCCCTTTAAATAATTTGTGTTCTTCTGAAAGTAGCAGGGTTTTGTTTTTGGTTCTGCCCAACCATGTAATTGCTTTACCTGTTCTTTGCACACATTGCAAATGGATAGAGGAACATTGCAATTAAAATAAATCATTACGTTAATGAATCTACATACGTATCCCCAGTTAGCCGCAATGAAGTTTTGCCTATTGATGACTTAAATACCATAAAACTACAATGTAGCTCTGTTGTAATTTTTTATAACAGGCAATGGAGTTGAGATATCTGGAAAGTTTTCAAGAGACATTTTCCTCTCACCAAGAAGCACTTTGCATGAGCAAACTAACCATAACATTTTAAATATGTAATGACACATGATCCAAGGCAATTTCCAAATGCTGCAAAATTGCAACATAAATCATGAGCTGCAGTGTTCAGAAATCCCCATGGATAAAGTACCATCCCACCTATATAAAATATTACGGATAGTTTCCTCAAGCAAACTGTCACCAACACAAGTGTTATACTGTGAAGTGTTAAAGGTTAAATGCAGCTGTTTTTATCTCAATATCAAATCATTTCTAGGTAACAATGAAATGCCTTACTTTGATTGTTTTCAATTAAAATTTTCAAAAATAAACAAAAATATCTTATTAGGAATAGCAAATTCTCGAGCAAGAATTTTGCTAGGACTGCCTGGGAGTGATTTGAGCAGGGGAAAACTACAAAAAAAGATTTTTTTTTGCTTTTGCTGTTAATGGTGGAGAGGTTTGGAAATCTCGTATCTTCGACCCATCTCTCAGTCTATTAACTAATTTACTGCATGTTGATGTCACCATGGAAGGCCAATATTACCTCCCACCAAAACAGGCAGAAATTTCAGACGCTCTTTTCAAACAGCTTACACTAAAATGGTTTTCATCATTATCACAATGTCACAGTATTATTCCAACCTCATAGTGTGGAAATATATATAGAACAAGATTTTGACTGCACTGGGCCTTTAAAGTTTACACATTAGCATGATCTGAATGGTTTTATGGATCACCAAAACTGAAGCCATCTCCCATTGGGTTATTTACCTAATACTTTTCTTCCTTTAACAATGTGAAATGTGAAAATGTTGTATGTAAAAAAGTTATGGTAAAAGTTATGGTTCCTGGTTTTTGACAGGGAAATTACCCCTGACCTATCCAATGAAAACAGCATGAAATTAATTTTAATGTGAATTATATTTGTTTGGCTTCATTCAGAAACATCTAGAGGGCAACTTGCTATCGGATTTACCAACATTTAAATCAATTGCACCTTAAATTGTGATACTATGGGTGTCATTGCCAAAAACGTATTGACACAATCATGCTTACATAGTGTCCAACACTTTGGCCCGGATTCAATCCGATCGTAGGTTATAGACATTGATGAAAACATATTGACACAATCATGCTAGCATAGTATCCCACACCTTGGAACACTATGCTTTTTTCAGACTTACGCTATTTTCCGATTGAGACAACATTAGCATTTACCGTAAATAGGATCTCCGTGAATGTGGAAACATTGGCTTTAAAAGCTGCAATAGCTATAACTCGCGATCATATTGAATCCCTGCCGTTATCTTCTCTCTAAATAAATACAATAAATAATAACAACTTAAAGGATTTTTTTTTGCTGTTTTCAAACATACCTCTATTTTTTCCACTTACTCTGAAAGTAGTCTATGGGGCCAAAGAAACTGTCATCCACAGGTTTGATTTGTTTAAATAGCCACTATTAACAATTGGGAGTGATAGGGGCAAGCTCACCATGTTCAAAATTGCACGACCAAATCAACTCAAATACCTTCAAATCACTGGTGCGAAGGTGTCTGGCCGGCTCTGTCTGGCCGGCTCCCCTCTCTACACTGGCTTGCTAGTGCTCTCCCATTCCGTCCCTAAGAGAGGTGCATCACGTCGTGCAAGGCTTTTTTCGCTATACTCAACGTTATCTTCCTGTCCGGTTTTGGGCTTGTGTGGTGGGGGAGATCTTTGTGGGCTATACGCCGCCTTGTCTCTGGGTAGTAAGTCGGTGGTCTGTTGATATCCTTCTAGTGGTGTGGGGGCTGTGCTTTGTCAAAGTGGGTGAGATTACATCGTGCCTGGTTTGCCCCGCCTGGGGGTATCGTCGGGCAGGGCCACAGTGTCCCCGACCCCCCGTCTCAGTCTCCAGTATCTATGCTGCAATATGGAGTTTTTCCTAGCCACCTTGCTTCTACACCTGCATTGCTTGTTTTGGGGTTTTAGGCTGGGTTTCTGTATACACACTTTGTGACATCTGCTGATGTAAAAAGGTATTTATAAAGATATTTGATTGATTGAAGTCACTTCTAATTCTAATTCTGAACATAGTGAGCTTTACCCTATCATTCCTTTCACTTTTTGGTTAGCAGTGGCTAAAGTTGGTCAAGTTAGCAGTGGTTGAAATAAATCTGATGTCTCTCCTGCCCTATAAAGTACTTGCATGGTACTGTATGTGGAAAAATTGAGGCAGGTCAAAAAAGTGTAGATATCATTTAAGTAGACCCAATAACATAAACCAATTGGAATTTGGATGTCAGTTGGATACAAATGTAAAGTATGCCATGCGCATGCTCATACTGTACACATCACTATTGTTACCTCTTTATAAGTCCTCATGCAGGTTGGCTAACATTATTACAGTTGTCTATTCAGCAGGATAACAAGTATACAAACACAATGATAGTGTTTGTATTATGAGATTGCTGAATTTGCCGCTTATATTCGGAAACAGAATTTGTGTTGGCTACACAATCAGAGATGCACATTACCTTAAACCAAAAGGTATAGAGTGTATACTCAACAGGTAATCCTTATATTTTACTGTATTATGACTTGGACTGCCCTTTCCAACTTCCAACTCATCTATCAACATAGATACATTTTTTCTCTGACAGTGGACTATCAAACTGTATCTTACTTTAAAATACATAGAAGTACTTCAGTAACCCACAGTGCATCAGTGATTTGACATTTGACACTGATTACAGTTGAAGTTCTGGGAGCAACACTTTTCCAGCCAGCAGACTCTTTGGCATCCAGTTCAATAGCTTATTTTATATGGACATCAGACCTATGAGTAAGAAGAGGACAGTAGATTATTATGACAGTAGATTATTATGATATGGATTATATGTGTACGCCATGAATACATTTTCACTGTTTACATTAAGAAATAAATGCCATTTAGCATACATACATTGTTTATGTATGGGTGGACGTGGGAATTGAAACCACTGTCCTGGTGTTGCAAGTGCCATGCTCTACCAAATGAGCAACAGAGGACCGCATTACTAATGTGTGTTATAGAGCTTGTTGCTAAAAACCTTTCTTGTCCTTACACACTTCTTGTATTGCAGACCTGGGTACAATATCTGTCAAATATTTTCAAATACATGGAGTTTCATTTCATTTGGTTGAGTACAATGAAACCAATGCAATATTACTAGAAGTGCACCACACAAACTATATATTTTTGATTAACAGATATTTTAAAGTATTTAAACTACTCAACCTATGTATTTGATCTAAGTCTTGTTTATTGGTTGTGCATTTTTCAGCTCTTGTTTTTGCTTGTTTAAGTTGACATTTTAGTAATTTAGTAGACACTTGTATTCAGAGCAGCTTAGTTAGTGCATTTGTCTTAAAGGCCCAATGCAGCTGTATATACAGTGCCTTGCGAAAGTATTCGGCCCCCTTGAACTTTGCAACCTTTTGCCACATTTCAGGCTTCAAGCATAAAGATATAAAACTGTATTTTTTTGTGAAGAATCAACAACAAGTGGGACACAATCATGAAGTGGAACGACATTTCTTGGATATTTCAAACTTTTTTAACAAATCAAAAACTGAAAAATTGGGCGTGCAAAATTATTCAGCCCCCTTAAGTTAATACTTTGTAGCGCCACCTTTTGCTGTGATTACAGCTGTAAGTCGCTTGGGGTATGTCTCTATCAGTTTTGCACATCGAGAGACTGAAATTTTTTCCCATTCCTCCTTGCAAAACAGCTCGAGCTCAGTGAGGTTGTATGGAGAGCATTTGTGAACAGCAGTTTTCAGTTCTTTCCATAGATTCTCGATTGGATTCAGGTCTGGACTTTGACTTGGCCATTCTAACACCTGGATATGTTTATTTTTGAACCATTCCATTATGTTTTGGATCATTGTCTTGTTGGAAGACTAATCTCCGTCCCAGTCTCAGATCTTTTGCAGACTCCATCAGGTTTTTTTCCAGAATGGTCCTGTATTTGGCTCCATCCATCCATCTTCCCATCAATTTTAACCATCTTCCCTGTCCCTGCTGAAGAAAAGCAGACCCAAACCATGATGCTGCCACCACCATGTTTGACAGTGGGGATGGTGTGTTCAGCTGTGTTGCTTTTACGCCAAACATAACGTTTTGCATTGTTGCCAAAAAGTTCAATTTTGGTTTCATCTGACCAGAGCACCTTCTTCCACATGTTTGGTGTGTCTCCCAGGTGGCTTGTGGCAAACTTTAAACAACACTTTTTATGGATATCTTTAAGAAATGGCTTTCTTCTTGCCACTCTTCCATAAAGGCCAGATTTGTGCAATATACGACTGATTGTTGTCCTATGGACAGAGTCTCCCACCTCAGCCGACAGAGATGGCCGCCTCGCTTCGCGTTCCTAGGAAACTATGCAGTTTTTTGTTTTTTTACGTGTTATTTCTTACATTAGTTCCCCAGGTTATCTTAGGTTTCATTACATACAGTCGAGAAGAACTACTGAATATAAGATCAGCGTCAACTCACCATCAGTACGACCAAGAATATGTTTTTCGCGACGCAGATCCTGTGTTCTGCCTTACAAACAGGACAACGGAGTGGATCCTATGCAGCGACCCAAAAAAATGACTCCGAAAGAGAGGGAAACGAGGCGGTCTTCTGGTCAGACTCCGGAGACGGGCACACCGTGCACCACTCCCTAGCATTCTTCTTGCCAACGTCCAGTCTCTTGACAACAAGGTTGATGAAATCCGAGCAAGGGTAGCATTCCAGAGGGACATCAGAGACTGTAACGTCCTTTGCTTCACTGAAACATGGCTCACTGGAGAGACTCTATCCGAAGCGGTGCAGCCAACGGGTTTCTCCACGCATCGCGCTGACAGAAACAAACATCTTTCTGGTAAGAAGAGGGGCGGGGGCGTATGCCTCATGGCCAACGTGACATGGTGTGATGAAAGAAACATACAGGAACTCAAATCCTTCTGTTCACCTGATTTAGAATTCCTCACAATCAAATGTAGACCGCATTATCTACCAAGAGAATTCTCTTCGATTATAATCACAGCCGTATATATCCCCCCCCAAGCAGACACATCGATGGCTCTGAACGAACTTTATTTAACTCTCTGCAAACTGGAAACGATTTATCCGGAGGCTGCATTCATTGTAGCTGGGGATTTTAACAAGGCTAATCTGAAAACAAGACTCCCTAAATTTGATCAGCATATCGATTGCGCAACCAGGGTTGGAAAGACCTTGGATCATTGTTACTCTAACTTCCGCGACGCATATAAGGCCCTGCCCCGCCCCCCTTTCGGAAAAGCTGACCACGACTCCATTTTGTTGATCCCTGCCTACAGACAGAAACTAAAACAAGAGGCTCCCACGCTGAGGTCTGTCCAACGCTGGTCCGACCAAGCTGACTCCACACTCCAAGACTGCTTCCATCACGTGGACTGGGAGATGTTTCGTATTGCGTCAGATAACAACATTGACGAACATTGACAATGCTATCAGTAAGCAATGCATTTATACAGTATTATATAGTATTATATTCTTGCAGCCATACATACAATGGCTGTGGTAGAGCCTAGGCATAGTTTTTATGTTGATGCGTAGTGTATTCCCAGGAGAAGAAATTAGTAACAACATAATTGAATGGGTGCATACCACAATTCCAAAGATTTTATTCCTATCTGTTATTTCCAATAACAAACGTTTATTGCATTATTGTTCTGCGCTCGAAGCTATTCAATACTTGATAATGAGTTGCAAAGTACAGGGCACAGTCACATTGGCACTGTTCCAACATGTCCACACTAGGATACCAGTTAAAACACATTCACAATACATGTCTTCATTATGTACAGTTTGCTACTGTGCATTTAGGAACACAGGCCTGATGAAGTATAAAACCTTTCAGCAACTAGATGAATATGATAAGGAAATCTTTTTCGATGTGCAGCATGACTGCAAAAAAGATTACCTGGCGTGTTGCCACTTGATTCTTGGACCAGTATCATGATGAATTATTTGACCTTTCACCCCCCAGGGTACATGGGGCATGGAAGGAGACATGATGAAAGGTACATTCACCAGAAAGGACAATGGAAAGGTGCTGACAACTACCAGAGCCATTGTTGGAGAGGAACTTGTACAGGTTAGTTACCCTCTAAGGAAAATGTTATTTGCATGTGAAAAAAGTGTATATGCACCCTGTTTTACACACCCTAAATGAAAACATATTTACACTTCTGAAGAAGAAAACAGGCAGCAGACCTTGGCCAAAGTACAAATCAAATGCTTGAAAGTACCTAGCTTGATTTACCTTGGAGTTTGCAATGTTGGGACAATTCCATTGGTTTAATTATACAGGGCAAACCAAATCAAGTGCAGCATTTGACAGAAGTATTTGTCATGGATATGGATTTGAACCAGGTCTGGTTGTAGGATATTTTTGTTGTCATAATAAAATATATACTCTTCCTCCAACAGAGCTACAGCTATGATGGAGTCGAAGCCAAGAGAATTTTCAAGAGGGGTTAGAGGAAACCGATCAAACAATCCAACCACTAAGATCAAGAAGAGCTACGTTCAAAACCAGAATGATACCATTTTACAACCTTTCTGAAGCCACTGGACCACTTTAGGTCTTTGTAACGCCAACATCATTTTTAGCTGTACAAGATGCACTGTTTGTAATAGAAATGTGTAAAGCAGGTTTTATTTGCACTTCAAGTTTTGATATTTTAAGAAGTAAACACATTTTTGAATTATTTATGGACTGATTTTCTCATTTTCTCAATGTCCACAAAATGTATACAGATATTTGTGAATATTCAAGATTAGATGAGTGCAAGCACACTAGCGCAATACACTATTGCCAATGACTGTGACTCACTGTTGTCAATCATCAATGGAAATCAAGTGACTGCAAAAACCAGAGGCATACAAAAAACGTTTAGTGATTGCATAATTTTAAGTTTATTAAACAATGAATAAAAATAAATGCATAGGCATCTCCAAAAATATAAAGTGTACACAGTCAGCTATACTGTACATGTTTCTTTTCAAATGGAACATGTTAAACCTTCTCATGGAAAAAATGCAAAGGCACTCCAGATATAACAGCAGAGCAATATATACAAAATCCATACTCCCAAAAATACCCAGTGAGAAAAACAATTAAAACCTTTCCGCTGAAGCAAGACTTACATAAATAAATAATAAACTGTATATTACATGAATATATTAATGTAAAGCATTGAAATAACCAACTTTACAACAAGCGAATAAAAACACTACTAGTGAGAACTGGGAACACAGTTAGTTTCATGTTGAGCTCAAAAAGATTAAAGAGGATTCATATATCAACAGCCTAGGAACCTTAGTGGGCAAATACTATGACATCCATTGTTATTACTGTCCCGGTTTGTTGAGTCTTTATTTATTATTATTATTTGAATGTCAAAATGTCATAACAAAAAATGAAATTTACCAGACATAATGGCAAAACCATTAATTTTGAAGCAGCATGGATTTAAATAAATTACAAAAATCAAATGACGGATCACAATTGGATTACATTTTGTTTTGATAACTGAAAAAGGACAGCCAAGATGCTAAGTTTTCAATAGCTTTTTTCTCTTAAAGATTTGTGCACATAGACGCAGCACTACATTTTATGCTGATGAATGTAAAAGATTCTAATATCGGGGATATTGACTTGCATTGAATTTGTGCCATTAGATGGTAAAACGTTTGCATTTGGAGACAGTGGCCAGGTAAACAAAACCAAAGCACGGATTGCTGTCTCACCTTGTCCATAGACTGCATAGACCAACATGTAATTTTGTAATTTGGGTGAACTATCCCTTTAAATAATTTGTGTTCTTCTGAAAGTAGCAGGGTTTTGTTTTTGGTTCTGCCCAACCATGTAATTGCTTTACCTGTTCTTTGCACACATTGCAAATGGATAGAGGAACATTGCAATTAAAATAAATCATTACGTTAATGAATCTACATACGTATCCCCAGTTAGCCGCAATGAAGTTTTGCCTATTGATGACTTAAATACCATAAAACTACAATGTAGCTCTGTTGTAATTTTTTATAACAGGCAATGGAGTTGAGATATCTGGAAAGTTTTCAAGAGACATTTTCCTCTCACCAAGAAGCACTTTGCATGAGCAAACTAACCATAACATTTTAAATATGTAATGACACATGATCCAAGGCAATTTCCAAATGCTGCAAAATTGCAACATAAATCATGAGCTGCAGTGTTCAGAAATCCCCATGGATAAAGTACCATCCCACCTATATAAAATATTACGGATAGTTTCCTCAAGCAAACTGTCACCAACACAAGTGTTATACTGTGAAGTGTTAAAGGTTAAATGCAGCTGTTTTTATCTCAATATCAAATCATTTCTAGGTAACAATGAAATGCCTTACTTTGATTGTTTTCAATTAAAATTTTCAAAAATAAACAAAAATATCTTATTAGGAATAGCAAATTCTCGAGCAAGAATTTTGCTAGGACTGCCTGGGAGTGATTTGAGCAGGGGAAAACTACAAAAAAAGATTTTTTTTTGCTTTTGCTGTTAATGGTGGAGAGGTTTGGAAATCTCGTATCTTCGACCCATCTCTCAGTCTATTAACTAATTTACTGCATGTTGATGTCACCATGGAAGGCCAATATTACCTCCCACCAAAACAGGCAGAAATTTCAGACGCTCTTTTCAAACAGCTTACACTAAAATGGTTTTCATCATTATCACAATGTCACAGTATTATTCCAACCTCATAGTGTGGAAATATATATAGAACAAGATTTTGACTGCACTGGGCCTTTAAAGTTTACACATTAGCATGATCTGAATGGTTTTATGGATCACCAAAACTGAAGCCATCTCCCATTGGGTTATTTACCTAATACTTTTCTTCCTTTAACAATGTGAAATGTGAAAATGTTGTATGTAAAAAAGTTATGGTAAAAGTTATGGTTCCTGGTTTTTGACAGGGAAATTACCCCTGACCTATCCAATGAAAACAGCATGAAATTAATTTTAATGTGAATTATATTTGTTTGGCTTCATTCAGAAACATCTAGAGGGCAACTTGCTATCGGATTTACCAACATTTAAATCAATTGCACCTTAAATTGTGATACTATGGGTGTCATTGCCAAAAACGTATTGACACAATCATGCTTACATAGTGTCCAACACTTTGGCCCGGATTCAATCCGATCGTAGGTTATAGACATTGATGAAAACATATTGACACAATCATGCTAGCATAGTATCCCACACCTTGGAACACTATGCTTTTTTCAGACTTACGCTATTTTCCGATTGAGACAACATTAGCATTTACCGTAAATAGGATCTCCGTGAATGTGGAAACATTGGCTTTAAAAGCTGCAATAGCTATAACTCGCGATCATATTGAATCCCTGCCGTTATCTTCTCTCTAAATAAATACAATAAATAATAACAACTTAAAGGATTTTTTTTTGCTGTTTTCAAACATACCTCTATTTTTTCCACTTACTCTGAAAGTAGTCTATGGGGCCAAAGAAACTGTCATCCACAGGTTTGATTTGTTTAAATAGCCACTATTAACAATTGGGAGTGATAGGGGCAAGCTCACCATGTTCAAAATTGCACGACCAAATCAACTCAAATACCTTCAAATCACTGGTGCGAAGGTGTCTGGCCGGCTCTGTCTGGCCGGCTCCCCTCTCTACACTGGCTTGCTAGTGCTCTCCCATTCCGTCCCTAAGAGAGGTGCATCACGTCGTGCAAGGCTTTTTTCGCTATACTCAACGTTATCTTCCTGTCCGGTTTTGGGCTTGTGTGGTGGGGGAGATCTTTGTGGGCTATACGCCGCCTTGTCTCTGGGTAGTAAGTCGGTGGTCTGTTGATATCCTTCTAGTGGTGTGGGGGCTGTGCTTTGTCAAAGTGGGTGAGATTACATCGTGCCTGGTTTGCCCCGCCTGGGGGTATCGTCGGGCAGGGCCACAGTGTCCCCGACCCCCCGTCTCAGTCTCCAGTATCTATGCTGCAATATGGAGTTTTTCCTAGCCACCTTGCTTCTACACCTGCATTGCTTGTTTTGGGGTTTTAGGCTGGGTTTCTGTATACACACTTTGTGACATCTGCTGATGTAAAAAGGTATTTATAAAGATATTTGATTGATTGAAGTCACTTCTAATTCTAATTCTGAACATAGTGAGCTTTACCCTATCATTCCTTTCACTTTTTGGTTAGCAGTGGCTAAAGTTGGTCAAGTTAGCAGTGGTTGAAATAAATCTGATGTCTCTCCTGCCCTATAAAGTACTTGCATGGTACTGTATGTGGAAAAATTGAGGCAGGTCAAAAAAGTGTAGATATCATTTAAGTAGACCCAATAACATAAACCAATTGGAATTTGGATGTCAGTTGGATACAAATGTAAAGTATGCCATGCGCATGCTCATACTGTACACATCACTATTGTTACCTCTTTATAAGTCCTCATGCAGGTTGGCTAACATTATTACAGTTGTCTATTCAGCAGGATAACAAGTATACAAACACAATGATAGTGTTTGTATTATGAGATTGCTGAATTTGCCGCTTATATTCGGAAACAGAATTTGTGTTGGCTACACAATCAGAGATGCACATTACCTTAAACCAAAAGGTATAGAGTGTATACTCAACAGGTAATCATTATATTTTACTGTATTATGACTTGGACTGCCCTTTCCAACTTCCAACTCATCTATCAACATAGATACATTTTTTCTCTGACAGTGGACTATCAAACTGTATCTTACTTTAAAATACATAGAAGTACTTCAGTAACCCACAGTGCATCAGTGATTTGACATTTGACACTGATTACAGTTGAAGTTCTGGGAGCAACACTTTTCCAGCCAGCAGACTCTTTGGCATCCAGTTCAATAGCTTATTTTATATGGACATCAGACCTATGAGTAAGAAGAGGACAGTAGATTATTATGACAGTAGATTATTATGATATGGATTATATGTGTACGCCATGAATACATTTTCACTGTTTACATTAAGAAATAAATGCCATTTAGCATACATACATTGTTTATGTATGGGTGGACGTGGGAATTGAAACCACTGTCCTGGTGTTGCAAGTGCCATGCTCTACCAAATGAGCAACAGAGGACCGCATTACTAATGTGTGTTATAGAGCTTGTTGCTAAAAACCTTTCTTGTCCTTACACACTTCTTGTATTGCAGACCTGGGTACAATATCTGTCAAATATTTTCAAATACATGGAGTTTCATTTCATTTGGTTGAGTACAATGAAACCAATGCAATATTACTAGAAGTGCACCACACAAACTATATATTTTTGATTAACAGATATTTTAAAGTATTTAAACTACTCAACCTATGTATTTGATCTAAGTCTTGTTTATTGGTTGTGCATTTTTCAGCTCTTGTTTTTGCTTGTTTAAGTTGACATTTTAGTAATTTAGTAGACACTTGTATTCAGAGCAGCTTAGTTAGTGCATTTGTCTTAAAGGCCCAATGCAGCTGTATATACAGTGCCTTGCGAAAGTATTCGGCCCCCTTGAACTTTGCAACCTTTTGCCACATTTCAGGCTTCAAGCATAAAGATATAAAACTGTATTTTTTTGTGAAGAATCAACAACAAGTGGGACACAATCATGAAGTGGAACGACATTTCTTGGATATTTCAAACTTTTTTAACAAATCAAAAACTGAAAAATTGGGCGTGCAAAATTATTCAGCCCCCTTAAGTTAATACTTTGTAGCGCCACCTTTTGCTGTGATTACAGCTGTAAGTCGCTTGGGGTATGTCTCTATCAGTTTTGCACATCGAGAGACTGAAATTTTTTCCCATTCCTCCTTGCAAAACAGCTCGAGCTCAGTGAGGTTGTATGGAGAGCATTTGTGAACAGCAGTTTTCAGTTCTTTCCATAGATTCTCGATTGGATTCAGGTCTGGACTTTGACTTGGCCATTCTAACACCTGGATATGTTTATTTTTGAACCATTCCATTATGTTTTGGATCATTGTCTTGTTGGAAGACTAATCTCCGTCCCAGTCTCAGATCTTTTGCAGACTCCATCAGGTTTTTTTCCAGAATGGTCCTGTATTTGGCTCCATCCATCCATCTTCCCATCAATTTTAACCATCTTCCCTGTCCCTGCTGAAGAAAAGCAGACCCAAACCATGATGCTGCCACCACCATGTTTGACAGTGGGGATGGTGTGTTCAGCTGTGTTGCTTTTACGCCAAACATAACGTTTTGCATTGTTGCCAAAAAGTTCAATTTTGGTTTCATCTGACCAGAGCACCTTCTTCCACATGTTTGGTGTGTCTCCCAGGTGGCTTGTGGCAAACTTTAAACAACACTTTTTATGGATATCTTTAAGAAATGGCTTTCTTCTTGCCACTCTTCCATAAAGGCCAGATTTGTGCAATATACGACTGATTGTTGTCCTATGGACAGAGTCTCCCACCTCAGCCGACAGAGATGGCCGCCTCGCTTCGCGTTCCTAGGAAACTATGCAGTTTTTTGTTTTTTTACGTGTTATTTCTTACATTAGTTCCCCAGGTTATCTTAGGTTTCATTACATACAGTCGAGAAGAACTACTGAATATAAGATCAGCGTCAACTCACCATCAGTACGACCAAGAATATGTTTTTCGCGACGCAGATCCTGTGTTCTGCCTTACAAACAGGACAACGGAGTGGATCCTATGCAGCGACCCAAAAAAATGACTCCGAAAGAGAGGGAAACGAGGCGGTCTTCTGGTCAGACTCCGGAGACGGGCACACCGTGCACCACTCCCTAGCATTCTTCTTGCCAACGTCCAGTCTCTTGACAACAAGGTTGATGAAATCCGAGCAAGGGTAGCATTCCAGAGGGACATCAGAGACTGTAACGTCCTTTGCTTCACTGAAACATGGCTCACTGGAGAGACTCTATCCGAAGCGGTGCAGCCAACGGGTTTCTCCACGCATCGCGCTGACAGAAACAAACATCTTTCTGGTAAGAAGAGGGGCGGGGGCGTATGCCTCATGGCCAACGTGACATGGTGTGATGAAAGAAACATACAGGAACTCAAATCCTTCTGTTCACCTGATTTAGAATTCCTCACAATCAAATGTAGACCGCATTATCTACCAAGAGAATTCTCTTCGATTATAATCACAGCCGTATATATCCCCCCCCAAGCAGACACATCGATGGCTCTGAACGAACTTTATTTAACTCTCTGCAAACTGGAAACGATTTATCCGGAGGCTGCATTCATTGTAGCTGGGGATTTTAACAAGGCTAATCTGAAAACAAGACTCCCTAAATTTGATCAGCATATCGATTGCGCAACCAGGGTTGGAAAGACCTTGGATCATTGTTACTCTAACTTCCGCGACGCATATAAGGCCCTGCCCCGCCCCCCTTTCGGAAAAGCTGACCACGACTCCATTTTGTTGATCCCTGCCTACAGACAGAAACTAAAACAAGAGGCTCCCACGCTGAGGTCTGTCCAACGCTGGTCCGACCAAGCTGACTCCACACTCCAAGACTGCTTCCATCACGTGGACTGGGAGATGTTTCGTATTGCGTCAGATAACAACATTGACGAATACGCTGATTCGGTGTGCGAGTTCATTAGAACGTGCGTTGAAGATGTCGTTCCCATAGCAACGATTAAAACATTCCCTAACCAGAAACCGTGGATTGATGGCAGCATTCGTGTGAAACTGAGAGCGCGAACCACTGCTTTTAATCAGGGCAAGGTGTCTGGTAACATGACCGAATACAAACAGTGCAGCTATTCCCTCCGCAAGGCTATCAAACAAGCTAAGCGCCAGTACAGAGACAAAGTAGAATCTCAATTCAACGGCTCAGACACAAGAGGCATGTGGCTGGGTCTACAGTCAATCACGGACTACAGGAAGAAATCCAGCCCAGTCACGGACCAGGATGTCTTGCTCCCAGGCAGACTAAATAACTTTTTTGCCCGCTTTGAGGACAATACAGTGCCACTGACACGGCCTGCAACGAAAACATGCGGTCTCTCCTTCACTGCAGCCGAGGTGAGTAAGACATTTAAACGTGTTAACCCTCGCAAGGCTGCAGGCCCAGACGGCATCCCCAGCCGCGCCCTCAGAGCATGCGCAGACCAGCTGGCCGGTGTGTTTACGGACATATTCAATCAATCCCTATACCAGTCTGCTGTTCCCACATGCTTCAAGAGGGCCACCATTGTTCCTGTTCCCAAGAAAGCTAAGGTAACTGAGCTAAACGACTACCGCCCCGTAGCACTCACATCCGTCATCATGAAGTGCTTTGAGAGACTAGTCAAGGACCATATCACCTCCACCCTACCTGACACCCTAGACCCACTCCAATTTGCTTACCGCCCAAATAGGTCCACAGACGATGCAATCTCAACCACACTGCACACTGCCCTAACCCATCTGGAATACCTATGTGAGAATGCTGTTCATCGACTACAGCTCGGCATTCAACACCATAGTACCCTCCAAGCTCGTCATCAAGCTCGAGACCCTGGGTCTCGACCCCGCCCTGTGCAACTGGGTACTGGACTTCCTGACGGGCCGCCCCCAGGTGGTGAGGGTAGGCAACAACATCTCCCCCCCGCTGATCCTCAACATTGGGGCCCCACAAGGGTGCGTTCTGAGCCCTCTCCTGTACTCCCTGTTCACCCACGACTGCGTGGCCACGCACGCCTCCAACTCAATCATCAAGTTTGCGGACGACACAACAGTGGTAGGCTTGATTACCAACAACGACGAGACGGCCTACAGGGAGGAGGTGAGGGCCCTCGGAGTGTGGTGTCAGGAAAATAACCTCACACTCAACGTCAACAAAACTAAGGACATGATTGTGGACTTCAGGAAACAGCAGAGGGAACACCCCCCTATCCACATCGATGGAACAGTAGTGGAGAGGGTAGCAAGTTTTAAGTTCCTCGGCATACACATCACAGACAAACTGAATTGGTCCACTCACACAGACAGCATCGTGAAGAAGGCGCAGCAGCGCCTCTTCAACCTCAGGAGGCTGAAGAAATTTGGCTTGTCACCAAAAGCACTCACAAACTTCTACAGATGCACAATCGAGAGCATCCTGGCGGGCTGTATCACCGCCTGGTATGGCAACTGCACCGCCCTCAACCGTAAGGCTCTCCAGAGGGTAGTGAGGTCTGCACAACGCATCACCGGGGGCAAACTACCTGCCCTCCAGGACACCTACACCACCCGATGTCACAGGAAGGCCATAAAGATCATCAAGGACATCAACCACCCGAGCCACTGCCTGTTCACCCCGCTATCATCCAGAAGGCGAGGTCAGTACAGGTGCATCAAAGCTGGGACCGAGAGACTGAAAAACAGCTTCTATCTCAAGGCCATCAGACTGTTAAACAGCCACCACTAACACTGAGTGGCTGCTGCCAACACACTGACACTGACTCAACTCCAGCCACTTTAATAATGGGAATTGATGGGAAATGATGTAAATATATCACTAGCCACTTTAAACAATGCTACCTTATATAATGTTACTTACCCTACATTATTCATCTCATATGCATACGTATATACTGTACTCTATATCATCGACTGTATCCTTATGTAATACATGTATCACTAGCCACTTTAAACTATGCCACTTTGTTTACATACTCATCTCATTTGTACATACTGTACTCGATACCATCTACTGTATCTTGCCTTTGCTGCTCTGTACCATCACTCATTCATATATCCTTATGTACATATTCCTTATCCCCTTACACTGTGTACAAGACAGTAGTTTTGGAATTGTTAGTTAGATTACTTGTTATTACTGCATTGTCGGAACTAGAAGCACAAGCATTTCGCTACACTCGCATTAACATCTGCTAACCATGTGTATGTGACAAATAAAATTTGATTTGATTTGATTTGATCTCTGCAGTTCATCCAGAGTGATCATGGGCCTCTTGGCTGCATCTCTGATCAGTCTTCTCCTTGTATGAGCTGAAAGTTTAGAGGGACGGCCAGGTCTTGGTAGATTTGCAGGGGTCTGATACTCCTTCCATTTCAATATTATCGCTTGCACAGTGCTCCTTGGGATGTTTAAAGCTTGGGAAATCTTTTTGTATCCAAATCCGACTTTAAACTTCTTCACAACAGTATCTCGGACCTGCCTGGTGTGTTCGTTGTTCTTCATGGTGCTCTCTGCGCTTTTAACGGACCTCTGAGACTATCACAGTGCAGGTGCATTTATACGGAGACTTGATTACACACAGGTGGATTGTATTTATCATCATTAGTCATTTAGGTCAACATTGGATCATTCAGAGATCCTCACTGAACTTCTGGAGAGAGTTTGCTGCACTGAAAGTAAAGGGGCTGAATAATTTTGCGCGCCCAATTTTTCAGTTTTTGATTTGTTAAAAAAGTTTGAAATATCCAATAAATATTGTTCCACTTCATGATTGTGTCCCACTTGTTGTTGATTCTTCACAAAAAAATACAGTTTTCTATCTTTATGTTTGAAGCCTGAAATGTGGCAAAAGGTCGCAAAGTTCAAGGGGGCCGAATACTTTCGCAAGGCACTGTATATAAATATTTACTCGTTTCTGGGTAACAATTAAGTACCTTACAGTAATAGATTTCCATTAAAATGGGCAAAATTAACTTTTCTCAAACTAAAATTTAGCTAGAATATTTTATTTGTCAAATGTCAATCATCATGTCACCAGAATAAGACCTTCGATATTTATTGTAAAGGAGCATCAAGAAGTTCATCATAACTTATTATATATAGCCTAAACTCTTTTGGTTTACCGAGTCGTAGTGGGAGGACCACACAGCATGTCATCGCGTGACTCCAAGTTTACTTCGATACGATGGTTATTATATCAATATATGTGTATAAAGGCTTTTCCACCGACATTTTACAGACACAAAAATTCACACTTCGAACAAACACATTATCGGTCGGCATTTATAGAATTGTATCGAAACTGCTCCCATCACAGCTGTGGATGGAAACATTGTTACTGTCAGCAAACATTTCCTCAATAAGTAGCAAAGTCAGTGCTTGTCCTGAGTAGTGGTATTAAACAGCTTCAATTCTAGTATACAGATTAATATATTTATTTATTGTATTTAACTAGGCAAGTCTTATTTACAATGATGGCCTACCAAAAGGCAAAAGGCCTCCTGCGGGAACGGGGGCCTGGGAATAAAATCAATACAATATAAATATAGGACAAAACACACATCACAACAAGATAGACCTAAGACAACAACATAGCAAGGCAGCAACACATGACACCACAGCATGGTAGCAACACAACATAACAACAACATGGTAGCAGCACAAAAGATTGTACAAACATTATTGGGCACAGTCAACAGCACAATGGTCAAGAAGGTAGAGACAACAATACATCACACAAAGCAGCCACAACTGTCATTAAGAGTGTCCATGATTGAGTCTTTGAATGAAGCGATTGAGATAAAACTGTCCAGTTTGAGTGTTTGTTGCAGTTCGTTCCAGTCGTTAGCTGCAGCGAACTCAGGGATGTGTGTGCTTTGGGGACCTTTAACAGAATGTGACTGGCAGAACGGGTGTTGTATGTGGAGGATGAGGGCTGCAGAAGATATCTCAGATAGGAGGGAGTGAGACCTAAGGGGGTTTTATAAATAATCATCAACCAGTGGGTCTTGCGACAGGTATACAGAAATGACCAGTTTACAGAGGAGTATAGACTGCAGTGATGTGTCCTATAAGGAGCTTTGGTGGCAAATCTGATGGCCGAATGGTAAAGAACATCTAGCCGCTCGAGAGCACCCTTACCTGCCGATCTATAAATTATGTCTCCGTAATCTAGCATGGGAAGGATAGTCATCTGAATCAGGGTTAGTTTGGCAGTTAGGGTGAAAGAGGAGCGATTTCGATAGAAGAAACCAAGTCTAGATTTAACTTTAGCCTTTGATATGTGCTGAGAAGGACAGTGCACCGTCTAGCCATTCTCCCAAGTACTAGTATGAGGTGACTACCTCAAGCTCTAAACCCTCAGAGGTAGTAATAACACCTGTGGGAAGAGGGGCATTCTTCTTACCAAACCACATGACCTTTGTTTTGGAGGTGTTCAGAACAAGGTTAAGGGTAGAGAAAGCTTGTTGGACACTAAGAAAGCTTTGTTGTAGAGCATTTAGCACAAAATCCGGGGAGGGGCTAGCTGAGTATAAGACTGTATCATCTGCATATAAATGGATGAGAGAGCTTCCTACTGCCTGAGCTATGTTATTGATGTAAGTTGAGAAAAGCGTGGGGCCTGGGATTGAGCCTTGGAGTACTCACTTGGTGACAGGCAGTGGCTGAGACAGCAGATCTTCTCACTTTATACACTGCACTCTTTGAGAGAGGTAGTTAGCAAACCAGGCCAAAGACCCCTCAGAGACATCAATACTCCTTCGCCAATAAAGTCAATAAAAATAGCAGCACAATGTTGCTTCGACTCAAGGGCAATGGTGACATCATTGAGGACCTTTAAGGTTGCAGTGACACATCCATAACCATATATACATTTATATATGTATACATATATGTAAATATATAGAGAGAGATTTTTTACTGCATTAAATGAATGTGTCCTCATCATCACCAGTGAAATGAAATTAATTTGTGCCTGCCCTTCTCTCACTGATTTTGACCCAGGCGAGTGCAGCATGTCATGCTGTAATGCACAAAATAAACTGCATCTGTATGCATAAAAGGATCTGGTCGCGGAGCCATCAAAAAGGTGCTGATAAGAGGAACTGTGACGCATGGCAATTCCTGAAAGGTCACAGTGTATCACTTACCAGGTAATATCGTCACAAATAGCCACGCTCATCCAGTCCTTTGGCTGTCACTGGGTTCCATTTTGCAGTGGGCTTATTGCTGTTATGGCCTGTTTTTGTGGAAAAAATAAAACAATATAGATATAGATGAACTCAATGCAAAAACACACATGAAAAAAAAATATATATATATATATATATTTTTTTTTACAGATAAACGTCAAAGCTAATTTTGGGCAGATGCCAGCATTTAAAATATTTGGATGCTTTATATTTCTAATTAGAGTTGTAAGTTTACTGTTGCGATCACTCGTTTTGGAACAGTGTACTTACTGTACATGACTGCCCGTAGGTGTTTTTACAAGCTGCTGTGACTGTCCAAGCTTACCTGCATCAGGCCGGGTTTTGGGTGGGTCTAGCATGGAGTGTGTGTTTGCGGGGTGCAGGTGGTGGCTGGGGTGTTCTCCGGGCTCCGTTGGTGCTTTGGGCATGATAGCTGAGAGTAGGAGGGGTCGCTGGTGATGGTACTTAAGTCTGTATGTGTCTGTCATGCAATTGTCCACGCTGAAGTACGTGGTGAGGGAAACCCCTTGGGCTACCGCTGACTCGGCTCCAGGTGGCCTGCAGATGGGGAGCCTCTCCTCGCTTTCGCCCGACGACGGGTTGCTCCTCTCTGGGTCCGAGCCCGACTTGGAGCTGGCACTCGACGAGGGCCTCTGCAGAGGGCCATTGGATTCCGACCTCTGGTTGGGGCTGGGGGTATGTGAGGCCGGGGTGGGCCGGACGCTGGGCCGGGGGCTGGTCTGGGAGGGCTCTTGGAGTAGCCTGGGACGGAAGCAATGGCGGCCAACATCCCCCTGGTGAGGGGAAGCTCGCTGGGCGGCTTTAGGGTGAGGCAGTGACGGCATGGAAGGCTGATGTTGAGATGAGGGTTCTTCCAGTTCGATATGGGGGGGTTGGTGGAAGGCCAGGTGGTGGGGGGGACAGGGGCAGGGAGACTCGGACAGAGGGGGCTTGATGTTGCTGGAGCGGTAGGCACTGTCCTCTGGTTCCGAGAGATTTCCAGCCAGGTCGTCAGAGCTGTTCCACTCCGAGCTACTGGTTTTACCCAAGCGCCGCACGGCGGGGCTGTCGCCATGGTGACCACCTCTGTTGTTGTTACTCATCTCTGGCGATCCCATCATGTGACTACTCCTGTTGTCTGAGGAGCTAGCGTCCCTCTCTAGACCTGCTCCTTTCTTAGAACTGCCAGAGCTGTATCTACATTTTCGCCTGTAGAATAGAATACAATAGAATAGAACACAATAGACTTTTTAAGTGCACAAAATATGGATGTACGCATTGACAATTAACAACATTAAACATATCAATAACAATAACAATATCCAAGTTGGTACATTACCTTGAACTTGGACTACTTTTCAGGAGATGTGAAACTTGATGGTCGCAGTTCTTTCCCTGAGTTGTCAGTTGATGTTTGCCTAGAAAACAAATAGACAAAGCTGACTCACTGCTTAGGACAAAATTCAAATGAAACCCCAAAATCATGCAACCACCAACATTTAATGGAGTTCTTTATTTACATTATTTATAAAGTATGGATAGTTTTCCCCCCACAATAAATCTTGATATTTTGTCCAAAAGGGAAAAGTAATACAACTTGGGGGTGATTATATTGAATAAATTCAATCAACAGTTAATCAGGTCTATTTATTCATGATTTCTAAATTAGGAATAAGTATTTGACATTTTCATTTAAACCTCCATTTTCTAGAGACAGATAGAAACTGACACCTAATCGCAGAGAAGAGAAATAACAAACAGAGAAACACACAGGAGAGACATTAGAGCGAGGGAGAAAGCGAGAGAAAGAGAGAAAAGGATGGACAGGCAGATGGACAGACAGAAACAGAGAGAGAAAGAGAGAAAGGGATGGACAGGCAGGTAGACAGACAGAAACAGAGAAAGAAAGAGAGAAAGGGATGGACAGGCAGGTAGACAGACAGAAACAGAGAGAGAAAGAGAGAAAGGGATGGACAGGCAGGTAGACAGACAGAAACAGAGAGAGAAAGAGAGAAAGGGATGGACAGGCAGGTAGACAGACAGAAACAGAGAAAGAAAGAGAGAAAGGGATGGACAGGCAGGTAGACAGACAGAAACAGAGAGAGAAAGAGAGAAAGGGATGGACAGGCAGGTAGACAGACAGAAACAGAGAAAGAAAGAGAGAAAGGGATGGACAGGCAAGTAGACAGACAGAAACAGAGAGAGAAAGAAAGAAAGGGATGGACAGGCAGGTAGACAGACAGAAACAGAGAGAGAAAGAAAGAAAGGGATGGACAGGCAGGTAGACAGACAGAAACAGAGAGAGAAAGAAAGAAAGGGATGGACAGGCAGGTAGACAGACAGAAACAGAGAGAGAAAGAGAGAAAGGGATGGACAGGCAGGTAGACAGACAGAAACAGAGAGAGAAGGAAAGAAAGGGATGGACAGGCAGGTAGACAGACAGAAACAGAGAAAGAAAGAGAGAAAGGGATGGACAGGCAGGTAGACAGACAGAAACAGAGAGAGAAAGAGAGAAAGAGCGAGAGAGAGAGAGAGAGAGAGAGAGAGAGAGAGAGAGAGAGAGAGAGAGAGAGAGAGAGAGAGAAATAGGGAATGGCCTATTTTCAGGGAGATAGCCTATTTCTCTCACAGTGCCGGTGAGTTGGGAGAGTAAAAGCATTTCTGTTTTTCTGAAGCACGGTGGCAGCACAGTGTTGATCTCCACCGCCATTGTCCCTGCCACCGGATCGACCAATCGGCAGACGGGCCAGCACAGCAGGAGGCAGTATGCATGCTAAATTCATCCACTTTAAAAATAGAAGCGTCTTTTTTCCCCCCACTAACCTAGAGGTCCATGCAAGGATAAAAGCTGTGGGAGACGGTTTGGCTCTAGATTCACACAGGCTTGACTGTAAGAAGGAAGCATTGCTATAAGCTAACCCATTCATGTAAAGGGATAAAACATGTTCAACTCTATGCTCTTGCATAAAACAATGAAAGAGTGCTTGCAGTCAACACTCGATCACATGAAAATTGAAAAAGGGGCCAGCACTCACTTGATTCAGTTACAATAAAAGCTTTCAATAGCTTAGCTTTTATATATTTTATGGGGAGCATATCCTACTAGAGCACACAGTGCTCTACACACAAGCTAACATATGACTAAAATGGAAACAGTCAAGTCCAGCTGCGGCATCTGAACAAGCATTTGGGGATTACTGTCAGATTAATGAATGTGGAGGGGCTTTGTGGGTGAACAGGTTAAATCAACAGGTGGACATTCTAGAGACATACAGACAACCAGCGCACAATCCAAAATGACATTCTGTTTTACATTTATTCACCCCATACTGTGTTTTCATTTTTTTTTTCTGTGACTAAAATGTCCTCTTTAGCCTCTGAACACACACAGGATAAAACGTAACTAAAATGCCATACTCTGGCCCCTCAATAATAAGATCAAGCTCTCAACATGACAACAACAAATTATAGTCAGGATGTTACTGCATTTTTATATTTTGCCTAGCCTCATTCTCCGTGTGGAAAATAGTTAGAAACCTACAGTACTACACAACACATATCCTACTGTACACTACACATGTCTGATATATTTTGATGTGACACTTACAGTATTGCTATTTACAGTAGCAACAGTTGGCCATTTGTTAGCTCGGCTCAAAATCTATTTCCACGCTAGGTTTATTTAGTGTTTTCTTCTCGGAAATCGTCTTGTTTTTTAAATAGCTAGTGCAGATTAGAACGTAAGAGATTTGAAGGGCATGGTCTTGCATGACTCACCAGGGCTGTGCAATCATGACAAAAATCCTTTGCGTTTAGGGCCTATGGCCCCATATTCAGTTGGCCATAATCTAGCGCCATTAAATCAGGGGATCAAAATGAAAAGTCCCTTAATCTGCTTTTCCTTCTTTTTTAAAGCCTATGTTTCCCTGAAACATTGGTATGGGGGAGGGGAAGATAATACTGATATATCTCTTTTCAAAACACTGAGGATTTTGTCTTTGCTCGGATGTAAATACAAAGTCATCTTATAATACAGTTTGAACATTTTATCAAGGGTTGAACTATGATAGTGTGATGGAAATGAAGTAAAACATTTCCATCACAATAGATAGAAGATACATTATGTATTGTATTGTCTTAGAACTATTACTATGATTTTGCAGTTATAATGCTAGATCTTTGCAAGAATAAACCTTGTTTTAAGTGTTCTGAGAGATTTGTTATGAATGCAACTCTTTAGGGACAGTTTGAAATACGAAAAAAATATTTTCACATGACCCTCCCCTTGCACTGTAAAATGTTCTGCACACAATCCACCTCATAAAATTAAATACAAAATAATTATTACCAACATAAACAACAATAACTGTAGCAACCTTGTGTTTATAAAACGTGGATATCGTCTTTAGAAGGTTGAGGGTTCGCCGACCACCACAGATAAGCTCACTCTCCCTGCCTGTATCTTAACACTACGACAAGAGCCAACTGCAGACAATGATCAGCTACTGTAGGGGGAATCATATTTTCAAAATGTTATTTATAATGATATAAAATATATGAAATGAATTTTCCACCAACAGGTTTCTATGCCAATGCACCACACAACCAATAAGCAAGAAATAACTGCATACCGATTACCAACTTCAAGCACTCATCATCATGGTTTGTGTCTTCAACACCACAACCAAGTAGAGTATGTCAGTCTCGAAAAAACAGAAAATACATCCCTCCCTAATCAATATCGAAGGCTTGGTTTGACAATCTCCAAATGTCATGACATTTTGTGTGTGTTTTGTAACAGTTGTCTCTTTACATTAATCGAATAGCAGTTAAGCAGTTTGGATAATGGAATTATATTCAAGTGGAGTGTATGAACGTGATAAGATAGCCGACGGGAGACTTTTGAAGTGGCCTAATCAGATTAAAACACTGTGACTAGTTGTGTTTATGCCACACATAAAAGGTAATACATTTAAAAAGTGAAATTACAAATATTTAGGCTATATTGAAGCGTTAGGTTCTAGGTCAAAGAATATCCGCTCGGATCGGAGGCAGAACACTTGTTATATTTTTGTGAGGACAGACACTGGGAGATGAGAAGCAAGTACAGGAAGTGATTTAATAGATACACGGACAAAAAACAAAACAAGAACAGCGTCTGGACAGGGGGGAAAAAACAACATTAATGCAGACAATGAGAATGAGGAAGTGACAGATATAGGGGAGGCAATCAATAAAGCAATAGAGTCCAGGTGATTCCCATGAAGCGCTGATGCGCGTAACGATGGTGACAGGTGTGCGTAATGGTGGGCCGAGCGCCAGAAAGGGGGAGCGTGAGCAGGCGTGACAACTTTCCTGAATAATGGGCCTGCTGGGAGCATAGGCCTATGTGGACACTATATAGGACGACTTCAGAGAATGATGATCGGCAACAGACAGCGCATTAGTATCAGAAGTAAATATACAGCCAGACTGTCCCGCTACTGTGCCTTTCTATAATCTGTCCTGAGTAGACCCACAACTGATCCTAATGGAATGAATGGAATGAAACATTCAAATAACAGGGCTTTTGCACCATTACAATTTACAGCCCAGAGTAGAATTTTACTCAATTGAATATATTTTTGTGTGGTGTGATTGATAGTTAACCTATTGCAGATCTTGACAAAATATTCACCTACCACGATTGTCACTATGGATAGAAGGCAGTATAGACAGTTGACTGGTAGACTACCCAGCTAGCACATAATGTTCTGAGAACCATATGTTTCTTAGAGCTTGGTGAGTGCGTGGTTGTCCTATGGTTATTTTGCATACAACCTTCCCAAAACATTCTGGGAATGGTGCAGGATACCCAGCTACTGTAGCACATACACTATATATAGAAAAGTATTTGGACACCCCTTCAAATGAGTGGATTTGGCTATTTCAGCAACACCCGTTACTGACAGGTGAATAAAACTGAGCACACAATCTCCATTGACAAACATTGGAAGTAGAATGGCCTTACTGAAGAACTCAGTGACTTTCAATGTGGCACTGTCATAGGCTACCACCTTTCCACCAAGTCATTTCATGACATTTCTGTCCTGCAAGAGCTTCCCCAGTCAACTGTAAGTGCTATTATTGTGAAGTGGAAATGTCTAGGAGCAACAAAGGCTCAGCCACTAAGTGGTAGGCCACACAAGCTCACAGAACGAGACCACTGAGCGCTGAAGCTGGTAGATGTCCTCGGTTGTAACACTCACTACCGAGTTCTAAACTCTACAAAAGCTGCCAGGAGCTTCATGAAATGGGTTTCCATGGCCGAGCAGCCGAACACAAGCCTAAGATCACCATGCGCAATGCCAAGCGTAGGCTGGAGTGGTGTAAAGCTTGCCGCTATTGGACTATTGGAATCTGACCCAATGCATAGTGCCAATTGTAAAGTTTGGTGGAGGTGGAATAACGGTCTGGTTCAAGCTAGACCCCTTGGTTCCAGTGAAGGGAAATCTTAACACTACCGCATACAATGACATTCTAGACGTGCCAACAGTTTGAGGAAGGCCCTTTCCAATTTTACCATGACAATGCCCCCGTGCACAAAGCGAGGTCCATACAGAAATGGTTTGTCGAGATCATGTAGAAGAACTTCACTGGCCTGCACAGAGCCCTGACCTCAACCCCATCAAACACCTTTGGGATGAATTGGGACGCCGACTGCAAGCCAGGCCTAATCGACCAACATCAGTGCTTGACCTCACTAATTCTCTTATGGGTGAATGGAAGCAAGTCCCGTAGCAATTTTTCAACATCTAGTGGAAAGCCTTACCAGAAGAGTGGAGGCTGTTATAGCAGAAAAAGGGGGACCAATTCCATATTAATGCCCATGATTTTGCAATGAGATGTTCGATGAGCAAGTGTCCACATACCTTTGGTCATGTGGTGTAACATTCTGAGAACCATATGTTTCTTAGGTGGGAATTCAGTACTTCAGCATAACGTTTCCTACAGGTTTCCCCATTGTTCTATTTATAGTAATGTTCTCAAATTGTTCCGAGACCATTAAGAAACAATGTCATTCTGTTGGAATTTCAGTACTTCAGCAGAACATTTTCTACAGGTTTCCTCATGGTCCTATTTAAAGTCATGTTCTCAGAACATTAAGAAACAACATTCCTCTGTGGGAATTTCAGTACTCCAGGATATTATTTTCTGCAGGTTTCCTGATGGTGATATATATTAAGTCACAATAAGAACACTTTCCATAAAAAACACAAAAAAACATTACTAACGTTCAAAGAACATTCTAAGAATGTCATTTAAAAATAGACAGTTCCTAGAGAAAGTATTCACACCCCTTGACTTTTTCAAAATGTTGTAGTAATTACAGCCTGAATTTAAAAATGATTAAATTGAGACTTTGTGTCACTGGCCTACACACAATAACCCAAATGTCAAAGTGGAATTATGTTTGTAAAAATGAAAAGCTTTTGTAAAAATTAAAAGCTGAAATGTCTTGACTCAATAAGTATTCAACCCCTTTATTATGGCAAGCCTAAATATGTTCAGGAGTAAACATTTTCTTAACAAGTCATAGTGTTTAACATGATTTTTGAATGACTACCTCATTTCTGTACCCCACACATACAAATATCTGTAAGGTCCTTCAGTTGAGCAGTGAATTTCTTACACAGATTCAACCACAAAGACGAGGGAGGTTTTCCAATGCCTTGGAAAGAAGGGCACCTATTGGTAGATGGGTAAAACAAAAAAAAGCAGATATCGAAAATCCCTTTGAAGATGGTGAAGTTACTAATTACACTTTGGATGGTGTATAAATATACCCAGTCACCACAATTTTCACCTAAAATGACATACCCAAATCTAACTGCCTGTAGCTCAGGACCTGAAGCAAAGATATGCATATTATTGATACCATTTGAAAGGAAACACTTTGAAGTTTGTGGAAATGGGAAATTAATGTAGGAGAATATAACACATTTGATCTGGTAAAAGATAATACAAACAAAAAAACATGTCTTCAATTTTTTTTCCATCATCTTTGAAATGCAAGAGAAAGGCCATAATATAATATTGCAGGTTAGATGATATTTCGATTTTGGCCACTAGTTAGCAGCAGTGCGTGTGTGCAAAGTTTCAGATTCAACCAGTGAAGCATTGCAATACTGCACAGTATATTGTATCAAGTCTGCCCAAATGTGCCGAATTGGTCAATTGATACATTTTCAAGTACATAACTATAGAGAACATACAAAAATGTTATGGTAATACAACATTTAAGTTTACACACTCCCAGGAATGTCATACATGACGGATCATTAGCTTATAAATCTAGATGGCCGGGCAGGGTGGGTGTGGAGCAAGAGACAGCAGGGGTTGAAACTGTAGAACCCAGTTCCTACATTTGAATATAAAAAATAATTTTATCAAACAAAACTATGCTACATTTTATCTCTGGGACCCTGAGGATGACAAATCAGAGCAAGATTACTGAACGTAAGTACACTGTTTACCTTCAGAGGTGAATGTAATCAAACCAGTTGCAGTGATAAAAGTGTTTTGTTGTTGTGCACTCTCCTCAGACAATAGCATGGTATTTTTTCACTGTAATAGCTATTGTAAATTGGACAGTGCAGTTACATTAACAAGCATTCAAGCTTTCGGCCCATATAAGACATGTCTACAGTATCTCCTGGAAAGTTTGCTCTTACTAACAACGTCATTAGCACACGTTAGCGCATGTTAGCATCAACCGTCCCGGTATAGGGACACCGATCCCGTAAAGGTTTCCTAACTCAGTTGCTGGAGAGGAAGGAAACTTCTCAGAGATTTCACCATGAGGGCAATGGTAACTTTAAAACAGTTACAGAGCTTAATGGCTGTGATCAGAGAAAACTGAGGATGGAACAACATTGTAGTTACTCCACAATAATAACCTACATGACAGAATAAAAATATTCAAAATGCATCCTGTTTAAAACAATGCACTAAAGTGAAACTGTAAAAAATGTGGCAAAGAAATTAACTTCCTGTCCTGAATTCAAAGCGTTATGTTTGGGGTAACTCCAACAGAACACATTACTGACTCTTCATATATTCTATATATGGCTGCATCATGTTATGGGTATGCTTGTCATGGGAAAGGACTAAGGAGGTTTGTAGGAAAAAAAGTAACGGAATAGAGCTAAGCATAGGCAAAAGTGGGAGACAAATGCACCTTTCTGTAGGACAATAAATTAAAACAAAAGGCCAAATATACACTGGAGTTGCTTACCAAGACTACATTGAATGTTCCTGAGTGGCCTAGTTACAGTTTTGACTTAAATTGACTTGAAAATCTATGACAAGACCTGAAAATGGCTGTCTAGCAATGATCAACAAACAACTTGACAGAGCTTGAAGATATTTAAAAATAATTATACAAATATTGTACAATCCAGGTGTGCAAAGCTCTTAAAGACTTACTCAGAAAGACTCACAGTTGTCATCATTGCCAAAGGTGATTCTAATATTGCAGGCGAAACCCTGAGGAAAATCAAACCAGAAAGTGGCTTCTATTTTGAAAACTCCATGTTCCATAGCCTGCCTTTGCTCCATTTAAAGGGATATCAACCAGATTCCTTTTCCTATCGCTTCCTCAAGGTGTCAACAGTCGTTAGACATAGTTTTGGGCTTTTATTTTGAAAAATGAGCGAGAACGATAACATCGTGTCATTGTATGGCTGGGTGCCAACAGCGTTTTGTAAGCGCAACAGAGTTTGGGCAGCCATTGTCTCTCCCTCTCCTACTGAAAAATACAGTTGCGGTTGATATATTATCGATTATATATTTTAAAAACAACCTAAGGATTGATTATATGTTACGGATACTATTTGGAATTTTCATCTGCGTTGTCGTGACCGCTCTTTCCTGTGGATTTATGAACATAACGTGCCAAACAAACTAAGGTATTTTGGATATAAAAATAATCTTTATGGAACAAAAGGAACATTTATTGTGTAACTGGGAGTCTCGTGAGTGAAAACATCCGAAGATCATCAAAGGTAAATTATTAATTTGATTGCTTTTCTGATTTTCGTGACCAAGCTACTTGATGCTAGGTGTTCATAATGTTTTGTCGAGCGATCGATAAACTTACACAAACGCTTGGATTGCTTTCGCTGTAAAGCATATTTTCAAAATCTGACACGACAGGTGGATTAACAAAAGGCTAAGCTGTGTTTTGCAATATTGCACTTGTGATTTCATGAATATAAATATTTTTTGAAATATTATTTGAATGTGGCGGAAACAGGTACAAAAGTATCTATATCCACAGTAAAACGAGTCCTACATCGATATAACCCGAAAGGCCGCTCAGCAAGGAAGAAGCCACTACTCCAAAACCACCATATAAAAGCCAGACTACGGTTTGCAACTGCACATGGCGACAAAGATCATACTTTTTGGAGAAATGTCCTCTGGTCTGATGAAACAAAAATAGAACTGTTTGGCCATAATGACCATTGATATGTTTGGAGGATAAGGGGGGAGGCTTGCAAAGCTGAAGAACAACATCCCAATCGTGAAGCATGGGGGTGGCAGCATCATGTTGTGGGGGTGCTTTGCTGCAAGAGGGACTGGTGCACTTCACAAAATAGATGGCATCATGGGGGAGGGAAATTATGTGGATATATTGAAGCAACATCTCACGACATCAGTCTGGAAGTTAAAGCTTGGTCGCAAATGGGTCTTCCAAATGGACAATGACCCCAAACATACTTCTAAAGTTGTGGCAAAATGGACAACAAAGTCAAGGTATTGGAGTGGGCATCACAAATCCCTAACCTCAATCCTATAGAAAATGTGTGGGCAGAACTGAAAAAGCGTGTGCGAGCAAGGAGGCCTACAAACATGACTCAGTTACACCAGCTCTGTCAGGAGGAATGGGCCAAAATTCACCCAACTTATTGTGGGAAGCTTGTGGAAGGCTACCTGAAACGTTTGATCCAAGTTAAACAATTTAAAGGCAATGCTACCAAATACTAATTGAATGTATGCAAACCTCTGACCCACTGGGAATGTGATGAAAGAAATAAAGGCTGAAATAAATCATGAAAACCTGCAAAATGGTGACTGTAAATCAGGGAAAAAACGTACTCCCCTGTTTTGGAGCAGCCCTCCCACCCCAGTACATTTTTTAACTGTCCCTTAGAGAGAACATGACAGTTTTTCAGTTTAAACTACAATTGATGAACCTTCACTACATACAGTACTACAGCTGTAGGATCTTAATTGGAACAGTAAAAATAATCCTGCAGCATGTTGCTTGATCGGTGGTTAGGCTATATTAGTGGTTAGGCTATTAGCCGGCCAAAATTGGGCAACATGAAAAGTGCAATACGGTTAATATAACCATGTTTTCATGTTTGCATGTTTTCAGTGAATTTATGTAAATCATGAAGCCCATCTGCCTTTCCTGCTTTGCAGAAAAATTCTCAGAAACAAAAGAGTGATAAAAATAAGATCATACATCTGTACAACAACTTCTATATTAAAAACACACTCTTGAAAGCTCAGAACATCCACTTACCTTGATGCAAAGAGGAGTGTACAGCGTCAGGTTTTGAATCACATCTGTTTGGGTGAAGTTGACCCCTGCTGAAAAAAATAAGAAGATTTCAACTCTTGAGAGTAAGATCGTTGTGATGCCCCAAGAGATGAAGCTTATGATGGACATTGTGGTGCAACTATCATTGTGTGATATTTAAAGTGTCAAATGCATTGTATTAGCGTATGGGTCCCCTGGAAAGACAAAAAATCTATGTAAACAAATATAAGGAAAGTTTATTCGGTGTCAAACTACGAACTCGATTAAACGAGACTTGCATGTAAACAAAGTCCACCTTTGTGACTGCACACCTGGCACTAACCTATGCTCCTAGGCTTTAGCTCAGCAGGCTAAAGCCCGGTCTCTAGATCTGGGTTCAAACCTAGTCTGTCACACATACCTCTGAGACTGCACCTCTGGTGTCAACCGCTGCTCCTTCCCGGCAAAGCTGTCTACCCCGGGCGAGTCAGGGTTGGTGGAGCCGCTGCTCAGCCGGTCGCTGCTCTCGTATCCCGACTCAGTCCTCTGGATTGTCCAGGTGTCGCTGCGCAACAGGGCTTTGGGCCCGCCCTTGGCCCTCCCCCCACCTCTGCTCCCACCCCCTCCACCGCCCTGGTCTCCGTGCCCACTTGCCCTGCCCTCCGATTCGAGGGAGCTGTGGCTCTCTGTCTCCTGCCGCTGCTCGTCCTCGTAAATCGTCATCAAGCACTTCTGCTGCTTGCGCTCTTCCCTTATCCTGAGACGCTCCCGTTCCCGCTCTTTATCCCTTTCCCGCTCTTTTTCCCAGTCCCGGTTGTCCCGATCGCTGCCGTGAGGCCTCTCCTGACAGGAGGGTTTAGAGAGCCGGGGGCTACCACCACCGCCGCCGTGCTGCTGCTGTTGTTGCCGTCGTTCAAGGTCATTCAAGACGCTGTCCACGTTCAGAACTTCCCGGATGGGCCTCCAGGAGGGCTTGACTTTGTTGCGGCCCGCTCCCGACCCGCCATCCTTCTCCCACGCATCCTGGCTGCCGTCCTGTTCTTGGCGACCAGGGGAGGTTTCCTGTCTCCAACTGTGTCCACCAGGGGCACCGGATTGAGAGCGTGGGTCCTGGGAAGCTCTGTTCTGGTGGGAGGATGACAACTTGTCAGCCCGGGCGCCACTCCCGCCTCGCAACCTCTGGTCGGCGTGCTGCCTCAGCCCGCCCTCAGAAGGGGATCTGGCATAGGCCATATCTAAACAGGAAGTGACATACAGATATAGGATCTTCATTTGTGCCAGTTTGCTACAGCAGGACAATAATCCTGCAGCAGCAGGAAATGTGAATAATTATAATTAATGGACATTTTTGTAGGGGTACATTAAGACAGATCAAGTCTGAAATTTCAAAGTGGAAATTACAAACTTTAGAAATTCTAAACCTCAAATACACTTCACATTTTTATTTTCCCAGATTGCAGGAAAGTTCTACTGCAACAGGGTGATCAAATTAAGATCCTACATACAGTGGGACAAAAAAGTATTTAGTCAGCCACCAATTGTGCAAGTTCTCCCACTTAAAGAGCTGAGAGAGGCCTGAGGTAAACCTCAACTATGACAGACAAAATGAGGAAAAAAAATCCAGTAAATCACATTGTAGGATTTTTAATTAATTTATTTGCAAATTATGGTGGAAAATAAGTATTTGGTCAATAACAAAAGTTTATCTAAATACTTTGTTATATACCATTTGTTGGCAATGACAGAGGTCAAACATTTTCTGTAAGTCTTCACAAGGTTTTCACATACTGTTGCTGGTATTTTGGCCCATTCCTCCATGCAGATCTCCTGTGCTGGCTGACTAAATACTTTTTTGCCCCACTGTATGTAAGAAACAGCATTTTTGTTTTAGTGTGTCAAGCGTGCATATGTAAAATGTAAAAATGCATTGTAAAATGTATTTAGGCCAACAATCTACATATAAGCTTGCACTTTTGGGACACATGTCACATGGTCTTCTGGGAAACACTGGCAAAATGCAACGCACATTGTTTAGCTTTATCAGAAAACATACCTCTGAACTGAAAATGTAAGAATAAAAGCTAGGATTAGAACTAAACAAAAAAAATGAAAGAGGTGAAGCACTCTGGAACCAATTATTTCCATCTTGCATGGTTCTGTTTGCCCTGAGCCAACTTTATCTGTGTAGGACAGATGTTATGCTCTTTTCTTGGAGATTGGCCATTGCTGCCCTTAGTTTGCCCTTTTCTTCAGGGCCACATCTAAAATCAAATGCACCAAAACATTATCCAAGTGACCCATCAGGCAATCTATTGGAGGTGCACCGCATCATCATATCACATTATAGTAAATACAATTTGTGGCTATAAACAGTGTGAAAAATCATACAACCACACATGAGGAGAAAACCGTTGCATCTTAATAATCTACATTCAGGTTAACACAGTCAAGTTTACATTGACTTTGGTTGTAGCACTGTTTGGTTGTATAGTTCACTCATCACACGCAACATTAAGTTTGTGGTAGTCAGTGACAAGTAACTGCCTCTGATTCAGTGAATAGTCATTTCTAACTGCCACTGTAAGCTAAAACTGTTTCGACAAAGAGACTATGGACACAATATACGGGTTCTTATGCATGTCATCAGCGCTCGTCATTGTTTTTCAAGGTACCCCTCAAAGTACAGTAAAACGTTACCTTGTTAGTAGAATAATCACTGTACTGCATGTTACCTTTGTGTGGATCTAGTTTTCGATGCCCTCTTTCGGCCTCTTTCTTTATCCCTTCTACCACCCTCTGGGAAGTCTCCTTGGAAGGATCCCGGAATGTGTTGGGACTAGCAGGTGGGCCTTTCACTAGGGATATTGGGATTGGGATAACACATGAGTTACAACACATGCTCTTTGGATTTGATTTGATTTATTGTACAATTTAAAAACACAATTCAACCACACAATGTGGATACAAAACATTTAAAATCATTAAGTATACCACAAAAAAGGTTTAAAAACACTGCTGTTATTTTTATTTTTTTATATATTTTTTGAAATCTTAGTTGTCTTCCTCTGCCAATTTGCCTTGGGGCCCTGACATACAGTGGGGAGAACAAGTATTTGACACACTGCCGATTTTGCAGGTTTTCCTACTTACAATGCATGTAGAGGTCTGTAATTTTTATCATAGGTACACTTCAACTGTGAGAGACGGAATCTAAAACAAAAATCTAGAAAATCACATTGTATGATTTTTAAGTAATTAATTAGCATTTTATTGCATGACATAAGTATTTGATACATCAGAAAAGCTCCCTCCAAAGATTTCCCATTGGGTTCAGGTCTGGAGACTGGCTAGTAAGTAGGAAACCCTGCAAAATTCGCAGTGTATCAAATACTTGTTCTCCCCACTGTATTTCATCTAAGGCCAAAGGGGCCTGGGTCATGTTCTTCAGGGCACCCGGAAGTACAACGATTTTAAAAGTTTTGAAATGTAATCGAAAATTAGGTTCAATACGCTTCAAAGCCTTTACTGTTCTGTGCCTACTGGCCTTGACCCGGATCTTACCTCTTTTGTAGCCTGAGGTGGAGGGTGGAGGTAGCATCTGCTTATAGGGCCCCTGGTTGGAGCGGAGTGGGCCTGCTTTCTCCCGGACGGCATCCAGCTTCTTCATCCCTGCTGCAGAAGCAGAACATCAGACAAGCATTCTGTGAGATGAGGTGAGAGCTATTGGCCATGTTCCAGGCTGACTACATTTCAGATGCATGCCAGATCTCAGAACGCTTGGATGGGTGTTTAACATGTCAGCTATCCACATCATATGATATAGAAATCTGATGCTTAACTGCGCAGTCAGTGACGTGGCACACAACCAATGCAACATCTGCAATGCAGTTGGTCTGGAAAGCAACCTATGTGTATGAAGGCCTTTGCTCTAGCCTGACACTAACCCAGCTGATTGAGTTTCCCAACGGTTAGCAGAATAAACTTGTTAAAGAAGGGCTAGAATAACATCCTGCAGTGGTGGCCAACTGCACAGGAGGAGAGTTGGCCACCGCTGCTGTAAGCTAAAATGCAACATTGGACAATGCATTTTAAAAAACGTTATAATAATGTTGCACATTTTCCACAAATGATGTCTGCTCCATTGGTGTTTTTTACGACACATGACATGACCTAGCCCCAGTAGTTTGCCTGTCACAAACCTGTGTGTCTATCCTTGCCAAGGTGTTCCGCCTCACGAAAACAGCAACTGGCCCAGTCTGGCATTCGTTCACTCCATTTTTGGTAGCATCTAGCCAGCCCATGTTGCGTCCCAATTCTCTACCCTGCTGCCTTGTGTTCAGTTGCCTTCACGGATTTAAAAGGAAAAGACTGTGGCAAAGAATACGGTGGAAACTCCCTTTAACCCAGGGGTCTCAAACCCATGGGAGCTATATCAGGCCCATAAAATGCTTTCTTGTGGGGTCCAGACTGATATCTGATTCCGATTGGAATTAGGCCCTCAAAGGATTTTCTTGCTTTTGGAATCAACCCACATGCGCAATTAGGTAAATGATTTAATATACTTTTTCGATCATGCTTTTAAATGCATTAGGGAAGAGCATCCAATTTGGCAGTGCACACTTTGGAAGAAAGGTAGAGAATTTGGACGTCTAACTAGTGTTACAGCATACCAGCTACTCTTCATCCAAATCAGTAGTCATGTGTATACAGTATATAGAACAACCAGTGAGGAGTATTTGCCAGTTAACCAGGCTTCAATTAGATAATGGAAAGGCATGCAAAGTCCAAAATAAAGTACTTTTATCTGTCGGCACGTTGATTAGTAGTCCACTGTTTGATTGTCCCCCCGAATTTGTTTTCGCTTTACAGGTGTATCGATATCAAATAAAAAATGCACTCTTTGTTTACTTTATATAATTAGCCCAATATTGTATGGTCACAGTGTATTTATATTTGATTGGATTTCAACATAAAATAAGTATTTATGCTCTGAGTAGTCTGTGGCGAGCCCACGAGTTACACAATCTCCAATTCGGGAAAAGGTTATTCTCAGACAAGAGCACTGCTAAGGCAGGTTAACAATGCCTAAAAAAACCTATCAACAGCATTGATAATCCAGCCAATACTGCCCAAAAGCAGTATAACAAATATACGTCCTTATATAAACCAATAATCTAACTCAAACAATAACGAAACACAACACTTTAATTACTTACTCTTATCCACATAATAATGCAAATCAAATCCCATTCCAAAAGAGGTGACCGGATACGACGCCCAGGCTAAACGGTCCATTTCAAAGAGCAGGACACCATTTCCGAAAGCAAGTGCATATTAGAATGGGAACAAACGCGGCATGGGAGATCACTGGAGGGAGTGAAAGCTACCAAGCGCACTTGACCCGGGGAGCAGGGATTGCAGGGAAAGCAGGGATTAGGCAGGGAGGCAGGCGTGGGCAGTAATCTGCACGCCAGAGACATCCTCATATCAAGTTCAACTCTGCACACGACAAGGGAGGACAATCCCAATCCCCAACTGGGGAGCGGTTTTAAAAACAATGCCAGGCGCCATCACATTGAAAGGATGTTTTTTTCTCAAAGCGACGGCAGAGTTAGTTGTGTACTGTAGGACTCTGTATTACGCATGTAGTGGAAGCAGGATAGTACATATTCTCTTTCCACAGCTACGTTATTTGAGGGGAAATGTATTGTTGCTGGGTTGTGGGTGGTGGATATGTGATTAATTTTCTTGTGTATGGGCAAGAAAATTGTGGAAAGACAGTGAGGACGACTGTGAAACAAAGTCTACTTAAGGCATTTAGGTAAAATGCATTCCACTTAAATGCCTTAAGTAAAGTGTTACCAACATTTTTGCACCAGGTAGGTGGTAGTGACCGAAAAAGTTAAGTAAACGTTTAACGAGCATAACCTAACCTGCCCCACACCTCCCATTAAAGGTCTGCTACACTGGACACTTAATTTTTGCTGAGCGTGAGACGCTCTCATTCATTTCAATATAACCAAGAACCTACAAAACTTTGCATAAAATTATGCTCTGGTTCTATTTTCAAGAATTTGAAGTGTAGCACACGGCCAAAAACTCTTCATAAAGTGGCTCCCGCTCTGCTCACGATGGCAAAAGTAACGAATCCAGTGTAGCAGGTAAAAACCAACTGTTTTTGTGACGACTCATTGTGACACACATGTAAACCCACCGTTAATGTTTCGTCTTACCTGGCACTTCCCCGTTGATGTTGGCTTTAAAGCGGGGACACATGGTTGTTTGTCTGGGTGCGTCCTCGCTGGAGACTGGGGTTCCCTCCAGGTTAGTGTAGAACAGGAGCAGTGGCTGGAAATGTCCCCGGATGCATTTAGAGGCCACGTCTTTCCACTTGGATCCGATCTAAGAAGAACATAAAAATAATGGAAAAGTGAAAATTATGTTTTGATGTGTAACTGACATGTTTGAGACTAAACGCTAAAGAATAGCAACTACTATGTTGACATACATGACGTTTTTATTTTCTTCATATAATGTGAAGTACAGAGAATTTTCAGTGTATTTCTACAGTACCAACCAGTCAAAAGTTTGGACACACCTATTCAAAAGTTTTTCTTTATTTCTACTATTTTCTACATTGTAGAATAACAGTGAACACATCAAAACTATGAAATAACACATATGGGATCATGTAGTAACCAAAAAAGTGTTAAACACATCAAAAGATATTTAATATTCTTCAAAGCAGCCCCCCCAGCCTTGATGACAACTTTGCACCCTCTTGGCATTCTCTCAACCAGCTTCATGAGAAATGCTTTTCCAACAGTCTTGAAGGAGTTCCCACATATGCTGAGCACTTATTAGCTGCTTTTCCTTCACTCTGCGGTCCAACTTATACCAAACCATCTGAATTTTGTAGTGGTCAGATGATTGTGGAGGCCAGGTCATCTGATGCAGAACTCCATCACTCTCCTTCTTGGTCAAATAGCTTTTACACAGCCTGGAGGTGTGTTGGGTCATTGTCCTGTTAAAAAACAAATGATAGTCCCACTAAGCGCAAACCAGATGGAATGGCGTATCGCTGCAGAATGCTGTGGTAGCCATGCTGATTAAGTGTGCCTTGAATTCTAAAAAAATCGCTGACAGTGTCACCAGCAAAGCACCCCCACACCATCACACCTCCTCCTCCATGGTAACCACACATGTGGAGATCATCCGTTCACCTACACTGCATCTCACAAAGACACGGCAGTTGGAACCAAAAATCGCAAATTTGGACTCATCAGACCAAAGGACAGATTTCCACCGGTCTAATGTCCATTGCTGCTGTTTCTTGGCCCAAGCCAGTCTCTTCTTCTTATTGGTGTCCTTCAGTAGTGGCTTCTTTGCATCAATTCGATCATGAAGGCCTGATTCACGCAGTCTCCTCTGAACAGTTGATGTTGAGATGTGTCTGTTACCTGAACTCTGTGATGCATTTATTTGGGCCACAATCTGAGGTGCAGTTAACTCTAATGAACTTATCCTCTGCAGCAGAGGTAACTCTGGGTCTGTCACGCCCTGGCCTTAGTTACCTTTGTTTTCTTTATTATTTTGGTTAAGCCAGGGTGTGATATGGGTGATTTATGTGTTTTGTCTTGTCTAGGTTTTTTTTTTGTAGATTTATGGGGTTGTGTTCAGTTTAGGTGTCTAGGTAAGCCTATGGTTGCCTAGATTGGTTCTCAATCAGAGGCAGGTGTTTATTGTTGTCTCTGATTGGGAACCATATTTAGGCAGCCATATTTTTGGGGTATTTTGTGGGTGATTGTTTCCTGTCTTTGTGTTTTATGCACCAGTTAGGACTGTTACGGTTTTCATGTTTATTGTTTTGTAGTTTGTTCATGTTTGAGTTTTCTTATTAAAGAACCATGAACTATAACCACGCTGCGTTTTGGTCCGCCTCTCCTTCCCAGGAAGAAAGCCGTGACAGGGTCCTCCTTTCCTGTGAGAGGTAGTTTTGTGACTGCACTTGAAGAAACTTTCAAAGTTCTTGAAATGTTCCAGGCTGACTGACCTTCATATCTTAAAGTAATGATGGACTGTCATTTCTCTTTGCTTATTTGAGCTGTTCTTGCAATAATATGGACTTAGCCCTATTTGGTAAAAGACCATCTTCTGTATGCCACCCCTACCTTGTCACAACACAACTGATTGTCTCAAAGGCATTAAGAAGGAAATTCCACAAATTAACAAGGAACACCTGTTAATTGAAATGCATTCCAGGTGACTACCTCATGAAGCTGCTTGAGAGAATGCCAAGAATGTGGAAAGCTGTCATCAAGGCAAAGGGTGGCTACTTTGAAGAATCTCAAATATAAAATATATTTTGATTTGTTTAACACTTTTTTGGTTACAACATGATTCCATGTGTGTTATTTCATAGTTTTGATGTCTTTCACTATTATTCTACAATGTAGAAAACAGTAAAAATAAAGAAAAACCCTTGAATGAGTAGGTGTCCAAACTTTTGACTGGTACTGTACGTGTGTGGTGATTCCAAATGAAACAAGGTCTAGTGTCGTGTTTTTGTTGGTGAGTCATAGACCTTGTATAACTATCAGCTTAACGATGGATAGTTTGAGTAAGATGTTAAAATGGCTTCCATCTTTTGTGAACCTGTCCATTTTGCCTTCACATTTCATCATTACAATTTGGCAGAGCTCTTGTGAGAGCCTTTAGTTGATTGCTAAGCTTTTTTAAATTTTTAAATTAAAAAAATGTTTAACTAGGCAAGTCAGTTAAGAACAAATTCTTATTTACAATGACAGCCTACCCTCCCTAACCCAGACAATGCTGGGCCAATTGTGCGCCACCCTATGGGACTGCGATACAGCCCGGGATGGAACCTGGGTCTGTAGTGACACCTCTAGCATTGCCGCTGCGCGACTAAGGATCACAAGGATACCTCAAAGGATAGCCCAGCTGTTAAAAGGAAAGCATTGCTTTTATGGCTCTTGTCAAAAAAATATATTTAGTATCAATAACCTACTTTCTTTCATTCATTAAACACAGATGATGTTTGCCGTTGGCTATGTTAAAGTGACATTACACTCCAAAATCAACATTTGCAAGATGTTTTTAGACCTCAAATGTAGTCTTAACATCAAGATGAATCCACATTGGATTGTGTCAATGTAACTGTATGCCAACACCAAATGAATGGAAAAGATAAGCACCTAATAAGATCTGGAAATGATTTGGTCCTTAACGTTCTGATTTATTTGATGTAGCTGGATCGGCTGAATTGATGGCCTGGGACTTATCTCAACATAAGAGCACTTTTGAGGTTGTTTTCAATGTTTTGACATGACTTCTGCAACATCTGCACAAATAGATCATCTATGAGATATTAGAAGCATTTTTCTCAATTCATTTGAAACAGACCCCAACACATTCATTTAAACACTCACCTCTTTCACGGTGGCGTCATCAAAGAAGACCCATTTTGAGGACTTGGTGTGATAAGCGAACGCAGAGTAATGTTTGCTGGAGAAACAAATCATTCCCACGAGACGTAACTCACTCCTTTTGGCGTTCTCATCAGTGACCCGGTTGAACAGCTGAAATAAGACATACATGAAAGATGGCATACACGAACAATGGATACATATTATCAATTAGGATAGGAATCTTCAACCAACTTTGACACTTAGTTAACACTCAAGCAAACCCTAATACAGCTATCCATTCTGGCTACTTTACAGACGCCCTCCAGATCTCACAGCACCTGGATAGGATTTAGTCAGACTGGAATGTGAACTTAAACAGTGGACAATCATGTCTCTTTGTGTGTGAGCTATTTCACATTTGGAGCGTGTTCATACTTTTGTTCTTGGATCATACTTCACAATATGTGCCCCTAATAACTTTGCATTTAAATGGTAGGCTACAAAGGCAGATACAGTGTAATTACAATGACATATTTCTACATACTACTAACAATTGTTATACCTGATTGTGGCATGAATAAATTCTACCTACATACTGTAGGCAGGTGCAGTCAGTGTAATTATAGTGTAGGCACACATTGTAACATATAACCTACATCTGTTATACCTGTTATAGCACTACATCTAAAGTTCCCCTATACATGTAGTTACACAGTAATAACTGTAGTAACACCATTGTAATGATGTCAGCTTTTCCTGATTTGTTTATCTGTTGTTATTATATTTTGAAAACAAGCAATTGAGTAATATCTCACATATTTGCAAATATTTGATTTAGTGTTTCTTGTTTTCTTTCATGAAAAGATCTTCATTTTTAAGTTGTATTCTTAAAAATGGAGGCGTAGTTACTTTATTTTAGCAGATACAATGAGACCACTGGAAATTGTACAGATTGAACTTTTAAGGATAATACTGTATGCTGAAGATTTTCCTCTGGGGGTGCTTTTGAAACCAAAAGGGCCCACGAAATGGAATAAAATATTGTGCAGAAATTACATAATTAGACACCCATGTAGGAGTTAAAAATATTCAAAAATTAAGGACTATGTTGTTGAATGGGATTGGGGTGCAGTGTGGGTCAGTTGGTAGATCATGGTGCTTGCAATGCCCAGGATTGTGGGTTCGAATGGCACTGGGGCCACCCAAACAAAAATTACTAAGTTGCTTTGGATAAAAGTCTGCTAAATGTATACACTAACGTTCAAAAGTGCGGGGTCACATTTAGAAATTTCCTTGGATCCTAATAACATATCAAAACACCAAATACTTAGAAATTTCCTTGTTTTTGAAAGAAAGTCATTTTTTTTGTCCACTAAAATAACATCAAATTGATCAGAAATACAGTGTAGACATTGTTAATGTTGTAAATGACTATTGTAGCTGGAAAGGGCAGGTTTTTTATGGAATATCTACATAGGAGTACAGAGGCCCATTACCTGCAACCATCACTCCTGTGTTCCAATGGCACGTTGTGTTAGCTAATCCAAGTTTATCATTTGAAAATCTTTTTGCAATTATGTTAGCACAGATGAAAACTGTTGTCCTGATTAAAGAAGCAATGAAACTGGCCTTCTTTAGACTAGCTGAGTATTTGTGGGTTCGATTACAGGCTCAAAACGGCCAGAAACAAAGACCTTTCTTCTGAAACTCATCCGTCTATTCTTGTTCTGAGAAATGAAGGCTATTCCATGCGTGAAATTGCCAAGAAACTGAAGATTTCGTACAACGCTGTGTAGTTCTCCCTTCACAGAACAGCGCAAACTGGCACTAACCAGAATATAAAGAGGAGTGGGAGGCCCCGGTGCACAACTGAGCAAGAGGACAAGTACATTAGAGTGTCTAGTTTGAGAAACAGACGCCTAACAATATGCTTTTCTGACATTTCTAAGTGACCCCAAACTTTTGAACGGTCGTGTATATTGTTTTATGAATTATTATTGTCATCTTATTCTGTATTATTATCATTGCTATTATTAAAATTAATTTATTAATATTCAATAATCTTGTATATGAACCATTCAGTCAACCGTCAAGCCAAATTTGATGTAAACAAGTAGCGACTAAACTTCCATTGTGTATTTTTAACTCTTACCCCCGAGAGGTTGAGATGTGGACCCAGTGACCTAATCACATCCTCTGTAAGGTCAGACTGCTCTGCGTCCCACACAAAGCCAATGGTGACGATCTCTGGGCAGTTCAGGAGAACCCGACGGATCTTGATGCTCTGGCCACAGTTGCTCTGCAAAGAAGATGAGAAACTATGATCCATGAGAGGTAATTAAAAGCAGAAATCTATTTATAAATCTATGTATTTTATTCCAGAAACCTTGTCAACTTTGCCATGAAACATGTTGCATCATATTGGAATCATAAACTATAATATATACAGAACTATGGTAGCACTTTATAATAACTCCACGTAAATAAAGCATTCATAAGGGATTAGTAAATACGTTTCATAATTTATTATTCACAACTCCCACATTTGTAAATGTTAGTAACCTAGTAACCATTTATAAACAACTTCTAAATGATTTAATAATGATGTATGAGATGTTTAATAAACCATTTCCTAATCGTTAGTTAAGTCTTTTTGTGTGGCCTCATCTAAAGTGTGGGCTATATATACTTTATAAATGCTTTGAGCGACCAGTGTCACAAGATATGCTATTGGTAGATATTCCAGCAGTCTCAAAATGGCCCCTAGAATTTATCAATGGTTAAACAATAAGCACACAACACAGAGGATCTTTAAGAAAATATATTGAAAATGATATTCCAAAACAGTCACACTGCTGTAATAGTGTGATGTGTACCTTTATACAAATGCTGAGGAAAATAACGAAAATGCTAATATATGCACACACAGTGTTTTCGGAAAGTATTCATACCCCTTGACTTTTTCCACATTTTGTTACGTTACAGCCTTACTCTAAAATGGATTAAATAACAAAAAAATCCTCAGCAATCTATACACAATACCTCACAATGATAAAGCAAAAACAGTTTCTTAGTAATGTTTGCAAATGTATTTAAAAAAAACGTATATACCTTATTTACACAAGCATATATTAATGAGATTCGAAATTGAGCTCAGGTGCATCCTGTTTCCATTGATCATCCTTGAGATGATTCCACAACTTAATTGTCCACCTGTGGTAAATTCAATTGATTGGAAATAATTTTTAAAGGCACACACCTGTCTATATAAGGTCCAACAGTTGACAGTGCATGTCTGAGCGAAAACCAAGCCATGAAGTTGAAGGAAAGATCTGAGACAGGATTGTGTCAATTCATAGGTCTGGGGAAGGGTACCAAAAAATGTATGCAGGATTGAAGGTCCCCAAGAACACTGTGGCATCCATCATTCTTCAATGGAATAAGTTTGGAACCACCTAGGCTCTTCCTCTTCCAGGCCAAACTGAGCAATCTGGGGAGAAGGGCCTTGGTCAGGGAGGTGACGAAGAACCCAATTGTCACTCTGACAAAACTCTAGAGTTCCTCTGTGGAGATTGAAGAACCTTCCAGAAGGACAACCATCTCTGCAGCACTCCACCAATCAGTCCTTTATGGTAGACTGGGCAGATGAAAACACCTACTCAGTAAAAGGCACATGACAGCCCACTTGGAGTTTGCCAAAAGGCACCTAAATGACTCTCAGACCATGGGAAACAAAATTCTCTGGTCTGATGAAACCAAGACTGAACTCTTTAGGCTGAATGCCAAGTGTCATATCTGGAGGAAACCTGGCACCATCCCTACAGTGAAGCATTGTGGTGGCAGCATCATGCTGTGGGGCTGTTTTTCAGCGGCAGGGACTGGGGGCAAAGTACAGAGAGATCCTTGATGAAAACCTGCTCCAGATGGCTCAGGAATTCAGACTGGGGCGAAGGTTCACCTTCCAACAGGACAACAACCCTAAGCACACAGCCAAGACCATGCAGGAGTGGCCTCGAGACAAGTCTCTGAATGTCCTTGAGTGGCCCAGCCAGAGCCCGGCTTGAACCCGATTGAACTTCTCTGGAGAGACCTTGAAAATAGCTGTGCAGCAACATCTGATCTGCAGAGAAGAATGGGAGAAACTCCCCAAATACAGGTGTGCCAAGTTTGTAATGTCATACCCAAGAAGACTTGATGCTGTAGTCGGTGCCAAAGGTGCTTAAACAAAGTACTGAGTAAAGGGGTCTGAATACTTATGTAAATGTAATATTTCTGTTTTTACTTTTTATGAAATTAGCAAAAATGTCTAAAAACCTGTTTTTGCTTTGTCATTATGCGGTATTGTGTGTAAATTGATGATAAGAACAAAACAATTTAATACATTTTAGAATAAAGCTGTAACGTAAGAAAATGTGAAAAAAGTCAAGAGGTCTGAATACTTCCCGAAGGCACTGTCCGTGTTTTTTTTGGCAGTGACTTTTCTACCAAACCAAAGTGTGGATTGCAGTCACTCCTTTAGACAGTCGAATCTCAGTTAACCCAGAACTAAAACCTTGCGTGTTTGTGTTTGCGAAGTCTATCCTCGCAAAAGGAAACTCTCCGCCAAAGCAAAAGGAAACTCTCCGCCAAAGCAAAAGGAAACTCTCCGCCAAAGCAAAAGGAAACTCTCCGCCAAAGCAAAAGGAAACTCCGCCAAAGCAAAAGGAAACTATCCACCAAAGCAAAAGGAAACTATCCACCAAAGCAAAAGGAAACTCTCCACCAAAGCAAAAGGAAACTCTCCGCCAAAGCAAAAGGAAACTCTCCGCCAAAGGAAACTCTCCGCCAAAGCCCCTGGCCTCCTTCCGGTAATTTCGCCACACGCACGAAGCGGTCAACGTTTAAGCACTACATTCACCCATTCCTGGTACATCCAAATAATCAGTGACGAAAACCCAAACACTGAAACTACTCCTGCGAACAGATTATTTGGTTTACGCACAGAATTTATCCTCATGAAAAGGTCTACTTAGTGAAATGTCTCTGCCGCATTTAATCAAACCCCTCTGAATCAGAGAGATGGGGAGGGTTGCATTAATGAATCAACATCCTCGGCGCCCAGGGAACAATGGGTTAACGGTGTTGCTCAGGGGCAGAATGACAGATTTTTACCTTGTCAGCTCGGGGATTCGATCCAGCAACCTTCGGTAACTGGCCGAATGCTCCAACCCGCCAGGCTATCTACTGCCCAGAACAGTCCATATACTGCTTACGAGGTAAGGAAGCACATATCTGAATACATTATTCCGCTGAACTATCCCATTACGTTTAAAACCTTACTGCCTTTAAAAGACATGTAAAGTTGCTGCCAAACAAAGCCATGTGTGAATTTAGTCAGCGGTTAAAAGACTGAGGCACTGCAGGCATTTGAAGTTTATACATGTAACATTTCTAACTGCAAATCATACATGTAACATTTATACCTCAATCATATATCAGTAGTATTGAATAAATAAAAATCCACTAGTGAAAAATTGCTGTTGTGTGTAGGCTACATCTCCCTGTTTTATTTTTTTATTTTTTTTTTATTTTACCTTTATTTAACCAGGCAAGTCAGTTAAGAACAAATTCTTATTTTCAATGACGGCCTGGGAACAGTGGGTTAACTGCCTGTTCAGGGGCAGAACGACAGATTTGTACCTTGTCAGCTCGGGGGTTTGAACTCGCAACCTTCCGGTTACTAGTCCAACGCTCTAACCACTAGGCTACCCTGCCGCCCCATGATGATTATGATTATGATTATTTTGCGTTGGCGAGGTTGACAACATAAGCAGAACATTCCATTACAACGCTTCCTCAAGTCCTGACATCAGATGTTTGACTATATACACTGCTCAAAAAAAATAAAGGGAACACTTAAACAACACAATGTAACTCCAAGTCAATCACACTTCTGTGAAATCAAACTGTCCACTTAGGAAGCAACACTGATTGACAATAAATTTCACATGCTGTTGTGCAAATGGAATAGACAACAGGTGGAAATTATAGGCAATTAGCAAGACACCCCCAATAAAGGAGTGGTTCTGCAGGTGGGGACCACAGACCACTTCTCAGTTCCTATGCTTCCTGGCTGATGTTTTGGTCACTTTTGAATGCTGGCGGTGCTTTCACTCTAGTGGTAGCATGAGACGGAGTCTACAACCCACACAAGTGGCTCAGGTAGTGCAACTCATCCAGGATGGCACATCAATGCGAGCTGTGGCAAGAAGGTTTGCTGTGTCTGTCAGCGTAGTGTCCAGAGCATGGAGGCGCTACCAGGAGACGGGCCAGTACATCAGGAGACGTGGAGGAGGCCGTAGGATGGCAATAACCCAGCAGCAGGACCGCTACCTCCGCCTTTGTGCAAGGAGGAGCACTGCCAGAGCCATGCAAAATGACCTCCAGCAGGCCACAAATGTGCATGTGTCTGCTCAAACGGTCAGAAACAGACTCCATGAGGGTGGTATGAGGGCCCGATGTCCACAGGTGGGGTTTGTGCTTACAGCCCAACACCGTGCAGGACGTTTGGCATTTGCCAGAGAACACCAAGATTGGCAAATTCGCCACTGGCGCCCTGTGCTCTTCACAGATGAAAGCAGGTTCACACTGAGCACGTGACAGACTTGAGTCTGGAGACGCCGTGGAGAACGTTCTGCTGCCTGCAACATCCTACAGCATGACCGGTTTGGCGGTGGGTCAGTCATGGTGTGGGGTGGCATTTCTTTGTGGGGCCGCACAGCCCTCCATGTGCTCGCCAGAGGTAGCCTGACTGCCATTAGGTACCGAGATGAGATCCTCAGACCCCTTGTGAGACCATATGCTGGTGCGGTTGGCCCTGGGTTCCTCCTAATGAAAGACAATGCTAGACCTCATGTGGCTGGAGTGTGTCAGCAGTTCCTGCAAGAGGAAGGCATTGATGCTATGGACTGGCCCGCCCGTTCCCCAGACCTGAATCCAATTGAGCACATCTGGGACATCATGTCTCGCTCCATCCACCAACGCCACGTTGCACCACAGACTGTCCAGGAGTTGGCGGATGCTTTAGTCCAGGTCTGGGAGGAGATCCCTCAGGAGACCATCCGCCACCTCATCAGGAGCATGCCCAGGCGTTGTAGGGAGGCCACACACACTACTGAGCCTCATTTTGACTTGTTTTAAGGACATTACATCAAAGTTGGATCAGCCTGTAGTGTGGTTTTCCACTTAAATTTTGAGTGTGACTCCAAATCCAGACCTCCATGGGTTGATACATTTCATTTCCATTGATAATTTTTGTGTGATTTTGCTGTCAGCACATTCAACTATGTAAAGAAACATTTATTTAATAAGAATATTTCATTCATTCAGATCTAGGATGTGTTATTTTAGTGTTCCCTTTACTTTTTTGAGCAGTGTATTTTCTTAAAGACCCTCTGTATTGTGTGCTTATTGTTTAACCATTGATATGTTCTAGGGGCCATTTTGAGACCTTCAGGAGCATCAGGTACTGCTGGAATGTCTACCAATGGCCAACTTTTTGTGAGAAATTACACTGGTATCTCAAAATATTTATTAAGTATTTTTAAGATATAAATAGCTCACACTACTAGACGAGGCCATGCAAAAATACTTAACTAAGGAATAGAAATACATTAAACATATTTTAAACGGAGTAATGATTAATAAATGATGAATAAACTATTTACTAATCCTTTATAATTATTATTTACATGTTGTTAATTATTCTTAATGTTGTTAATATGAAAAATGTAAAACAACTTTCATTACAGAAAATACAAAAATAGCTTTAATATCTAACTTTAAGAATCCTGTGTGATATGATTTTATTTTTCCCAGGCACAGTAGAAAGGGTTAATGGAACATAGCACTTTCACCAGGGCTGACGCACATTGAAGTGGTAGACCAGTGCTAGCCAATCGAGATGAGAGAGCAACAGTGGATAAGCCTTAACTGCTATTTATATCCCTAGCACTAGTCTGGCAGCCTTTCCTTCAGGCCTGTTCCCATCATAATGTCACACAGCAGAATACAGACAGTAGAAATCAGCTCGATGCGGGTTTGAATGAAATAATGTCTGGATCTGCATTCACTTGCTTTGGGATACTGCAGGTACAGTAGCTATAATATATTGTTCTGATGGTCATACTTTAAGGGTTCAGTTCAATAAAACAGTATTGTAGTATTTAAAGAGTAGCGTTGACTGTGAAGAAGTTTCCCATTGTATTTTATATCACAGAATGTTTTTGATACTGATAGAATAGCTGGTAGAATCCATTCATACTGAACATTGCTTCAGTAAGGGACTCACACAGTTCAGAAAGCATAAAAAAATCCATTGGAGTCATGTACTGCTCGAAGCTGGGATGACTTCCTCTAAATGACACATTGCAGTCACATTGTTCAGCACCAACTTTATGGCTGCATAGATAACAACATGGCCACATGTCAAAAACAAATATATCACATTGGATATTCGACTTCAAACTATGTTTCACAATGAAAATGAGCTAGCAACATACTGGACAGTTCCGTAGGTCACCGATGGTGTTTGCCGCCTGCAGCAATTCCCCGAACATGTCCGACCGAAGCCTGTCGTTCTTCCCCAGGACGTGGCCCACCTGTTGGCTGGGACACAGAGGAGGCGGGATAATAGGGGTGTCTTTCTGCACTGTAAATCACATAAGCCTTATCCAAAACTAACAGCAAGTGGAAGAGGAACAATGTATGCAGTGACCCTTAGCAGGCTAGTACGGTCACACTTTACATTAGTGCCTTACAGCCCTTATTACTGTGTAATTATTTCTGTAAGTACAGTACAGTCACTGTGTAGTTACTACACTGTACTGACACACTGTACTTACCACACACAAGTTAAACAGTTATAATAACATTGTAGTGTAAAGTCTTACCTACCACTAGCACATTATGCAGTTGGAGTACTTTGGAACTAATAGTTTAGTTGGACGACCAACTAGAGCAGTAGGTCTATTCTATAACTAGCTGTGCTTACACACCTAGTACAAGGCATTCGCATAGGTTATTGCCTTAATAGTTATCGTAGAATGATGCCTATGCACTGTCAAATCAAATGTTGTCAAATCAAATGTTATTTGTCGCATGCTTCATAAAACAACAGGTGAAATGCTTACGTACAGGTTTTTCCCAACAATGCAGAGAGAAAAATATAGAAAAAATAATAACACAAGGAATACATACACAATGAGTAATGATAACTTGCTTAGACACTAAGTGTACACAACATTAGGAACACCTGCTCTTTTCATGACATAGACTGACCAGGTGAACCCAGGTGAAAGCTATGATCCCTTATTGCTATCACCTGTTAAATCCACTTCAATCAGTATAGATGAAGGGGGGAGACAGGTTAAATAATTATTTTAAGCCATAAGACAATTGAGACATGGATTGTATATGTGTGCCATTCAGAGGGTGAATGGGCAAGACAATATATTTAAGTGCCTTTGAAAGTGGTATGGTAGTAGTTGCCAGGCATATCCGTTTGAGTGTGTCAAGAACTGCAACGTTGCTGGGTTTTTCACACTCAATAGTTTCCCTTCTGTATCAAGAATGGTTCACCACCCAAAGGATATCCAGGCCAGCATCCCTGTGGAACGCATTCGGCACCTTGTAGTCCATGCCCTGACAAATTGAGGTTATCGATGTGCAGGGGTACGAGGTAATTGAAGTAGATACATTATTTATACAAAAGTATGTGAACACCCCTTCAAATTACTGTATTCTGCTATTTCAGTCACACCTGTGCACACAGCCATGCAATCTCCATAGACAAACATTGGCAGTAGAATGGCCTTACAGAAGAGCTCAGTGACTTTCAACATGGCACCGTCATAGGATGTCACCTTTCCAACAAGTCAATTTGTCAAATTTCTGCCCTGCTAGAGATGCCGCGGTCAACTGTAGGTGCTGTTATTGTGAAGTAAAAACGTCTAGGAGCAACAACAGCTCAGCAGCAAATTGTTAGGTCACAAGCTCAAAGAACGGGAATGCCCCCGAATGCTGAAGTGCCCAGCGCGTAAAAATCGTCTGTCCTCGGTTGCAACACTCACTACATACAATAACTGTTCGTAGGGAGCTTCATGAAATAGGTTTCCATGGCCGAGCAGCCGCACACAAGCCTAAGATCACCATGCACAATGTCAAGCGTCAGCTGGAATGGTGTAAGCGCGCCGTCATTGGACTCTGGAGCATTGGAAATGTGTTCTTTGGAGTGATGAATCATGCTTCACCATCTGGAAGTCCGAATGACAAATTTGGGTTTGGCGGACGCCAGGAGAATGCGACCTGCCCCAATGCATGGTGCCGATTGTAAAGTTTGGTAGAGGAGGAATAATGGGGCTGTTTTTATGATTTGGGCTAGGCCCCTTTGTTACAGTGAAGGGAAATCTTAATGCTACAGCATACAATGACATTAATCTAGACGATTCTGTGCTTCCAACTTTTTGGCAAGAGTTTGGGGAAGGCCCTTTCCTGTTTCAGCATGACAATACCCCCGTGCAAAAGTGAGGTCCATACAGAAATGGTTTGTCGAGGTCGGTGAGGAAGAACTTGACAGGCCTGCACTGACCCTGACCTCAACTCCATCAAACACATTTGGGATGAATTGGAATGCAGACTGCGAGTAAGGCCTAATCGCCCAACATCAGTGCCCGCAGCAGTACCCGCAGCAATGTTCCAACATCTAGTGGAAAGCCTTCACAGAAGAGTGGAGGCTGTTATAGCAGCAAAGGGACCAACTCCATATTAATGCCCATGATTATGGAATGAGATGTTCGACGAGCAGGTGTCCACATACTTTTGGCCATGTATTGTATGTACATATAGGTAGGGGTAAAGTGACTAGGCATCAGGATATATTATAAACAGTAGCAGCAGTGTATGTGATGAGTCAAAATAGTTAGAAGAGCTAGTGCAAAGAGGGTCAATGCAGATAGTCCGGGTAGCTATTTGTTGAACTATTTAGTAGTCTTATGGCTTGTGGGTAGTTTACGGTCCTGTTGGTTACAGACTGGGTGCATCGGGACCACTTGCCGTGCGGTAGCAGAGAGTAAAGTCTATGACTTGGGTGGTTGGAATTTTTGTTAATTTATAAGGCCTTCTTCTGACATCGCCTGGTATAGGCGTCCTGGATGGCAATGCCATGCGTAGCACCTTGCGGTCGGATGCCAAGCAGTTGCCATACAAAGTGGTGATGCAGCCAGTCAAGATGCTCTCAATGGTGCAGCTGTAGAACTTTTTGAGGATCTGAAGGCCCCTGCCAAATCTTTTCAGCCTCCTGAGGGGGAGGACTGTGTTGGTGTGTAACTTGAAGCTCTTGAAGCTCTCAAACGAGCTGATCATGTAGTTCATGATCAGCTCGTTTGTCTTGCTGATGTTGAGGGAGAGGTTGTTTTCCTGGCACCACACTACCAGGTCACAGACCTCCTCTCTATAGGCGGCAGGGTAGCCTAGTGGTTAGAGCCGGAAGGTTGCAAGTTCAAACCCCCGAGCTAACAAGGTACAAATCTGTCGTTCTGCCCCTGAACAGGCAGTTAACCTACTGTTCCTAGGCCGTCATTGAAAACTCGGGGGTTTGAACTTGCAACCTTCTGGTTACTAGTCCAACGCTCTAACCACTAGGTCCAGAGTGCCTGGGATGATGGTGTTGATGTGAGCCATGACCAGACTTTCAAAGCATTTCATGGCTACAGATGTGTGAGTGCTACGTGCTACGGCGGGATAGCCATTTAGACAAGTTACCTTGGCATTCTTGGGCACAGGGAATATGGGGGTCTGCTTGAAACATGCATTTATTACAGACTGGGTCAGGGAGAGGTTGATATCAGTGAAAACACCAGACAGCTGGTCAGAACATGCTCTGACTAAGCATCCTCTGACTAAGCATCCTGGTAATCCATCTGGCCCCGCGGCCTTGTAAATGTTAACCTGTTTAAAGGTTTGACTCACATTGGCTGCGGAGAGCGAGATCACACAGTTGTCCAGAACTACTTCTGCACTCATGCATGGTTCAGTGTTGCTTGCCTCGAAGCATGCATAGACGGCATTTAGCTTGTCTGCTAGGCTTGTGTCACTGGGCAGCTCGAGGCTGGGTTTCACTTTGTAATCTGTGATAATGTGCAAGCATTGCTACATCCGACGAGTGTCAGAGCCGGCGTAGTAGGATTCGATACTAGTCTTGTATTGACGTTTTGCCTTTTTGATGGCTCCTAGAAGGTCTGTGGGATTTCTTATAAGCGTCCGGATCAGTATCTTGGTCCCTGAAAGCAGCAGCTCTTGCCTTTAGCTCAGTGAGGATGTTGCCCTTAATCCATGGCTTCTGGTTGGGATATGTACACTGTGGGGACGATGTCTTCGAGGCAATAATTAATAAAGCCAGTGACTGATGTGGCAAACTCCTCAACATTATCAGATGAATCCCGGAACATATTCCAGTCTGTGCTAGCAAAACAGTTCTGTAGCTTAGCATTCACTTCATCAGACCACTTCCGTATTGAGTGCATCACTGGTACTTCCTGTTTGAGTTTTTCTTGTAAGCAGGAATCAGGAGGATAGAGTTATGGTCAGATTTGCCAAAGGGAAGGTGAGGGAAACGCCTTGTACGGATTTCTGTGTGTGGAGTAAAGGTGATCTAGAGTTGTGTTGCCTCTAGTTGCACAGGTGACATGATGGTAAAATTAGTTAAAACAAAAAGTGCCCCCCCTGGAAAAACACCCCCTCTGGATGAGAATTTTCTTGTTTGCTTATGGCCCTATACACCTTGTTGAGTGTGGTCATAGTGCCAGCATCAGTTTGTGGTGGTAAATAGACAGCTATCAAAAATCTAGATGATAACACTCTTGGTAAATAGTATGGTGTGCAGCTTATTATGAGGTATTCTAACTCAGGTGAGCAAAAATCTGCCACTTTCTTAACATTAGAGATTGATCACCAGCCGTTGTTAATAAAGAGACACACCCCTCCCCCCCTCTCATCTTACCCGAAGCTGCTGTCTGATCTTGATTGTGCATGGAAAAGCCAGTGAGGTGTATATTATCCAAGTTTGTTCAGTCACGACTTCGAGAAACATAGGATATTATGGTTCTTCAGGTTCCATTGATAGGATAGTCTCGAACGGAGCTCGTCCAGTTTGTTATGTAGTGATTGTACATTCGCCTACAAAACAGAGGGCAATGACGTTCTAGATGCTCGCTGACATAGCTTAATCATGACTCTGCCTCGCTTGCCTCTCTTTCTCCGCCTGTTCCTCTTTCGAATCCCGGCGATCCGGGCCTGGTCCGGGGTAAGCATAATGTCCAGAGTTGCCGACTCATTGTAGTAGAAATGTTTTTCCAAATCGAGGTTAGTGATCGCTGTTCTGATGTCCAGAAGCTGTTTTCGGTCACAGGAAATGATGGTGGAAATAAGTTAAGATCAGCGTAAAAAAACACAAAATATTAGGAGCCCGTAAGACGGCAGCTATCCACTGCAGCGCCATCTCACCAGAGAATCCAATTTTGGCTTAGGGCAAAGATTCAGTTCAGTTTGACAAGTTTCTTAGAGGAAGTACTTACCACAGGGCTGTGGTGGAAACATAATGCACTAGCTCTGTGAAAGGAAGGGGGTCCGAGGAGGCGCCACAACTACGACATACAAACTGTAGGTGGAGAAAAACAAGGTTCATGTCAAATTAAAATAACAGAATAACTATAGAGAAAGTTGAAATTGGAAATCCGACGATATGTGTATAGGCCTAATCAGATTGGCCTTCGGGTCATCTATATACAGTATATTTGACAAAATCTCATTTATGCTTTAAAAAAAAAAACATCTTCCCTTAGCTGTGTATGTTTGCTGTGTGTATGCTTTTATTTATGCATGTATATGTCTTTCTTAAGTGGTGTAAGAATTCCCCATCGGGGACAATAAAGATCTATTGAATTGACTTGGTTTAATAATATTTTTGTTGTTAGTGAGTATCTCACTATTGGGTAACACTTTACTTAAGGCATACAGTATTATTACTTGTTACAAGAATGTATAAGTCCTTATAACTGTTTTATAAAGGAACTTATTAAATGCTACATCTTTTTATGTGGAAATGTATCAACTGAAAATGGCTGAAAATAGCAGTTTCATTATAAGATGAAAACACATTATAAACACTTCATAAATACTGATTGTTATCCAATAGTCTGTATGTCTCTCCTTTTCCCTCTTCCCAATCAACAGTGGAATAAATACATCACATTACCTGTTCATAAAGTGTCATGGCAAACTTCTGGTGGGTAATGCAGGACTTGGATGTGCAGGTCTCAGTCGCTGTGTCAGAAACTATGTGCAGGTGAATCCTCTCCAGAATGTTCTCCTTGTGCACCAAGAATGAAACAAAATGAGGTCAGACATCTGAAGTCAGTTACTGTTAAGAGTTTTCCATTACATCCTTAGCATATGAAGTCCAAACTATCCTGATACACATATTTGTGAGTAAAAACATAACAGTGTACACTGAGTGTACAAAACATTAAGAACACCTTCCTAATATTGAGTTGCACTTGTAGTCCATGCCTCAATTCGTCAGACCATGGACTATAAGGTGTCGAAAGCATTCCACAGGGATGATGGTCCATGTTGACTCCAATTCTTCCCACAGTTATGTGGCTTTAAGTTAAGTTTGCTGGATGTCCTTTGGGTGGTGGACAATTCTCGATACACACGGCAAACTGTTGAGCGTGAAAAACCTAGCAGTGATGCAGTTATTGACACACTCAAACCGGTGCGCCTGGCACCTACTACCACACACCGTTCAAAGGCACTTCAATCTTTTGTCTTGGCCATTCACCCTCTGAATGGGACACATCTGTCCATAATGAAGCGAGGCTCTGCCTTCTTAACAATACTATCCACAAGACAGGTCCTACAGGCCATAGTTTTGTCGCACCTGGACTACTGTTCAGTCGTGTGGTCAGGTGCCACAAAGAGGGACTTAGGAAAATTACAATTGGCTCAGAACAGGGCAGCACGGCTGGCCCTTAAATGTACACGGGCAGCTAACATTAATGATATGCATGTCAATCTCTCATGGTTCAAAGTGGAGGAGAGATTGACTTCATCACTACTTGTTTTTGTAAGAGGTGTTGACAAGCTGAATGCACCGAGCTGTTTAAACTACTCCAGTAGTACAAAGCTCGGAGACCCATGCATACCTCGCAAGAGATGTCTTCACAATCCCCAAGTCCAGAACAGACTATGGGAGGTGCACAGTACTACATAGAGCCATGACTACATTGAACTATATTCCACATCAGGTAACTGATGCAAGCAGTAGAATCAGATTTTTTTTTAAGATAAAAAAACATCTTATGGAACAGCGGGGAGTGTAAAGAGACACACACACACACACACAGGTACAGACACACGCATACGCACACAGGCACTAGCACACGCACTCCCCACACACGTACATTGTAATATTGTTGTATGGTGGTATTATACATTTTGTATTGTAGATATGTAGTGGTGGTACAGTATAATGTTATAGGATGTACTGTTTTATCTATGTGTAATGTAAGTGCCGTAATGTGCTTGGACCCCAGGAAGACCCCTTTGCAGCAGATAATGGGGATCCCTAATAAATACAAATACATACACAATCCATGTCCCAATTGTCTCAAAGCTTCTTTAACCTGTCTCCTCCCCTTTATCTACACTGATTGAAGTGGTGACATCAATAAGGGATCATAGATTCCATCTGTTCAGTCTATGTCATGGAAAGAGCAGGTTTTCCTAATGTTTGGTACACTCAGTGTATATTAAATCATTTATCTCGCACTATCCGTTTAAAATGACTGTTCACTGATATATTATGTTGAATTTTAATGACTATCAATGGCCATGCTAATGTTAGCCGAAAATGCTAACATGCAAAGTAAGCATACAGAAATATTAAACAAGTACTTCAATCCTGATTCAGTGGTGAACTATTAATATACTGTGCAAAAATTCACATTTCAACTATGTAATCAATGAAACAATGTTAACAGAGTTGACCAAAAAGAAACTCAACTGCTCAAAATTTGAAATGTATTTTTTTTGCAGCATAGGAGAAATGTCATCTTGTCTTACCCCTGGCGTCTTCCTGGGTTGTTATGGTCTTCAGCTAAGATGGTACCATTGGACAGCTCTGGGAGAATCCCCAAATATCTCAGTTGGAGCTATAACCTTGTCTGTGCTAAGCAGAAAATACCCTCTGACCTCCTAGCTTCTGTTCTTTTAGCTCAGTGTTTCCCAAACCTCTCCTTAAAGTACCCCTAGCCGTTTGCCCTTATTTGATTTATTCCAGAACTATCACAGCTGACTTAACTGGTTAAGTGACTAGTTGAATCAGGTGTATTTGTACTGGAATACATAGAGTAGGCTGGGTTAGGGTTGCAAAATTACTTTTGGGAAAGTTACTGGAATTTAGCTAATTTAAGGGGTACCAAAGAAGAGTTTTGGGAAACTACTTTAGTTCAATAAAAAAGGCATTGCGACCGCTAAAAAAGAAAGCGCTACAGTTCTGACTTACAAAGCACTCTGCAGCGTCATCCATGTGGCCTAGTTGGAAGCGTTGCTCGTCCTTAAAGGTTTCGGCAAGGGCGTGGCGCAGGCTATCTGAAGGCAACGCTCGCTCTCGGCTCTCCTGGAACTGGCTGAAAATACTCTGCAGGGGGAAAATGCATCGTAGAGAATTACTTAGTACTGTAAGTTGCCTTACTTATCAAGTCACTAAGGGCCGGTTTCCTGGACCCAGAAAGAATGTTCAATGCAGTCCAGGATTAGTCTTAATTCTAGATGTGGAACACTGCCGACTAGGCACAGACGTCAATTTTACATCTATTTCATGTTGGATCAACGTTATTTTATTGAAATGAAGTGGAAAAAATATTGATTCAACCAGTGTGTTCCCAGTGGGTGGGTTTAAAATATCTATAATATCAATGGCTATTTTTGTTTAAATAGAAACATAATAACTATTCTACATTTAATGAGTGGTATGGTGAACTTGGACATCTTGTGATCTCTTGAATAAGTCATCAAACTAGGTGGAAGATGTATTGTGATGATGATATTATATACAAACCTTTAAAGCGCAGAAAATGCAGGCATCCCCTAGACAAAAATGACCAGGAAGCTGTCTCAAACTCCTCCTGAAAATGTCCAACTGCCATAGCACCTGTTCCGGTGAAATGACAGACAGGTCACATTTATATGTGTATTAATCGAACAAAATCTGTAACATAAAATGTTATTACTGTTTTAGTCCTACATGAAGTTATACATGAAACGTAGACCTAGGTCCTACTTAGAACATGGATACATCTTAATTCAGTAGTAATCTTGCCCCTTAGCCTTCCATAGGAAATAAGCTATGTTTAAACTATTGCATATTGACAAGGTTTAGCACTCACCTGTACGGCACTGTTGAGGAAGCAGCTATTCTGGCCTGGTTCGTTCAGCAGGCCTTTGGTGAGAGCCAGAGACAACATGCTCCCAGGCTGATAGGACTTCCCCAGACCCCCACCACCACCAACACCTCCAGGCTTTTTGAAGAGTTTGACCCATGCCAGAGAGTTAGAGCCTGACCCTGGAGGGAGAGTAGTCACCAGTTGTTTTTATGTTCTAATAGCAATGGGATATACAAATGTGGCTCTTGGACCAGGAGTTTAAGACCCCTGTTATGAGATATATCCATAGAAAACACTTTAATCATACAATACATCCTGAGGGGTAAGTCCTTATGTGTCCATGTAAATCTTAGAGAGGAAATAGCACTTGGCCACTGGTTATGATCATACATTGGGTTTGGTAGGATTTAGTGACTTGTGTGATGGGAGCTGTTGTTTACCTTCTCCGGAGAGTGGGGGAGGTTTGCCACAGCTGGACATACTGGGAAGAGGGAGCTGGCAGGCCATGGGACCAATCCATTACATCCCTGCCTCGCACTTCCAAAGAGATCCATTGAAGTCATTCCCAGGCTCATCCATAGGGAAGCTTTGGAATAGCACTATTGTACATTGAATGACAATGGGACCAAGTCTAAAGAGAGATGGGACAAATCGTTGGCTTTAAAAAAAAAACGTTGGGCAATGACGGCACAAACAGCACAAAGCATCATTCTGTTACCAAACTTTGCATCTGCTCTGTTCTACAAGTAAATGTGCTTTTGTAAAAAAAAAAATGCAGGAATTGTTAAAAGTAGTAGCCATTGGTTTTTGTTTGAAATACATTTTAAAGTGAAAAATCTGGTTCTCAATGTCACTCTGTTACCGTTGCATTGCCCTAATATTTAATAGCAGTGAGTTACCACTTAAGTTCTCATGTATCTAACTTGAATATTTTCCCTGTGTTCATTTTCAAATAGATTTTTTGAACAGATTAGGGAGATACAAATTAACAGTTGAAACAGTTTTTCAGTAAAATGCATCATAGTTTAAGCCAATTGTCAATGCTATTTGTGATACAATTTCCTGGTTTCCCATAGCCACCCCTTACTGGTGCTTGGTCCCCGCTCTGGCCCCCCATTAAAATACTGCTTAGAATCGCCCCTGCTATTATGTTGCGTTACTGCCATTGTTTTATCCTATGCCTTAATACATTGTTTATGACATTCTCAAAGTGTTAAGATTTTATTTTACATACACCTAAATAGAATCATGATGATGATAGTTATATAAGTGACTATAGATACTAGATACTAGTGACCACAGAGACTAGGCCTACAGTTGCAATGGCTTCTCTGTGTTGTGATTGACATGAGCTGGGTGGACAATGTTGGAACTGTATAGCTTACTTGGACACTGAATCAACAGTCAGTTCACAGGCCGTAGCTGCATTTTCAAGTCACGGGTTGTCACAGCACTGAAAAATACAGTTCACCCTGGCATTTCATCAAATTATTTAATCACTTTAGGACTGTGTGAAGGTCCGGATACTCCCCATACCAAAACAGCACATATAGTTTGCTAACTAGGCCAATGAGGCTCCCTGCAGGGTTGGGGTCAATATGAATGGAAGTCAGTCGATTCTGGAAGTAAACTGACATTCCAAGCGAATAATTGAAAAAAGGGCATCTATTTACAATGACTTCTCAATTAACTGAAAAGTAGAAGATACACTACATGACCAAAAGTATGTGGACACCTGCTCGTCGAACATCTCATTCCAAAATCATGGGCATCAATATGGAGTTGGTCCCCTCTTTCCTGCTATAACAGCCTCCACTCTTCTGGAAAGGCTTTCAACTAGATGTTGAAACATTGCTGCGGGGACTTGATTCCATTCAGCCACAAGAGCATTAGTGAGGTTGGGCGAATCTGACGGATTCATCCATCAGACTGTCAGATGGTGAAGCGTTATTCATCACTCCAGAGAACACGTTTCCACTGCTCCAGAGTTCAATGGCTTTACACCACTCATGTGCAATAGTGCTCTTAGGCTTGTGTGCAGCTGCTCGGCCATGGAAATCCATTTCATGAAGCTCCTGACGAACAGTTATTCTGCTGACGTTGCTTCCAGAGGCAGTTTGGAACTCTGTAGTGAGAATTGCAACGGAGGACAGATGATTTTAACATGCTTCAGCACTCGGAGGTCCCATTCTTTGAGCTTGTGTGGCTACCACTTTGCTGCTGAGACGTTGTTGCTCCTAGATGTTTCCACTTCATAATAACAACACTTACAGTTGACCAGGGCAGCTCTAGCATGAAAGAAATTTGACCAACCGACTTGTTGGAAAGGTGGCATCCTATGACGGTGCCACGTTGAAACTCATGGAGCTCTTCAGTAAGGCCATTTATTTTTTATTTTTTTATTTAACCTTAATTTAACTAGGCAAGCCAGTTAAGAACAAATTCGGGGACGGGGGCTGGGATTAATAATAAAATTAATTAAATAAAATATAGGACAAAACACACATCACGACAAGAAATTCTTCTGCCAATGTTTGTCTATGGAGATTGCATTCCTGTCTGCTCGATGTTATACATCTGTCAGCAACGGGTGTGGACGAAATAGCCGAATCCACTAATTTGAAGGGGTGTCCACACACTTTTGTATATATAGTGTATTAAAAAAAAAAAAAATTAAATCATTGTTTTTATTTTTATTTTATTTAAATCACTTCCTGAATTGACTGCCTTCGATTCAAATTTACCCAAACATTACAGACAGGACAGGTTGTTGATCTTGTTGCTGAGCTGTGATGCTGCCGAGTCTTGATGTTTTCCAGGAATCCACAGAATTAATTCCATATGAAGTAGGATTAGGCCTCGGCCAAGTAATAAGCCTAATAGCCTACAGGTAGGTAACCCAGAAGCACATTACAAAACCTTTGCTCCCAGGTTGCTCTTATAGGAGTGTAATAACACTGTAATTGCACTTTATTCTACATTGAACTCCATCTCTATCACTATGTGATTGTAAAGCATTACTAAAATAATATGTTATTACAATGTTGTTATTGTAGTAATTACAGTGTTAATACACAGGTATAAGAGCAAAAATAATGGAAATGTTACCGGTAAAGCATCTCATCCTCTTCTCTAAGAGTTGGCTATGGACTATCACTTTAATGTTTCTAATCCATAAAGACACTGCTATATAACACATAATATTTTATATTCTATAATATTTTCTGGGTCCAACCAGCCACATTTTTCTTGGAAGATGGTTATCCTCCTTCTGTCTGACAATGTAGTCAGATGTGCCATGGAAACAATGAGCAGGATGAATTATACCTCCCATTAATACTGTATCTGTGTCCCAAATGGCACCCTATTCCCTTTGAAGTTCTCTACTTTTGACCAGGACCCATACGGAACTATATGGGGAATAGGGTGCCATTTGGGATGCATCCAATAGCTCCTACTAATAGCCATGTATTAAACAAGAAGCCCTGTATTAAGACATATAAATCCCAACCCAAAGTACTCTACAAACCTACTTCAGGGATCATACAAGAGCTAGAGGCAATAGCACCAGCATTCCATCTGATATTGTTTCATAACTACCTAGATGTAGGGGCTAGAGGATGTTTGCTTCTGGAGAGGGCTGCAGCTTGGTTTGAAAAAGCTATAAGCCCTGTCCAGAAACAACCTGTTAGCCACTAATGCAGATCTGAAAGGTTTGGATAAGAATAAGCAACATGACAGAACATCCCACCTATCGATACATTACTTTAGGTATGCATGAAATTAGATGTGTTTTTTTGTGAACTATCCTTTCACATTATGTTTGCCATCACTGACTTAAGCATAATATCTAACTGCATCTGTAGTTGACCCATGTTTCTCCTTATTTTTGCTATTTGCAAATAATATGTTTTTGCTTGTAAGAATCAAATATTTACAAAATGTGCAAGATGTTTACTGGATACACTAGATACACTGCCTTCAATTCGAATTGAGCCCAACCCTGGTGTCCAGGCTAGTTATCCAGCCCATGTTGTGACCAAAAAGTGGTACAGTATACATATGAACCTGAATAATCACAAGCAAATAGACGTGAACAAATATTATTCAATGTGTTTATCTGCACATGTGGTGTATTCTTCAAATAGAAAAATGATGCTTATCAAAGCCCTATAATTATAACCTAAACCTTCATATGATTTAATTTAGCCGAAAATTCTCCATCCTTGCATGCACTGTATTAATCGAAATAGCGAGGGGTTTACACGAACATGAGGGACTTTTCTACCACGCATAGGGCTACTTCAGATGCCATTACATATCGTGCAATTTACACCTGTTAGGACGCATGCGTGTTATGGGGGAACCGCTTTATTTACCGCAACTCGCATCACTGCATCACAGAAAAACATACCCGTTCGATACAAAATGTCATAGCACACATGCAATACTCACCGTATCTCGTCGATGATATTTGGCCGATATAATAGATCTCCCAAAGCAGCTTAGTTGTCAACATTAGATTGCCACAAGTTTTGTCCCGTAAAAATCCTATAAGCAAAAATGACTGCAATAGACTACACAGACACGCTCGTGGATGTCAGGTAGTACTGGTGGATGGAATCTGTGGGCAAATGCAGTATTAAGGCCTGCATAGCTACAATAAATTCCTACGTTAGTGCAGTGATACAATTCCAACCCGCATTTTAACCGTCATACCCGAATACTTTTTAGCTCTTGTCTTATTCTAGCCTGACAATTTTCTTGCTGTTTTGACGTTTTCGGTTCAACAGCGGAATTCATTTCGGGAAATAAATCCAGCAGCGGTCTATGCCTGAATGTCATCCGCAGATTAGTGATGTTTTGAGAGTTGCGAGGTCAAAATCCGCCCCTAGTGTACAGTAGCCTAATGCAATTCCAAAAGAGAAATTTCGGCCGCATGGGCGCATTTGATAGCAAATTGCTTGTCTCGCAGAGCAGACAAGCATTCGGCGTTTGGTTTGTCCCATTTGAGGTGAGACTAGAAATCACATGACTCAAAAAACTGTTTCACAATAATGCTGACTGCAGCATGTAACGTGGCAATATTCTAGGTTTACTATATTAAGCTATGTTTTGACGTTTGCAATTATAAAATGCAATTATCTGAAGACCATGTTCATTGTCATCCAAGTAAAGTCATATCTTATTAAAAAAAAATCATGACAGCTTTGACAGAAACAGGAAGTGTCGTTGTAATTTTATAAATGCCAACATAAGACATGGGATTTTTTTGTGTAGGTAAAATTAATTATGCGGGAAATGGTGGTGGAAATGCCTTTATAGATAACTATTGATAGAATTCCGTTCATATATGAAAGTAAATATGGAGTCATGATGATGTGGTGTGTGGTCCTCACACTACGAATAGGGAAACCACACAGTTTATTAGGCTACAGATGAAATCAATTATGATGAACTTCACAGGGTGGTGAAAGTGCACAGAGGGTCTTATTCTGGTGACATGATGATGCTTGACTGCCATTTGACAAATCAAAATATTCTCGCTCTTATCCATAATAATCTGATCATGTAGACTAGCCAACCCGCACAGCCTACCTGCACTGTATATGCGAGCTGTTGGGTAGAGCGCAGGCGCCAAGACCAGATTTGGCACATTTGCTCTTTAACACAACAGTTTTTGTGACAAAACTATTGGTAGAGTTGAAAATGCAATGGAAACAAATTGAACTTTAGATTTTTATTTGGTACATGAAAAATTAAGCAAAAAAGCTAATTCTGTGTGCACTACCTCATCACACACTGATTTTTATCTGCAACAAGTCCGTTTGATGGAAACATACTGTACCACTGGTGGGAAAATGAACATATATTCCGTGTATTCTGGAATATCCGAATGAAAATCTGTCCCCAATTGGATACAAACCTTGCTACTGTCAAGACACTATTATTGTTATAATGTTAAAACAGCATACTTGTTTAAAATGAATGTACTTTCAAATATTACAAAATTACACATAGGCCTACAGTGCTATGTTCAGACTGCTCAGACTACAGAGAATTGTTTCACACTGATGGTTCGATCCATGTTTTCTACTATAATTCGTTTGCCAGCCATTGTGGCTAATGAGCAGGTCACATTCTGCAGTTAAACTAACAACATTGCTATGGATAAAGCTATAGGCTAATTTAACCCAACTGTTTAACATAATGACTTACAATAATGACATTGGTTCTAGGTATTTTCCTCTCCTTTGAATTTGTGATTTTGGTAGTAAAAAAAGTGAAATGATTTCTGGAAGTTCTTTTGAGGTGGAGTACATCTGCTGCAAAGCTATTTTTACCTTCTTTAAATGTGGTCTGTCAACGAACCCTAGCAGATAATTTACAGTGTGTGTGTGTGTGTGCGTGTGTTCGTGCGTGTGTGTGTGTGTGTGTGTGTGTGTGTGTGTGTGTGTGTGTGTGTGGTGTGTGTGTGTGTGTGTGTGTGTGTGTGTGTGTGTGTGTGTGTGTGTGTGTGTGTGTGTGTGTGTGTGTGTGTGTGTGTGTGTGTGTGTGTGTGTGTGCGTGTGTGTGTGTGTGTGTGTAAATGGATCAACCATCATCAACTGTTGTTGGTGTATGATTGTTGGTCTGAGGTTGGTCATACAGTTCCTGGGTAGTAGCCAACTTACTTTTCTTTTCATTTGCAGAATTGTGTGTTTCAAGTCTGTACAGGTTCATTTGTTCCACATATCCAAACCACACATTGATTTACATAAGCCAATTCATTATACAATGTCATGACAAAGAGATAGATCTTTTTTATTTGCACATCGATAAGCCCATTCTAAAAGATTAATAGGCAACATGTCTACATAATTAAAAGACAAAGATAATTTTGGATCTGATATCCAATATAAGCCAACAGATGCATTGAAGTTTCAATGTATTGCTCATGTTTTTTTTCCTCTTAGACATTTCAATAACATTTCAGCCATGTGTGCTGTTTATTTACATGTTGTTCTCTGAATACACAATGCAAAACTAACCATCAGTATCATTACTCAGGCAAATGGCACAGAATTGAAACAGGGCAGCATGGAGGCCCCATTTTAAACCATCAGTTTGTCGTCGGTTGCACATAATCAGAAATTATGATTTAGGCTTCAGCTCCAACCCCTACATCGCAGATCAGGCAGTATGGTTAGAGGTGACAGCAGTGGATTTTGTCAGACTAGTGCTCTCTTGTGTTTCCAGGATATTATGGGTCATCTAAAGGTCATCTAGAGGTCATCGGACTCAGGGATGGGCATAGGTTCCAGAGGCACGGTGGGCAGGATCAGTGGGATGCCGTCGGATATCCATCCCTGGGCGACCCTGTTGAAGGTGGGTCTTTTCACCCCTGGGTCTTGGAGCTCAGAGTAGTTGTGGAGGTTTAGGTCGATCTCGGGCAGCTTGAACGTGATCCCGCTGCTCCGGGGGGCTTTGTCGAAACCACCAAATGGTGTGGCCACCCTGTAAATCAGATGTGGCGATACAAGGGTGAATGCAAAATCAAAATGAAGATCTCTAAAGATGTGACGGTTGCGTAGAATATAGAAAGCTGGCTTTTTATAGGGTGTTATAGTAGTGCATCCATGTAACAGTGAATCTGAACTGTGTTATAAGAAAACCATTTCATTCCATGGAAATGTTTGCAATATCAATGTCATTATATGTACTGATGATCATTTCTACTGAGAGTATTATCCCAGACTTCAGATTTGCATACTTAACTCAAAATCTGCCATGAGAGAAGTGCATGACTGATGCACTATGTTCAAGTAACACGCAAATCGTTGGCTTAAATTTTGAGCTGTTGAATAGCAGTTGTCTGAAAACTCTCCTCAGAACACCTGTTTTCACATTAGCCTCACCTGTTAAAGCTCTTGTAGTCAGGAGCCTCTGGTCTGGGCTCAGGGACAGGCATCCTGATATTGAGGGTCGCGGCCAGGTTGGGGTCGTTAATGATAGCTTGCTCCCAAGGGGAATGGTAGGACTTGGGTATAGCTGTAGAGTTGAACGTCTCTGCAGGGACATCCTTCAAGGGGCCTCCATATCCTGAGACACATACCAAGAAGACAGGATCATAAGACCAACAGTGCAGCGTACAGACACTCACTTATCCTATCAACACATTAGCAGATCTGTGGGGTTGGACTTAAGTGGGATACATGATTACTGGCAATGTCTTGCTTGTTGTCCTTTCACAAGAAATATAAAGAAGTACTAGGGCATTGAGAATGTATCTTGTTTTTTTTGTGTTGAATTTTCATTGTTGGACATAAAAGACTGTAAAAACAACAGGTAATCAGCTCCAACTGATTTTAATTTAAGAAATCTGTTCCCAAGTATTCTCAAGCATTATAGAGAAACACGGGATTGTATACAAACGTAAGCAAGGTTTGAATTATTATGTTTTAGTCCAACATTATATCTGTTTGAGCTTCATGCAGTCAATTTGCAGTCTACAAATTATTTGTAATTATGTTCCGCCCCCCGACCATCCGCTCCAGAAAAAACTGGCTTGCGGCTGAATCTAGTTTATGATCCCTGGTGTAGACTGAACAAGGTAGCAAAGACAACAAATTAGTCCCTCAGTTGTTACCACCTTTTCATCCATGCTAATTTCATCAAGACATAACAAAAAAAAATAAAAAATTTGGTTTAGTATTATCTGTTTTTATTGTTTGGGAAACAAAATAGGTGTCAACATGACTGTGGCAGTGTTGTTTTATCAATATCCACTGTCATTAAATAACAGTATTGACTAGAGCAGTGGAAAAAGTGATGAAGACTCAACACAATTTGTCGATCTTTATCATCTCAAGTCTTAAAATAGTGCACACCGTAAGTGTGCTTTCATCCTTTGGTGTGAAAAGCGGGTTGGTCCATTTGACATGGGTTGACACCATGCTTGGTCATATCAGATTCTACAAGAGTGTTCTGTTGGGATCCCCTGCTGACAATTTAACAGAGAGCAAGGCACCGCAGGGAAAGGAAATGCTTCTCATGTATCCTGCTTAAAGGCCAGAGGTCTGCTGAGTCGCTATGGGGAATAAGACTTGTCCTTAGAGGTAACAAGAGCATCTACATAGGCCTTAAAAATACATTCACAACCCATTCATAAGCAGTACATAAGCAGTTCATGAATGCTAAAGTCAACAATTGCAAGACATAGCGTACATATCAATTTGTAGTTGTTGAAAAATACCATTTACTTATGAATGCGGTATGTATGAGTTATGATTGTGTTATGAAGTCCTTATGTAGTATCCCTTCAAGTGAAGCATTGCTCATGTATAACACTACGTAATAATGACAAAGATATTTCAATAAGGCCTTATTCTCCCCTTAAACTGTATTATTCTGCCTAATAAGCATTCATAAATTTTGAAAATAACAGAAGGTATGTTTTGATGTGGTAGCTACATACCTGGTGCAATGCTTTCTGGGTTTCCTGGGGTGGGGGTGTAAGGAAGTGTTTTCGATCCCTCTTTGTTTTCGGCACTGTCTGCATTCTCAGCTAGAAGATCGCTCTGGAAAAAAATATAACGTATTTTGTCATTAGCTAAGCTTTCCCCTTTTGTGCAGTTCTGAACCTATCTAATTTATTCATTTAGGGATTAGCTGTACCAAATTGTTAACTTTGCATAAATGAGGCCCACTAGGTAAATGGGTAGGGCGCTCACAGGTTTTACAAGCATGTTAGCTTACAACACTGAGCTAAAGCTTGGGCATAACGTCAAAGCAAGATCAGCTACCGCCAAAATGTCCATCAAAAGACTTGAAATAGCAACTAGTTCATGTTTGTTTGCAATGTTGAGAATTTATGTGCAATGTTGCTCCATTAGAACAGTTGCCAAAAGTAAAAACAGTCATTTGCAACCAGACACCCCCCCACCCCCCAGATACCCCCTGTGGACTGGCATCTAACCAATGCACACATGAACATATAATGCCTTCAGAAAGTATTCATACCCCTGAACTTATTTCACATTTTTCACAGCCTGAATTCAAAATTGATTAAATATATATTCTTCTCACACACAATACCCTATAACAACAAAGTGATAATATGTTTGTAGACATTGTTGCATATTTATTGTAAACAAAATTCAGAAATATCTCATTTTAAGTATTCACACCTCTGTCAATACATGATGAAATCACCTTTGGCAGCAATTACAACTGTGTGTCTTTCTGGGTAAGTCTCTAAGAGCTTTGCACACCTGGATTGTATAATATTTGCACATTATTCTTTTAAAAATTCTTCAAGCTCTGTCAAGTTGGTTTTTGATCATTGCTTGACAACCATTTTCAAGTCTTGCCATAGATGTTCAAGCTAATTAAAGTCAAACGGTAACTAGGCCAATCAGGAATATTCAATGTCGTCTTGGTAAGCAACTCCAGTGTATATTTGGCCTTGTGTTTTCGGTTATTGTCTCCCAGCATCTGTTGGAAAGCAGACTGAACCAGGTCTTCCTCTAAGATTTTTCGTGTGCTTCCGTTTTTATTTTATCCTGTCCATGCCTATGACAAACATACACATGACATGATGCAGCCACCACCATGCTTGAACATATGAACAGTGGTAGTCAGTGATGTGTTAGATTTGCCACCAAACATACAATAATGCATTGTACTCAGGACATAGGTAAAACTGCAAAATAATTGACTGAGAAATGTACTTTAAGTGCCTTATTGCAAACAGAATGTCATGTATTGTCATGTTGTGTCTTGTTTCTGTCCTTTCCCTTCACCCTGTCTCCCTCTGCTGGTCGTTATTAGGTTACCTTTTCTCCCCCTCTTTCCCCCAGCTGTTCCTTGTCTCCTCCTAACTACCTCGTCACCCCTTTTCCCACCTGTTCCCTTTTTCCCTCTGATTAGTCCTCTATATCTCTCTCTGTTTTTGTTCCTGTCTTTGTCGGATTCTTGTTTGTGTTTTTCATGCCTGAACCAGACTATCGTCATGTTTGCTGCAACCTTGTCCTGTCCTGTCGGAATCTGCCGGTCCATCTGAGCCTACCTATGTTTTGTTATTAAAGAAGTTCTGTTTACGTTAATTCGCTTTTGGGTCCTCATTCACGCACCGTAACAGAAGAATCCGACCAAGAATGGACCCAGCGACTTCGGATCCTCTCCACTCAGCCGTCGAGATCCAGGGAGCGATGCTAGGCAGACACGAGCAGGAATTGTCTGCTGCTCGACATGCCGTTGAGACCCTGGCCACCCAAGTCTCCAACCTCACAGAACAGGTTCACCATCTCCGCCTCGATCCACCGGCCACTTCCAGGGCTTTCGAATCTCCGGAGCCCAGAATCAATAACCCGCCGTGTTACTCTGGGGAGCCCACTGAATGCCGCTCGTTCCTCACCCAGTGTGATATTGTGTTTTCTCTCCAGCCCAACACTTACTCCAGGAGCACTGCTCGTGTCGCCTACGTCATATCTCTCCTTACTGGACGGGCTCGTGAGTGGGGCACGGCAATCTGGGAGGCAAGGGCTGAGTGTACTAACCAGTATCAGGACTTTAAGGAGGAGATGATACGGGTTTTTGATCGATCTGTTTTTGGGGAGGAGGCTTCCAGGGCCCTGTCTTCCCTATGTCAAGGTAATCGATCCATAACAGACTACTCTATTGAGTTTCGCACTCTTGCTGCCTCCAGTGGCTGGAACGAGCCGGCTTTGCTCGCTCGTTTTCTGGAGGGTCTCCGCGCAGAGGTAAAGGATGAGATTCTCTCCCGGGAGGTTCCTTCCAGCGTGGATTCCTTGATTGAACTCGCTATTCGCATTGAGCGACGGGTTGATCTTCGTCACCGAGCTCGTGGAAAGGAGCTCGCGTTCTCCTTTGCCCCCCTCTCCGCATCACTACCATCTTCCTCTGCCGGCTCGGGTGCTGAGCCTATGCAGCTGGGAGGTATCCGCATCTCGACTAAGGAGAGGGAACGGAGAATCACCAACCGCCTCTGTCTCTATTGCGGTTCTGCTGGTCATTTTGTCACTTCATGTCCAGTAAAAGCCAGAGCTCATCAGTAAGCGGAGGGCTACTGGTGAGCGCTACTACTCCTGTCTCTCCTTCAAGATCCTGCACTACCTTGTCGGTCCATCTACGCTGGACCGGTTCGTCAGCTTCCTGCAGTGCCTTAATAGACTCTGGGGCGGAGGGCTGTTTTATGGACGAGACCTGGGCTCGGGAACATGACATTCCTCTCAGACAGTTAAGGGAGTCCACGGCCTTGTTCGCCCTGGATGGTAGTCCTCTCCCCAGGATTCAGCGTGAGACGCTACCTTTAACCCTCACTGTTTCTGGTAATCATAGCGAAACCATTTCTTTTTTAATTTTTCGTTCACCTTTTACACCTGTTGTTTTGGGCCATCCCTGGCTAGTTTGTCATAATCCTTCCATTAATTGGTCTAGTAATTCTATCCTCTCCTGGAACGTCTCTTGTCATGTGAAATGTTTAATGTCTGCTATCCCTCCTGTTTCCTCTGTCTCTTCTTCACAGGAGGAGCCTGTTGATTTGACAGGGGTGCCGGAGGAATATCACGATCTGCGCACGGTGTTCAGTCGGTCCAGGGCCACCTCTCTTCCCCCACACCGGTCGTATGATTGTAGTATTGATCTCCTTCCGGGAACCACTCCCCCCCGGGGTAGACTATACTCTCTGTCGGCTCCCGAACGTAAGGCTCTCGAAGATTATTTGTCTGTAGCTCTTGCCGCCGGTACCATAGTCCCCTCCTCCTCTCCCACCGGAGCGGGGTTTTTTTTTGTTAAGAAGAAGGACGGGTCCCTGCGCCCCTGCATAGATTATCGAGGGCTGAATGACATAACAGTGAAGAATCGTTATCCGCTTCCTCTTATGTCTTCAGCCTTCGAGATCCTGCAGGGAGCCAGGTTTTTCACTAAGTTGGACCTTCGTAACGCTTACCATCTCGTGCGCATCAGGGAGGGGGACGAGTGGAAGACGGCGTTTAACACTCCGTTAGGGCACTTTGAATACCGGGTTCTTCCTTTCGGTCTCGCTAACGCTCCAGCTGTCTTTCAGGCATTAGTCAATGATGTCCTGAGAGACATGCTGAACATCTTTGTTTTCGTTTACCTTGACGATATCCTGATTTTTTCACCGTCACTCCAGATTCATGTTCAGCACGTTCGACGTGTCCTCCAGCGCCTTTTAGAGAATTGTCTTTTTGTGAAGGCTGAGAAGTGCTCTTTTCATGCCTCCTCCGTCACATTTCTCGGTTCTGTTATTTCCGCTGAAGGCATTAAGATGGATCCCGCTAAGGTCCAAGCTGTCATTGATTGGCCCGTTCCTAAGTCACACGTCGAGCTGCAGCGCTTTCTCGGCTTCGCGAACTTCTATCGTCGTTTCATCCGTAATTTCGGTCAGGTGGCAGCTCCTCTCACAGCCCTTACTTCTGTCAAGACGTGCTTTAAGTGGTCCGTTTCCGCCCAGGGAGCTTTTGATCTCCTCAAGAATCGTTTTACATCCGCACCTATCCTTGTTACACCTGACGTCACTAGACAGTTCGTTGTCGAGGTTGACGCGTCAGAGGTGGGCGTGGGAGCCATTCTTTCTCAGCGCTCCCTCTCTGACGACAAGGTCCACCCTTGCGCGTATTTTTCTCATCGCCTGTCGCCGTCGGAACGTAACTATGATGTGGGAAACCGCGAACTGCTCGCCATCCGCTTAGCCCTAGGCGAATGGCGACAGTGGTTGGAGGGGGCGACCGTTCCTTTTGTCGTTTGGACTGACCATAGGAACCTTGAGTACATCCGTTCTGCCAAACGACTTAATGCGCGTCAGGCGCGCTGGGCGCTGTTTTTCGCTCGTTTCGAGTTCGTGATTTCTTATCGTCCGGGCTCTAAGAACACCAAGCCTGATGCTTTATCTCGTCTCTTCAGTTCTTCAGTAGCCTCCACTGACCCCGAGGGGATTCTCCCTGAGGGGCGTGTTGTCGGGTTGACTGTCTGGGGAATTGAGAGGCAGGTAAAGCAAGCACTCACTCAAACTCCGTCGCCGCGCGCTTGTCCTAGGAACCTTCTTTTCGTTCCCGTTCCTACTCGTCTGGCCGTTCTTCAGTGGGCTCACTCTGCCAAGTTAGCCGGCCATCCTGGCGTTCGGGGTACGCTTGCTTCCATTCGCCAGCGTTTTTGGTGGCCCACCCGGGAGCATGACACGCGTCGCTTCGTGGCTGCTTGTTCGGTCTGCGCGCAGACTAAGTCCGGTAACTCCCCTCCTGCCGGCCGTCTCAGGCCGCTTCCCATTCCCTCTCGACCGTGGTCTCACATCGCCTTAGATTTTGTCACCGGACTGCCTTCGTCAGCGGGGAAGACTGTTATTCTTACGGTTGTCGACAGGTTCTCTAAGGCGGCTCATTTTATTCCCCTTGCTAAGCTTCCTTCTGCTAAAGGCACAAATCATCATCGAGAATGTTTTCAGAATTCATGGCCTTCCGTCAGACGTCGTTTCGGACAGAGGTCCGCAATTCACGTCTCAATTTTGGAGGGAGTTTTGCCGTTTGATTGGGGCTTCCGTCAGTCTCTCTTCCGGCTTTCACCCCCAGTCTAACGGTCAAGCAGAACGGGCCAATCAGACTATTGGTCGCATCTTACGCAGTCTTTCTTTTCGCAACCCTGCGTCTTGGTCAGAACAGCTCCCCTGGGCAGAATACGCCCACAACTCGCTTCCTTCGTCTGCGACCGGGCTATCTCCTTTTCAGAGTAGCCTTGGGTACCAGCCTCCGCTGTTCTCATCTCAGTTCGCCGAGTCCAGCGTCCCCTCCGCTCAGGCTTTTGTCCAACGTTGCGAGCGCACCTGGAAGAGGGTCAGGTCTGCACTTTGCCGTTATAGGGCGCAGACTGTGAGAGCTGCTAATAAGCGTAGAACTAAGAGTCCTAGATATTGTCGCGGTCAGAGAGTTTGGCTCTCCACTCAGAACCTTCCCCTTAAGACCGCTTCTCGCAAGTTGACCCCGCGGTTCATTGGTCCGTTCCGTATTTCTCGGATCATTAATCCTGTCGCAGTGCGACTTCTTCTTCCGCGATATCTTCGTCGCGTCCACCCGGTCTTCCATGTCTCCTGTGTCAAGCCCGTTCTTCGCGCCCCCGCTCATCTTCCCCCCCCCCCATCCTTGTCGAGGGCGCACCCATCTACAGGGTCCGTAGGATTTTGGACATGCGTCCTCGGGGCCGTGGTCATCAGTACCGTGGTCATCAGTACCTAGTAGATTGGGAGGGGTACGGTCCTGAGGAGAAGAGTTGGGTTCCCTCTCGGGACGTGCTGGACCGTGCGCTGATCGATGATTTCCTCCGTTGCCGCAAGGCTTCCTCCTCGAGTGCGCCAGGAGGCGCTCGGTGAGTGGGGGGGTACTGTCATGTATTGTCATGTTGTGTCTTGTTTCTGTCCTTTCCCTTCACCCTGTCTCCCTCTGCTGGTCGTTATTAGGTTACCTTTTCTCCCCCTCTTTCCCCCAGCTGTTCCTTGTCTCCTCCTAACTACCTCGTCACCCCTTTTCCCACCTGTTCCCTTTTTCCCTCTGATTAGTCCTCTATATCTCTCTCTGTTTTTGTTCCTGTCTTTGTCGGATTCTTGTTTGTGTTTTTCATGCCTGAACCAGACTATCGTCATGTTTGCTGCAACCTTGTCCTGTCCTGTCGGAATCTGCCGGTCCATCTGAGCCTACCTATGTTTTGTTATTAAAGAAGTTCTGTTTACGTTAATTCGCTTTTGGGTCCTCATTCACGCACCGTAACACAGAATGCATGTTTTGGAATATTTTTATTTTGTATAGGCTTCCTTCTTTTCATTATGTCATTTAGGTTAGTATTGTGGAGTAAATACAATATTGTTGATCCATCCAGTCTCCTATCACAGCCATTAAACTCTGTAAATGTTTTAAAGTCACCATTGGCTCATGAGCAGTTTCCTTCCTCTCTGCAACTGAGTTAGGAAGGACACCTGTATCTTCGTACTGACTGGGTGTATTGCTACACCATCCAAAGTGAAATTAGTAACTTTACCATGCAAAAAGGGATAGTCATTTTTTGAAAAACTTCCCTGGTCTTTGTGGTTGAATCTGTGTTTGAAATTCACTGCTCGAATGTGGGACCTTACAGATAATTGTATGTGTGGGGTACAGAGATGAGGTAGTCATTCAAAAGTAATGTTAAACACTATTATTGCACACAGAGTGAGTCCATGCAACTTATTATGTGACTTGTTAAGCAAAATGTTACTCCTGAACTTATTTAGGCTTGCCATAATGAAGGAGTTGAAATCTTATTGACTCAAGACATTTCACCCTTTCATGTTTAAATAATGTGTAAAAATTTAAAAAAACAAAATTCCACTTTGACATTATGTGATATTGTGTGTAGGCCAGTGACAAAAAATATCTGCATTTAATCAATTTCAAATGCAGGCTATAAGCTATAACACAACAAAATGCGGAAAAAGTAAAAGGGTGTGAATACTTTCTGAAGTAACACACACACACACACACACACACACAAAATCAGCAAGCAACTGATAAGCAGCATAGATACTCTTGAGCAAAGTGCTCCAGGAGCCTCTGGCCAGAATAGGTGCAGGGAAAGGGCACCAGGCACATGTTTCACCATATCTCCCATGTGTTCTAACACTTTTGTCGGGGTGCACACATCCTTAATGCAACCATTAGACACACAGAAACATTTTTAAAATCCAGTTATCTGGTTGCAAAAAAGCACTTTTGGATCCAAGTAAACAATGAAACAATGTTACTGTACCGTAAATGAAAAGAATCGCAAATACTTTTTAAATCCGTAAGTCCAGAGATCCAATAATGTGATCCCAGGATTTGGACCCTCAACCCATAATGTCCAAGATACAATAATAACTGTGTGTCTGATATAATTAGGCCCGGCATTAGGGGGTGGCAGAACCGGGAATGTGTAAATAGGATTTTGGTTATAAAGTCAGTTTTATGAGACTGATCGTGACTGCATTACAACGTAAATTAAGTTTGGGTTTGTTTCAATCCTGCGCACATGCCAACAGCTGACAGCACAATTAATCATCAATTGGGAGTGCAGCTGCACGTGACCCGATTGTAATGGCTGTGGTAAATGTGGGTTGACTCTGGATATCCCTTTGGATATTAGGGACTATCGGTAAATGGCACAATTTACATGGGACAATACCTTAAAATTCCAATAGCTCCAAATTTAAATGACTTAAAAATCTCAGACCAATAATACATTGTACGAATGAATATACAAATATTGAAAGCATTTAATGAGAAAAAGGTGTGGAACATGAACATATTTTCTCATTTACATGTATTGCCGGTCCCTAACTACCCCCTTAATAGGCTATCCAAAATCAAACTAATTAGGCAAAGGTTGAAAACAACCCGGCTGAAGCTAATTGGCAAAATAACTTGTCTTACTCTTCCCACTTGCGAACACACACGAGACACCGATATCAAACCACACCATGAAACCAACTCACGTTTTAATTCTGTCATGGTCGTTAGCAATTCTTAATGAACCAAGTCTAAAACGAGGCAAAATCAGGAACTGCAGTCGTCCTTTAATAAGATGTATTTTTTTCAATTCTATATAGACACAACAAAAAAAATATGGGCTGCGTGTGACTGTATGTGAGAATTTTAAAAGTTGCCTTTTTGTTATAAAAAAACATGCGCCATTGCACTCCCTTCCGTGCCTCATAGTACAATTTATACTGTCTTAACATCTACTATTACATACTGTATGTGAAATTATTTTTGATAGGCTATGGTTTAGGTGTAGCCTATGTCTACATTTTGAAAACACTTGTATGTTGTAGTGGGACCAATATCTACCTTGTGTTATAAAGGGCTATAATGTAATACAAGTTGTGACCTTCATTCATTTCAGGTGCACCCCCATGGATTTCGTCCTAGTGCCGGTCCTGGAGTTGAGTGTAAGTCCAAAATGAAGCTGTCTTCTGAAACTCTACAAACAAGACCCTGCCTGTCACAGCTCTTTCTGCCCCAGCCTCACAGCGGTGGAACAAGCGTCCTGCAGCACTATCCATCTGACCCGTCTATCAAAGATGGCTGCTGTGGCGTCACCCAGATGTATGATATTGGTAGTGAATGTGAGTTGTGAGGTGTGTTTTATATTGTGGTTGTTTAAGTCTCCATAGTTGCATCCACTTATTGTTGGTATTTGTGATAGGAGTGTCTAGATTACTAAATTACACAAATGTAAATGTAAAAGTCCTTACACTCAGCTGCACGTTTGCCTCATTTTGGATACTTTCAAACGTGTATTTCTCCGATCTTCGCTGGCGCATTTTGAAAAGACGAGAGCCTCTGTTGGATTGCAGTGACAGCTCCTCCAGCATGATGTCTTTGGGAGTGCTAACCTTTATCCCCAGGTCCATGGTGTCCCCTGGGAAAAGAACCAAAACAAGTTTCAGTAGATGCCTTTGACTGACTTTCCATTAAAGGTAGACTCAGCAATGTGATTTCATCTAACACGGTTGAACAGCTTCCTGTTTACAGACATAAATAACAACAGAATTTAAATCTGTCAAAATCTGCCACTATTGGTTCTTTGCAATTTGTACCCACTTTTGAGATATGTCCATATTAGGATGAGCTAATAGTGCAGTATTGGCAGTCAGATTTTGTTATTGAGCATTGTAAACAGGAGGTCTTCCAGCTATATAATGATTTCATATATGGTGATGTCATGAGTCTACTGCTCCAAATGTAAAGCAACTGTAACAAAAATGTAATCGTCAAGATTCCCTCAAGACTTTATTAGTATGTCTTAGTTGCTCAAAATATATAGTTTCCCTAAAGATATACAGTATATATTTTGTTCTGACACTCTCCCTAAGACATACTGTACATAGCATGCATTTTTAACCATTTATGATTACAGCGAGACCTTTATCAAAGGAGAAGTTAATTAACATTATTATTCTGATATCATCTGAAGGGATAATATCAACGACATTCCTTCAAAATGCCTTTCTGCTGACAATTAGCATGCCTAAATCCAATGAATGTAGCTTCAAAACAAGATGTATAGTAAGCATCACAATATGATAAAAGGTTGCATGTATATAATAATAATTGGTTGCCAGTATACTGCAGTATACAGTATACTGCAATAGAGCCCTAGGACCATGCCTCAGGACTACCTGGCATGATGACTCCTTGCTGTCCCCAGTCCAGCTGGCCATGCTGCTGCTCCAGTTTCAACTGTTCTGCCTGCGGCTATGGAACCCTGACCTGTTCACCGGACGTGCTATCTGTCCCAGACCTGCTGTTTTCAACTCTCTAGACAGCAGGAGCGGTAGAAATACTCTTAATGATCGGCTATGATAAGTCAACTGACATTTACTCCTGAGGTGCTGACCTGTTGCACCCTCGACAACTACTGTGATGATTATTATTTGAACATGCTGGTCATTTATGAACATTTGAACATCTTGGCCATGTTCTGTTATAATCTCTAGCCACCGTGCTTCTACACCTGCATTGCTTGCTGTTTGGGGTTTTAGGCTGGGTTTCTGTACAGCACTTTGAGACATCAGCTGATGTAAGAAGGGATTTATAAATAAATGTGATTTGATTGATTTGATCTGAATGGTTTAGCAATCATTTGGTTTCTCAGTAATTCTGCATTGTATGTTTATTAAACAACATTGTGCGTTGAGTTGGTTTAGGCATGCTCTTTGGACAATGCACCTACAGCCTAGTGAATTTCCATTGATTTGCACTCAACAGTGCTAATGCTACTTGCTATTTGCAAGTTCTAGAAAGTCTAGGTGAATTATGATTGTACTCTTCAAATCTGATTGAGACAAATGCAGTCTTACAATTTTGTATGTATTATTTCTTATTGAATTCAATTTTTATTATGTTATTGTTCTTTTTACTTATCGAATGCTGAACATGATGCTGCTTTGATGAGCTATACCCAGACAGAATGTACTTCAGCTGTCGCAAACACTCACGGTCCCCTAAATGGCTACACACAGTTGTCCTACCCTGCCCTCCACAACTCCCCACCTCACCCGCCCCAAAATAGCACTTTCAAAAGGACAACGACAGAAGGATTTGTCGCCATAGGTAGTAAAAAATCTTCATTAGCTTATTTATGGCAACTGCTAGAGAAATGGCCCTGACATGTTCAACCCGGATCTGAATAACTGCCCTCCACCAGAATAAGTTTGATTCTCTTTGCTGTTGAGGCTGTCTTTGAGCCCGGGCCCAGATCATACCATTGGCACCGTGGACCTCTCGAGAAATAGCCGCTGCATGCATCTTCCTCTCTCCAGCTGGCATTGTACAGAATTGCGACATTGTGGCTTTGGGAAGGGTGGCACACGATTTGCCCCTGGGTACTGGAAACACATAAAGGACACAGGATGTACTTTCTGTTCTACCCCAGCAGAAAATGTTTTCCCTGTTATAGTGTTGATAAGGACTGAACATTAGAGAGCCAACATACTGTACTGCTATAAATAAAATAAGATTACTGTTAGTGAGGGTTTGTGGTAAAGAGTTATTGCTCACATGGCACGTGCAGTACTGGTTGACCTATCGGATAACTACTGCATGTTGTTTAGACCACATTATGATATGCCATTAATGTCCTGTGAGTTAACGGTCATAAAATATTATGATGGGCCTCATGTCTGGTTTATGTGAGCATTAGGTAAGCATTATGACATTTACTTCAAGGACAGGGTTTCTGTCAATCCCAAACCAAAACATTTACATGGCAGGTGGCAGGTGTCATTCATTGTTTGCGCTTGAAGAGCAAAGTCAACACTTACTTTAAAATAACCTTGTAAAGAATACTAGTTGATGCGCATTAAGGTGTCACATGGCATTCAGCATTGTGAATCATCAGTGTTGGGTGAGGGCTGAACATTGTGTCCCAGGGTAGTATGTGACACTGGAAATCCCTAACGTGATCTTGACAAAATAATTATTTTTACTTTGGCACAATGGCGTTTAGAGAAAAAAAGATACATTTCCGTGACAAATATAATAGCCTAGTTACCCTAAATCTAATTGCAGCAGTCCTAAAAAACTGAAGTTACCGTGCTAAAATGTAGATGTTTTTGCCTTGCAAACAAATGAAACGAAACAACAATGCCCTTTGTATTTACATCACAACTTTCACTAAACTCTCAATGTTACCCCATCATGTTCATATCCTCTCCTATTTGCATTATGTTTCAGACATGCTGTACAAAATCTTTATTCTCAATGTTATGACTAAAATGTAGATCATTTATAGTGCTTTAAATATTTACAAGAATAAATTACGTATCGAACATGAGAAATATAATTAGAACATAGAGATGTTATTGAACACAATGTTCATAATCAGTTCTTCACACAACATAAACATAGAAACATTATTTCAGAGTGATTACAGTAGAACCTAACAATTGTATTTTGTTTGTAGCTTCTTGTTTTGTCTTCACAAAATAATAAAGAGGTTTGTTAGTAAGGGATGTGAGATATTGATTAATACAAAGGTTATATGACTGAATACAACAGAAAATAGCATAATCAGAGTTAGTTGTTGTGAATGGTCAAAGCACAACACATTGACACTAGTATTTTGCCATACCTCGGAATCACAACTGCACACCTTGATGGGACTAGTCCATACCTGTGTGTGTGTGTCCTGTCTGTCTTTTAAACGACCTGTATCCTTGACTGGAAGGCAAGGAGGCTCAGGGGTCGACCTAGGTAGTTTTGATCCACCCTGATCTTCACACTCCCGGCCACTGAAGCCAAACTGTTGGGGGTGTCTCTGTGTCTGTTGTCAATGGAATGTAGCTTACATCAATAGGCTAAATTTAGCAGGCCAAACACTCAAAACCACTCACAAAAGCAATGGGGACGTGGGGAGGCTATCAGAGAGAGGGAGAGGATGGGGCACCTGACCTATGCCACCGGAACCACACCGAAGGAGGGCTCTCCCCTTAAGAGTGCTTGTGTTTCCTGGACCCTAGGTATGTATAGGGAAGACATGACACTGAAAGTAGTGTTGGAGGGGCGGTAGGAGGCACTCTTTCCTCTGGTCTAAAAAAAAAAATTAAATACCAGTCAAAAGTTTGGATTTTTCTTTATTTTTTATATGTTCTACATTGTAGAATAATAGTGAAGACATCAAAACTATGAAATAACACATATGGAATCATGTAGTAACCATAAAAGTGTTATTTGAAGTTGCCATCCTTTGCCTTGCAAAGCTTTGCATACTCTTGGCATTCTCTCAACCAGCTTCGTGAGGAATGCAGTTCCAACAGTCTTGAAGGAGTTCCCACATATACGGAGCACTTGTTGGTTGATTTTCCTTCACCCTGCAGTCTAACTCATCTCAAACCATCTCAATTGGGTTGAGTTTGGGTGATTGTGGAGTACTAGTCATCTGATGCAGAACTCCATCACTCTCCTTCTTGGTCAGCCTAGAGGTGTGTTGGGTCATTGTCCTGTTGAAAAACAAATTATAGTCCCACTAAGCGCAAACCAGATGTGATGGAGTATTGATGCAGAATGCTATGGTAGCCATGCTGATTAAGTGTGCCTGGAATTCTAAATAAATCACAGACAGTGTCACCAGCAAAGCACCCCCACACCATCACACCTTCTCCTCCATGCTTCACGTTGCAAACCATACATGCGGAGATCATCCGTTCACCTACTCTGCGTCTCACAAAGACACAGTGGTTGGAACCAAAAATCTGAAACTTGGACACCAGAACAAAGGACATATTTCCACCGGTCTAATGTCCATTGCTTGTGTTTCTTGGCCCAAGCAAGGTGTGTGTGGTCCAAGTCTGTGTTTAAGGGTCTCTTTTCCAATCTTAAAAGGATAAATATTCAATACCATGGGCCAGAAAAGGTTGAATACATTGGCCATGCTGTCAATCCAGCATGACTTCTGAAGCGTTCAAAACAACTGGAAAGTCAAAACTGGGAAATCTTAGACTTCAGTGAGTTCAAGACAACTGGAAACTGGAAGAAAAAAAAGAGCTCCGACTGGGAAAAAAACGTTTTGAACAGTCATCCAACTCGGAATTCCAAGTTGGGAATTTGGGCCTCTTTCTAAAGCTCTGACCTGGAGATCACTGACATCATGATTCAACCTTGTTTTTTTCAGAGTTTCCGGTTATCTTGAAAGCAACATAAATTCAGAGAATGCCAAAATTTGCCCACCGCCGCGCCACCTCCCTGTTCAAAAGATTACAGCACAACAAGGTGAGTCCAAAAATGCATTGTATGCTGCTGCATAAATGGTGTAATATGCCAGGGAGATATGTATACTGTAGCTAAGAAAGTAATACTATGTGTATGTTGTGTCGTAAGCTGTTAGTGGCCCATGTGCATCATCCTAACTATTTAGTCCCTATCCCCCGCATAACTTAGCTTACTGTTCTGACTTGCTGGTGCACATGTAGCCTATACTGTTTTAGAGAAATGTAATCATTGAATATTGTACGAGTTTTTATTGTCTGCTTGTATGCCCCCTTTACGTATCCTACGGTTCTGACTTGTTGTACAGGGAGAATACTGTAAGAACGGTCCATATTCTGAATTCTGTCGCTGTACATTTCAAAAGTGCTGAACAAATAGTTTATTGACTAAGTCCATCCTAGCTCGTAGTTGAAATTACGGATTGCCTCTTATTCACTCATCATCTCCTTATGCCATAGTTTTTACATCTCAATTGTCAGTAGAAACCACATTTGTTTAAGCAAGTCAGCCATATCAGCTATGTTTTTTAAAAAGTCAGTAAATGAGGCTGAACTGTTTCACTGCCAGACAAGGCTCCGGTGATAGCCAGGTGTAGCAGTGGTAACGATTCACTCTAAGGTGTTGAAAAGAAAGCTCTGCTGTTGGGACAGCTTTATGTAGGCACTAACAGTTTGTGGGCACTGTTTATCACCGTTATAGTGCAATCAATGTATTGTTTAGTGTTGTGTTGCGGCTTTGCTGGCATGCATCTAAAAAAAGTGGGGAGTTTTCCCCACCAAGATTTACATGCTAAAATTGCCACTGCATAGATAGAACTGATTTTTTACACTGTGTTGTAGCAATCAAGCAAACAACTTTGCAGGGGTAATGTTATAGAAATAGCTGTATGTTCATGGGACTTCTAAGATAAGTGCTGTCAAGATACTAAATCATTTATCTTCACAGTGCTGCCAAGAAACAAGCTTACTGCCTTGAATTGTCTAACTACTTCTGAAGTGACTGGTTCTTCTCATTTTCTTCTCACACCCTAATACAAAGACTTGTTGGAGGATTTGTGTCAATACATTTGAATATTAAAACATTCAGAGTAAAAATGAAACTACAAAAGTACACTGAACAAAAATATAAACGCAACATGTAAAGTGTTGGTCCCATGTTTCATGAAATGAAATGAAATGAAAGATTCCAGAAATGTTCAATACGTACAAAAATCAAAAATGTTGTGCACTAATTTGTTTACATCCCCGTTAGTGAGCATTTTATCCTTTGTCAAGATAATCCAACCACTTCACAGGTGTGGCATATCAAAAAACTGATTAAACAGCATGATCATTACACATGAACCTTGTACACATGCCACAGACGTCTCAAGTTGAGGGATCGTGCAATTGGCTTGCTGACTGCAGGAATGTCCACCAGAGCTTTTGCCAGATAATTGAATGTTCACTTCTCTACCATAAGCAGCCTACAACGTCGTTTTAGGGAATTTGGCAGCACGTCCAACCAGTCTTACAACAGCAGACCGAGTAACCACGCCTGCCGAGGACCTCCACGTCCGGCTTCTTCACCTGCGGGATTGTCAGTGGGGGACGGGGGGTGCTGAGGAGTATTTCTGGTTGTAATAAAGGCTTTTTGTAGGGCAAAACTCATTCTGATTGGCTGGGCATATGCCCTCCCAGGCCCACCCATGGCTGCGCCCCTGCCCAGTCATGTGAAATCCATAGATTAGGGCCTAATGAATTAATTTAAATTGACACATTTCCTTATATGAGCTGTGACTGAAAAATCTTTGAAATTGTTGCATGTTGTGTTTATATTTTTGTTCACAATAGATTTAAATGGTTGGGGTGTCATGTGGCTCTCTTCACAACAACAAAAATGTTTGGCAATGAGATGAGTGAGATTCATTTTTAGTTGTTTTTCTCATACTTAACATTTTAACTTTCTCTTTTCAACTTCCTGTGTAAAGTCTCCCACCAGTCGTCTCCCAATAGCTCAGTCTGTGATTATGTAACCATCTCTTTGGTTACTAGTCCCTGGATGGACTTGTGGAGATGCTTTGTGACGGATGTCTGAGCAATAACCTGACATGTTAGCAAAACAAACACTGGCTGCAGTGGAGTGTAACTTTAGAAAAGTACTTTCTCTACTTACCTAACTCCACATTCCACTCCATTTATATACATGTATCTAATATATTACTACGTGTTTTATTGGTATTTCAGCAATTGTTTGTTTCTCAATGAATTCAGCATACCACACATTTTGAATAGGTAAACCAACAATTTCCAAAGTGTAAAAAACATTTGACAAATCCTACATATCTTACATGTTAATGAAATAAAACATCAGAGGCACGGTGTACTCAACAACCTTTTATTGGAAGAGTACAATATCTATCTTCAGTGCTGCAACAAATGAACAACACGATCAAGTGATAAAAGTGACAATATCTTCAACACATTCACAAGTGTGGCACATTTCGTATGCCTTTCATGGAAGTGCCAAACCAATCGCAGAAACTTCAACCTGTATTCAATGACGTGGTCTAGAATATAGTGTGTGCCTATGTTTTGCAAACTGACAATGGTATGAACAAAAACGTTGTTAATGTTCTATATTTCAGCAATGAAATCTGACATTTGATTGATTATTTTAAGAAATGTAAGACATTTGTACATTTCCTTAATTTTCATAGTAACAGAAAGTGAACATGAATATTGGTTGTTTTCATCAGTATGTGCACTTGGTACTTACTATCTAACCTGCTACACATGCTATCGCACATATTACACAAACCATCAAGGAACCCTAGCAGTACATTTGAAATCCGCTTTACTGTATTTATATTTTAGATGTTACCGCGTACATCACATAACAATACTCAATCCATGTTTCTATTTCATTTTCATATTATGTGGAAAATAAAACAAGTTATAGGTTCAACACATCTAACTTTCATTTCCCTTCCATCTGTCATTTTCTCACTCATCACCTTGCAAACCTCATACTTTTATGCACATGCAAATAAATAATAGGCCTATCATGTATCCATTTATCAAAATTCACAAAACATGTTTAGAATTGAAACCTTTCAGGTACAGAACATTCAATGGAACATGCAGTACATACTATAGATGTGTGTGAATGCACTTCACTGATCAGAATTATAGTGGAGAACGAGAAACCACTTCTTTGCCCCCTGTGGCCACAGGACAAAATGCACAAATGCACAAATCCATGCTCAAACCAAAATACTGTACATGCACACACATATAGAAAAACAAACTCAATTTTAAACCAAATACCATTAACATCAGTACTTTTTTTCCCCCATAAATGAAAACCTTTAAAGCTAGACTCCATAATGGTGAAACAAAGTTACTAAAAACAACTAACACTGTTTTTTTCCCCTCTGACATCATTGCACGCATGATAGAACAGCAGAATTAATACTACAAATATTTTTTTTCAGGCTGTGAAACGCTCCTCACCTCAAAACAAAAACAATAACAATGGTGATGGGGCAAACAGTGGCGCTGTTTCCCTGCAGAATCCATCTTCAAACGTGTAATTCACCTTAGCATGCTGCTGTAGACCGTTATCACTATCTGGGTCAGTATTTCCTCATTGATTCCAAACATTTGCCTTAAAAAATTAACACTACCTTGATCAAATTGTTAATTATAATATGCTGGCCCTATTGTTTACATCTGTACATCCAATTCTATTTTCTACGTTTGTTCTTACAAGTGCACTGTTTCTATGTTTGAATTCTAGCTGAGGAGATTACCTTCTCATAGCTGTGCGTGGCAAGGTAGCGTAGAGGGTCTGACTCGGGTGGCCCGGGCCTCGACCCATATGTCCAGCGCTAGCACTCTCCGCTGACCACAGAGGCTGGGCCTGTCTGAAGGGAGGCCCATAGACAGGGGCAGAGGTCATGCTCATAGACCTAGTATGCATGGATGGGGGTGGAGCATGATAGTAACCATCACTGACACTGGGGGCGTCCAATGACACCTTGCGCTTCCATTCGTCCGGAGGTTCTGGCAGAGATCGTCGGTTGGCGGCGGAGTTGACGTTAGTGGCGATGGACTGAGGGAAGTTCTGGAATCGGAAGGCATCGTCCACCAGGCCCAGAGGGCTCCGGGAGGCAGCCTCCCAAGGGCTGGGGGGCTTGAGGGCAGCTTTTTCCTGCCAGGAGGTCTGTCTCCCGAGAGATGGATGGAACACAGGGGTGGTCACAGGGGACATAGATGACTGCGAGGGCATGTAGGACATGGAGCACATCCGTCTGGGTAGGGACAGAGAGTAGCTTCTGCCAAGTCCCTGGAAGAAAAGGACATTGTACTAGATTGATGTGATTCTGGTAATATTAAGCATACTGTACACACTGGGGCTCAGGGTCAAAATATAAAATACCAAATGTACTGTAATGCACATGTATTTATGAGGCATTACATACATGTGTTCATGACATTGTAATCCTCTGTTCCCAACAAATAATTTGGGGTAGAATACACAGAATACACAGAAAAACAGTAGTTCTCCACAACCTGGTTTGGCCTGGATTGAGCCGAGAAGGGGAGAAGATTCTCATCCTGGAGTAAGGTGATTCATTTTGCGGTCCAATAAAACACACACAGAAACACACACAGTGTCAGAGAGCATTGCCTCCCGTGAAAGGGCAGGCTATCCCCTTTCAAACTCTTCAAAATGGACACAGGCCAATTCTACTCAACTGTGTGTTCATCACTGTCCATTACATTTCCCCATGATTATTGCTATTTTTTCACAACATAGAAGTCATATCACTCTCTCATACAGTGTCATTGTTGCCTGGAGATTAACACCTATAAATAATCACAGTAGTGAACGGCCCTCAAACCTAATGATGCAACATTACTGCACATTTTGTTCAGTGTTCATGTTCCAAACATATCTGGGTGACGTAATGGGGTCATTTCTCCCTAAAATACATGAGTCCCCATGGCCAATTAAGACCAACGGATGGGAAAAGAGTTAGTTTTCAGCACTTATCGGGTCTCTGCTTAGCAGAGCTAACTTTTCGAAAGGGATAGCAGGTTTTAAAGATGGTGAGTCTGAGCTATATTTGGAAACAGATGAGCTCTTTGCTCATAGCAGGTCTCCATGCAAACATTGCGTTTCAACAAAGACCTGTTTAGAGGACGTAACACATTGCCTTGTGGTTTATTGAAAACTTAAACCTACCAAAGCGTCTGATACAGGTGGAAAGGACTCAAATATAGTTTCATTTGCTGTAAAGTAGAAGATGTGATCTAACCTGCATGATGCACGGTGAGGCAATCATTGTTGTATCATTACTGTTTTTAACCAGATATTGCTTAAGGTACTAAAAATTGGCAACATTAATGAATACATGAGCAACATTAAAATAGAAGAGGTATTACAAATGAATAAAGAGTGTGGTACAATAATTAAAGCGTGATGCATTCATAAAAGAAAACGTTGCAAGAGTCCATGCAGTAGTAATGAAATATGAAAACTTACACAGGGAAAGTTAAAGGGAGATATTTAATAGCAAGATTGTGCCGAGTACAAGAAGTGCAATATACAATGGAACACATAAAAGAGGAAAAATAAATGTAACAAAGGACAGGAAAGGTAAAGTCAGCAATCTGGTTGGAAATTAAAGAAGGATTATTTGTAATTTAAATATATATATATCAATTGCGTTTAACCTGAAAATAAATCATGTTTGATGAACAACTAAGTAACTGGCCATAATAGACAATAAAATACAAAATTCCACATTGTCAACAACACAAAGATGTAGAGGGGACTTTAAAAACACAATTAGCAAAAGCTTTGAGCTGTATCACACTATTAAATATAGTTTGGAATGAGACTGAAGGGATTTTAAGAGGTCTGCATCCAAATATAGTGCCTATTATTATTATTCTATTATTATATCTCTTCCAATCATCGTCATCATAAAAGTATGAACAAACCCCCCTGTTTTTATGTTATGCACTCTCATTGCTATCATATTGCATACATTGCAAACATGATTTTGACTAGCATCCAACCTACCTACACTGTTTTACATTTCCTATGGGTATGAACATTACTGTTCCAATAATGGTAATGTTGCATGTGGTCATGAGACCACTGGTGAATACAGGCTACCCTAAACATAAATTAATTTACAAAAAAAAAGGCGAGGCAAGGCACCATAGACAAACTAGAAATGTTTCCTCTTTTCAGCTGCACACACAACTGATCTTATTTTCCTGAAATTACTCAACACGATGTATCCCTAGTGGGACCAAAGCTTCAGCCAAGGAGGGGACTTTTTTGTTGAATTCTGCCTCTTATGCCTAATGTGTATATCACTTTCCCCTGCTAGTATCTGTATCCTCATGAATGACCTAGCCCTGCAGAAAACAATATAACAGCTACCTAACGGATTGACGTGCTAAACTGTGTATCAATAGCTAGCAAAATTAGCTAACTAGCTTCATTGGCAAACATTACCTTCATTGGTATTAGCAGAAGCTAACATTAGCTTCATTCACGTCTTCATTAACAACACCTACAATAGTCTCTCATTCTCAATAGTTTTTCAATCAGCTGAGAAACACTCACGTACAGCTACAATAGCCTCTAATTTCATTGTTTTACAAGCTATAAGGCAAACAGACAGCATTATCAAGTTGAAGTGGGGCGTTAACTCAAGCAAAGGAGGTAGATCGAGGAGGGGTGGCCAATTAATGATAACAACCATATGAAGTGATATCTATTGAAATATTCTGTCTGTATAAAATCACTGGTATAAGCCAGATAGTTGGTCTGGGAAATGACTTCAGTGAGACAGAGGCATTTGTTTTCTTATGTTAATTCCCTATAAATGTAAATGTTCTGCTATTTCTTTCAACATTTTGGTAAAGCATTGTTTTCCCTTGTTGACCTGTCATGCATATTGCACATTCTTTAAAGATTGAATTCATTGTTTAGTGTTGTTGTTCTAAGTTGTAATTTAATATGTTTTGTGCTAGGTTTCCATACAATGTACAGCAGAAAGTAAGAAGATATAGGGTGACATTTTGACACTGCAACAATGCAAAGATATTACCAAAAACAAGTCAATTAAAAAAAAATACTTGGCAGGACACGTCTAATTATATATATATTTTTTTAAATAAATGGTTCTTTAGAAAAGGTAAGAAATAGTGTATAATCTCTGCATTTATTGCAACATCAAAATGGGGCAGTGGGTTGGAACTAGTGTTGGAGTACGACATGCCTCCACTGTTTGGTTGCTACCGCTTGTTTTTTGGCAGAAAATGTAGGCCGAGGAGCCATTTGAATGGTACCTCTAGAGAGGACATCAGCATCAAAGGGTATAGAAGACAAAGATGCTGAGTTGACACTGAGAGATAGCTGACAGGGAGTGCTTGTGGGTATAGGGCAGTGGGTGCTTGGAGCTTGGGGAGCTTTGTTGGCGCTATCATGCACAGCAGGTGAAGCATTATGCTTCCAATCCAGTTGCTTGCTAACTGGGAGTGGTTCACTTGACTGTGTAGGTTGACAGTCAAAAGGGTATGGGACACTCACCGATCTAGTAGACTTAGCAGGAGCTATGGGCTTGCTTTGTTGTTTTGCTGGGGGAAGGTCATGGCCAGGGTAAGAGTAATGAGAAATGGTAAAGGCAGGTCTAGGGCTGACAACAGGGGCAGGTTTAGGGCTCAACGTTGGATTTGACTCAGGGGTTGGGATGGGGGCCGTTTTGAGGCTAGGGCTAAGGCCTTCAGCCTCAGTGCCTACGTTATATCTAAAGAGTGATGAGTCCAGCTGATAGGGCTGATGTTTCATGACATCTAGGGCATCCAGGTGCTTGGAGGGTTGTGGTTTGGTTTTCACAGTGGTCTTTGGTTTGATTTTTGGACTTGTTGAATAGGGCTGTTTAGCTGCTGCAGGGGGGTAGAAAGGAGCATGAAGGGGATTGTATGACAAAGGAGGTGGGGCTCGGATGTTGGAAGAGTATCTCCAAGCACCTGGAAGGGAGGCGGTGGGGGAAGGACACTTTGCTTTGTTGGCCTGAACTGTTTCGGCATCCACCACAAACTTCTCCATACGGGTCTGCCTCTTGGCAAAGAGTTCGGCACCTCTTCCCCTCAGAGTTGGACCATTTATGGCTGGACTAACATGGCCCTCAGAGATGTGACCCATTGAAGAAGTAGGTGGTGCCTTGGCTGCGTGGCTGTAAGAGCTCCCTCGTTGGGGTGGGCAAGATGCCACCGAAGGATTTGGGGACTTATTCTTTGAGACTGTGGGTTGGCGAGGTGCCGTGTGAGTTGAGTTCGGGGCCTGAATACTCACTGGGGACCGCGGTGGCTGTGGACTCCAGCTATTCATGGTTGGATGAAGTTGAGAGGGTGATGTTGAGTTGACTGGTGCCCCGGTGTTCATGGGTGGCTGTGGTCGTGACTGAGTTTGGGGTGGTTCCCGGGGGTTCGCCGTTTGCTGAGGCGAAAGCCAGTCTTGTTGTTTGAAGTATTGCTGAGGAGGAGACCCCACTGGATTTGGGAAAGATGCCGGGATTGGACTCCTTGCCAGGTGAAGTAGCACATTCGAGGGACTCTCCTTCAACCATGGTGGACAGACTGGGTTAATGCTAGGCTTTGGGGCAACAGGTGGGGGATTCTTGTGCTTGACTGTTCGGGGTTGCATAAAGTTGCATGCCTCAGCACCAAGACTAAAGTAGTCTTCCTCTTCGCCTGACTCAATATATGATCTTCTTTCCCCTCTGTTTTGAATATAGGCGTTGGAGGGTTGATCAGAGGCCGCTCTATTAGCACCTCTTCTTTTTGAGTCTGGTAGGATGCCCGTCTTTATCGCTGGTACAGATATGCGTTCGTCACGCGAAGCTATGAAGTCCCCAGTTGGGGACCAGACCTGTGGAACTGTGTGTATAGGGACTGATACCTTGAATTTGAGTTCATGATGCTTCACTGGGCTAGTGACACCACTAAGAGGAGAAAATGGGACAGGCACTCTGTTTTGGGATCCCAAGAAAGGCTTAGCTGTTCTGTTGGGCACAAGAGGCTTTGGTATGGCACTAGCTAGGAGGTTGGGCATACTGTTCATCATGTGAGCATATTGTTGCATCTCCTGTTGGTTTTCTTTGTACTGCAGATGTTGATTGCCATGACCATCCATGTAGATCTGATCAGCATGCCTTTCACTGTATTGAATTTGATTGGATTGCACATAAGTTTCATCTGTTTTGTAAGACTTGTACATTTCTGTGTCTTCAAGCTCTACGATACCTTTGACGGGTAAGCCTTTGCGCCTCATTTCCTCGTGCTCTAAGGCAATCTCATCCATCCTCTGGCGGCGCTGCACAAACATTGCCACGCCCTTGCCTTTTGTCTCTGGCAGTTGCTCCATCTCTTCCAGGTGGTGAAATATGTTGGCTATTCCAAGGTTCTCCCAGTTTAAATTGACGTCTCGGTCTCGTACATTCACTGGGTAGTCTTCATCAAGTTCTGAATAATCATTCGTGGCCAAAGTAAACCTGACCGTTTTGCCGTATTCACTTTCTTCGTCTTTGCCGCTTTGGTCGTCAAACTGGTGCTGACCTGTCCCGTAGCTGACAAGTGTATACTTCTTAACCCTTTGCCGACGCTTCTTGAACATTAACACCCCTCTGTTTCTGGGATTTGGTGCATCGGTCAACAGCAAAGCAATGCGTTTACATTTAGACTTGGCTTCCTTCACCTGCCTGTCTGACTGGCTCTCACTCTGTCTGGGCCCTGTGAGGGAGAGATGAGGAGAGAGGAGAGATAAAAATAAAATTATAATTGTTTGCTACCTCAGAATGATGCATATGTAATGTGAGGAGGTATCACATAAAAGTAGCCCACATACAGTACATTACAAGAGAACTGTCTACCCATTTCAAATTATCTGTGTCTTGAGAATGTCATCAACCGATTCATTTTAGGGTGTAGCTTTCTCAATTGCTATTTAAGTTAAAGTGCATTCGGAAAGTATTCAGAGCCATTCACCTTTTCCACATTTTGTTACGTAACAGCCTTATTCTAAAAGGCAATACATCATTTTTATCTCCTCATCAATTTACACACAGTACCCCATAATGACAAAGCAAAAACAGGTTTTTAGATTTTTTCGCAAATGTATAAAAAAACTCCCTGAAATATCACATTTACATAAGTATTCAGACCCTTTACGCAACACTTTGTTGAAGCATCTTTGGCAGCCTTGAGTCTTCTTGGCTATGATACTACAAGCTTGGCATACCTGTATTTGGAGAGTTTCTCAATTTGTTCTCTGCAGATTCTCTCAAGCTCTTTCAGGCGGGCGGCGGAAACGTCACATCTTGGCACATCTTTTATCAGGTCTCTCCAGAGATGTTTGATTCAAGTCCGTGCTATGGCTGGGCCACACAAGAACATTCAGAAACTTGCCCCGAAGCCACTCCTGCGTTGTTTTGGTTGTGTGCTTAGGGTCATTGTCCTGTTGGAAGGTGAACCTTCGCCCCAGTCTGAGGCCTTGAGCACCCTGGAGTTTTCATCAAGGATCGCTCTGTACTTTGCTCTGTTCATCTTTCCTTCAATCCTCACCAGTCTCCCAGTCCCTGCCGCTGAAAAACATCCCCACAGCATGATGCTGCCACCACCATTCTTCACCGTAGGGATGGTATTGGCCAGGTGATGAGCGGTGCCTGGTTTTCTCCAGATGTGACGCTTGGCCAAGAGTTCAATCTTGAATCTTGTTTCTCATGGCCTGAGAGTCCTTTAGGTGCCAAACTTCAAGCAGGCTATCATGTGCCTTGCTTTTGAAAGGCCTTGATTGGTGATGTGCTGCAGAGATGGTGGACCTTCAGGAAGGTTCTCCCATCTCCACAGAGGAGCTCTGTCAGAGTGACCATTGGGTTCTTAGTCACCTGCCTGACCAAGGCCCTTCTCAGTTTGGCTGGGCGGCCAGCTCTAGGAAGAGTCTTGGTGGTTACAAACTTCTTCCACTTAAGAATGATGGAGGTCACTGTTTTCTTGGGGACCTTCAATGCTGCAGACATCTTTTGATACCCTTCCCCCGATCCAATCCTCCAACACAATCCTGTCTCGGAGCTCTATAGACAGTTCCTTCGAACTCATGGCTTGGTTTTTGCTCTGACATGCACTGTCAAATGTGGGACCTTACATAGACAGGTGTGTGCCTTTCCAAATTATGTCCAATCAATTTGATTTACCACGTGGTCTCCAATCAAGTTGTAGAAACATCTCAAGGATGATCAATGGAAACAGCAAACGGTCTGAATACTTATGTAAATAAGTTATTTCTGTTTTTTTTGTTATACATATACATTTGCAAAACTTATGGGGTATTGTGTGAAGATTGATGAGGAAAAATGTGAATTTAATCAATTTTAGAATAAGGCTGTAAATTAACAAAGTGAAGGGGTCTGAATACTTTCCGAATGCATTGTACATGGTGATAGCTGTAGAATATAATGGATATGGAATAGAAATATCTGATTAATACTATACAATGTCAAATGGTTAATATTTTGACATTGTTCAACTTAGTTGCTTGTGACTTATTGATCTCAGCACCTATGGTAAATCTAGCCTTTCTTAGTCTGGAATATAATCTAATATAATCACATCTAATCCTTTGCCCTTCTGCAAAACAGTTAGTGTTTATGAATGTACAGTGCTAATATCATGACATGATTCATGAGGAAAATAATTTATCACGTACAGTACCTTAGTTTACTACATTATAAATAGAAGTCTTGGAGGCAGACAATTTTGGAAACAACAAGCTCTATTATTTCATAATGTATTACAAATCATTCAAACATTAATGGCCAATATTTTAGAGTAACCTTTCTCTTCATAACATTTAGACACCTCCAAAATAAAAGGAACAAATAGAGAGCTAGAGATTTGAAATGTAATTCCAGACCTTCTATTTACTATCTTGTCACGATGACTCCTGACAAATGTATTTCCTATCATATTGTATTATAGCAAACACTTCACTTTACTTGAAGCTTCCACCCTAAGGTCTACGGAACACTGTCATCTATTGACGTGATGGATGTCATATAAACTGACTGCACAGTTTTAGCTAAACCCATTATAGTTACCTAGCCAATTACCTGTAGCTTATATAAAGACCCTGTGCAGTCGAATTATACTTTTAAATAGTTATATTATAAGTTACAAACGAATACAAATAATAGAAATATGATACTTTTTAAGATTTTAGTCAGTTGACATTTTGAATTTATTTTTATTTTATCCTAGAGCTATAAAGTTTTTATAGTGCTCACTAGAGGATGATAATATATGTATTTTTGCTGATGATACATCCAATTTGCATACTAGGATTTGTAACATTAGACAACAGACACAACCTGTCAATATTACAACTTTCCTCTTTACGTTAAAATAATACGTTAACTACTATACTCCGACATTGTTGCCAAATTAACACTTTAAATCTTAAAAGGGATGTTCAGCATTATACTATACAGAAGCAACAAATCTATGGAAGTAATGCAGTGCCTTTTTAAATGTTCATGGCCAAATCAACTTAAATCAACTAAGTTATTTTGTTTAAAGTTACTTGAAGGTGATCCAGCTTTTTTAAACAGGCACCACATGCCACCATCACTCCCATTGTTTTTAGCTAGTGGTGGCTAAATTTAGCTGAAGTTGAAAGAAAACCATCTAAAATGACATTTTAAAATACTCAACTTCTCCTTAAACACTTGAAATAAGTTATTGCGAAATGTCTTGAAGCACCAGTTTATGTTCGGTCAACCTGATTCATCCATGTTTTTCTGTTATTGTCCATCTGCCAGTGTTGTAGACTGAATGAACGCAAATGATTCATTGCATTTGATATAGTTGAGACTTTAAAAAATAATAACAATGTATAAACACATAATGACACTTCGTGTTAATTGAAATAATATTTATCAAAACATCTGTGGCCCCATTGAAAACGTCGCATTTAATGGAAAAAAAACTAAATCGACTACTTAATAAATATATTGTTTGCATGGTGTTTGCAACAACGTTTTTTGCCATGTGCATAGAGCAAGCAGACAGCAAATCCAAAGAGGGTAAACATTCAGCAACGTTGGACTGCTACTTTTAATGTGCTTTCAGTATCACCTGGACCTGCCGACTCTGCAACTGTGTCCTTTTATTTTTAGGTCCACATTGCAAGATGCAATAAAAACACTAGTGTCATTTCAGAGCTAACTTAGGGGGGGGGGGGGGGGGGGGGGGGGGGTCTATGAGGCAAGAAAATTGAGGAGCTAACTTTCCATTACACAGTCAAAGCTAACGGTTTGAAAGGGCTCGGGTGTCAAGCCAGGATGACACATGTTGGTGTCTGTCAAATTAACATCTGCCAGCCTCATCAGAGGCATGGTCGTATTTTATTCTTATCCACTCAGACTATTAAATGCACAGGAGAGTCAGCCTATATGCCCAGTTCAAATAAAACACACATCCCAGCAGTCATGCCCTTTAGTCCAAATTCAAACATTGCATCATTATCTATTTTGCTTTATAAACGTCACTGGACTTTGTAGCAGCAATAACAGCAGTTAATTTACATTACAAAGAACAGGATTTTAGTGACAACAAGCCAGTTACATTTTGACATGCCTTTTCTTTTCAAATTATTGCATTAAAATAACATTTCTAACATTGTTTTATTTCATTATAAGCCGAATGCGACACAGAGAAAGTTACCACATAGTTTTGAGTTGCACAGACTTACATTGGTACACGATCTACAGTAAATGAATGAGGGGATGGGGGGAGGAGGAGGGTGGCTACTTACGTGCGTGCCTCACCCTGTGTCTGCTGGGACTGGGGAGATCTCTCTCAGACGCAGAGTTCCACTGCTCTGCCTGCTCAGCACCCTGCGCTGAAATTCCAAAGGATAGATGAGCAGGAGGTGCTTCGCTGTGCCCTCCTTCCTCCAGAGACTCAACACTCCCATTCCCCCTGGCCCCGGTCCCAGAGCCCAGCCTCCTACCGTCCCCCCTGGGTTGCCCATGGGTCAGTGTTAGGGTCATCTCACTCCGGCCAACGGAGGAAGAGGAGGTGGACCGTTGCCTTGAAATTTGACACAAGTTGGGGTTCGGGGTGGGGGCTTGTGGGGACTTTGGGGGAGTCGGTGAAGGGGTGCTTGGGTAGGATTCGGCATCGGAGCTCACAGATTCCCCAGGGTAGACACTACATGGCCCCTGTGATAAGGTGTCTATCTCCTGGCTTCTGCTGGGGCTCAGTCCCCTTACCAGGCTACGTTCTTCCGGGCTGTAGTTCGATGGTGGTCTCTGATGTTCCACCATGGCTTTCTTGGTGTATGGTTCAGGGGACTCCACAGAATGGGGGGACTCGGCCTGTCTAATGTGGGTGTGCTGCGGATCTATGGGGAGCTCTGTATCACTCTTCCTTTCTTCATAGAAGGATCCATCCCGGGACTCTGAGATGTAAAGGTCGTCAGAGGAGTGGCCGTACTCAGAGACTGACCAAGAGTCCATGACAGTGCTCTCCTGGTCCTCTGTTTCTGGCTCCATGTCTAGTATGTTACAGACACAGACAGGGTCCTGGATGTGACAAGTGCAACATTTAGAACAAGACAAGAGACAAGAGAGCATGATAAATAAGAAGACCTTCCACTAAGAAATTGATCACGTATACAGTATTAAGTATTCATTATCAATGTCAACAATATCTCCTTGCAGCTGTAAACACAAAGCAGCAAAGCAATGTGATACGATTTGAACACGCACACAGACACATGCACACATGCGCATGCATCATGAGCATGCATGCATGTACATGCAAACACGCACATAACACACACACACCACCATCATTGCCAATTCTGATGAGAGAAAACTGCCTGTATTTCTTTAACTATCTCAAGCAGTCAAGTTAATATTTGATGTTTCAATTAAATTAGCTGATGACACCAAATAAGAGCAACTACAGTTCTAACTTGTGCAGCTGGTTTAGCCACATGTTTCACAAGAAATTGAGATTGCAATTCAGCTACTGTGTGATCAATGCATTCTTTATTCCTAATAGGAGGCGCAGTGGCTTGCGTCAGCAATTTCTTCAGCACTGCCACCACTCTAAATGGAATGGTATGCAATATCACACTGGAAACAGCATTCACATCCAAGGCGCTTTTCCAAGCTATGATTTATACAAAGAGAGTTTTTTTCCACTCCTCCATACAAACATATCACTCGGCTGAGCGGATTTGGATTGCAGGCATTTCCATTTAAGAACTAAATCCTAGATGTGTTTGATAAAGTGTTGCCAAAAAGAAGTCTCAAAGTTAAATAGCAACAAAGCCACTGCTACTTAATTACAGTTAAGGGTAGCACTTTATATGATAGTACTGTTGCTAAGGAAGTTCTTTATTTTTTATGTTTTATTAAGGGAGCTCTTTCTTTCATATTTTGGCACAGTAAAATGGCACAGTAAAAGTGTAATATGTAAGAAATGCATGCGCAAATAACACTTTTAATTTTCCCATAACCAAAATCTCCAAAAAATTCCCTAACAGTTGTACTACAAACTACCCCAAAACAACCCCTACCCCAGACTACTTCAAACATCCCAAAAATACCAGACTACCCCAAACAGCTACTCCAAGCTGAGTTTTTGTTTTTGCATAGTTTTGTAGTAGTTTCTTGTAAGGGGTTGTTTGTAGTTATCTGTGGTAATATGGGGTAAATAGTAGGACCTGTGTTTCAGTAAATCTTGAGTGAAGTAATTCTTACAGGAGGGAGGGAATTTGATTTGATTGGTTAAGTGAACATGTGAATTGAGTTGTGAGTTGAGTTACCCTGTGAGGAGGCTAGGTAGAGCACACGATGCTATCAGTGGTGTAAAGTACTCAAGTAAAAATACTTTAAGTAATTTTTGGGGGGTATCTGTACTTTACTATTTATATTTTTGAAAACTTTTACTTTTACTTCACCACATTCCTATTGAAAATAATGTACTTTCTACTCTATACAAATCTCTGACACCCAATAATACTTGTTACATTTTGAATGCTTAGCAGGACAGGAAAATAATGTTACCGAAGGAGATGGCCGCCGATTTTACGATCCCGTAACCAATTGTGTTATTGTGTATGTTTTTTCGCATTATTTGTAACTTATTTTGTACATAATGTTATTGTCCACCATGTCTTATGACCGAAAAAAATAGCTTCTTGATATCAGGGCAGCGAAAAACCATTCTGGAGGAATTCTTCTTCTTCAACGAGTCGGACGGGAAGGATTTACTCCAGACACCCAACCCTTATCCCCGTCCATTTTCAGGAGGAAAAGACGGAGATACAGTTGAAGTCAGAAGTTTACATACACCTTAGCCAAATACATTTAAACTCAGTTTTTCACAATTCCTGACATTTAATCCTAGTATAGTCCCTGTCTTAGGTCAGTTAGGATCACCACTTTATTTTAAGAATGTGAAATGTCAGAATAACAGTAGAGAGAATGATTTATTTCAGATTTTATTTCTTTCATCACATTCCCAGTGGGTCAGAAGTTTATATACACTCAATTAGTATTTGGTAGCATTGGATTAAAATTGTTTAACATGGGTCAAACGTTTCAGGTAGCCTTCCACAAGCCTTCCACAATAAGGGTGAATTTTGGCCCAGTCCTCCTGACAGAGCTGGATTACTTGAGTCAGGTTTGTAGGCCTCCTTGCTCGCACATGCTTTTTCAGTTCTGCCCACATATTTTCTATAAGATTGAGGTCAGGGCTTTGTGATGGCCACTCCAATACCTTGACTTTGTTGTCCTTATGCCATGTTGCCACAACTTTGGAAGTACAGTGGGGCAAAAAAGTATTTAGTCAGCCACCAATTGTGCAAGTTCTCCCACTTAAATTTTATTTTCATCATAGGTACACTTCAACTATGACAGACAAAATGAGGAAAAAAAATCCAGAAAATCACATTGTAGGATTTTTAATGAATTTATTTGCAAATTATGGTGGAAAATAAGTATTTGGTCACCTACAAACAAGCAAGATTTCTGGCTCTCACAGACCTGTGACTTCTTCTTTAAGAGGCTCCTCTGTCCTCCACTCGTTACCTGTATTAATGGCACCTAGTTGAACTTGTTATCAGTATAAAAGACAGCTGTCCACAACCTCAAACAGTCACACTCCAAACTCCACTATGGCCAAGACCAAAGAGCTGTCAAAGGACACACACCAGAAACAAAATTGTAGACCTGCACCAGGCTGGGAAGACTGAATCTGCAATAGGTAAGCAGCTTGGTTTGAAGAAATCAACTGTGGGAGCAATTATTAGGAAATGGAAGACATACAAGACAACTGATAATCTCCCTCGATCTGGGGCTCCACGCAAGATCTCACCCCGTGGGGTCAAAATGATCACAAGAACGGTGAGCAAAAATCCCAGAATCACACGGGGGGACCTAGTGAATGACCTGCAGAGAGCTGGGACCAAAGTAACAAAGTCTACCATCAGTAACACACTACGCCGCCAGGGACTCAAATCCTGCAGTGCCAGACGTGTCCCCCTGCTTAAGCCAGTACATGTCCAGGCCCGTCTGAAGTTTGCTAGAGAGCAGAATGATCCAGAAGAAGATTGGGAGAATGTCATATGGTCAGATGAAACCAAAATATAACTTTTTGGTAAAAACTCAACTCGTCGTGTTTGGAGGATAAAGAATGCTGAGTTGCATCCAAAGAACACCATACCTACTGTGAAGCATGGGGTGGAAACATCATGCTTTGGGGCTGTTTTTCTGCAAAGGGACCAGGACGACTGATCCGTGTAAAGGAAAGAATGAATGGGGCTATATATTGTGAGATTTTGAGTGAAAACCTCCTTCCATCAGCAAGGGCATTGAAGATGAAACGTGGCTGGGTCTTTCAGCATGACAATGATCCCAAACACACCACCCGGGCAACGAAGGAGTGGCTTCGTAAGAAGCATTTTGAGGTCCTGGAGTGGCCTAGCCAGTCTCCAGATCTCAACCCCATAGAAAATCTTTGGAGGGAGTTGAAAGTCTGTGTTGCCCAGCAACAGCCCCAAAACATCACTGCTCTAGAGGAGATCTGCATGGAGGAATGGGCCAAAATACCAGCAACAGTGTGTGAAAACCTTGTGAAGACTTACAGAAAATGTTTGACCTCTGTCATTGCCAACAAAGGCTATATAACAAAGTATTGAGATAAACTTTTGTTATTGACCAAATACTTATTTTCCACCATAATTTGCAAATACATTCATTAAAAATCCTGCAATGTGATTTTCTGGAATTTTTTTTCTCATTTTGTCTGCCATAGTTGAATTGTACGTATGATGACAATTACAGGCCTCTCTCATCTTTTTATGTGGGAGAACTTGCACAATTGGTGGCTGACTAAATACTTTTTTTGCCCCACTGTATGCATGGGGTCATTGTCCATTTGGAAGTCCCACTTGCGACCAAGTTTTAACTTCTTGTCTTGAGATGTTGCTTCAATATATCCACATAATTTTCCTGCCTCATTATGCTATATATTTTGTGAAGTGTACCAGTCCCTCCTGCAGCAAAGCACCCCCACAACATGATGCTGCCACCCCCGTGCCTCACGGTTTGGATGGTGTTCTTCGGCTTGCAAGTCTCCCCATTTTTTCCTCCAAACATAATGATGGTCATTATGGCCAAACAATTCTATTTTTGTTTCATCAGACCAGAGGACATTTCTCCAAAAGTACGATCTTTGTTCCCATGTGCAGTTGCAAACCATAGTCTGGCTTTTCTTATGGCGGTTTTGGAGTACTGGCTTCTTCCTTGTGAGCGGCCTTTCAGGTTATGTCAATATAGGATTCATTTTACTGTAGATATAGATACTTTTGTACCTGTTTCCTCCAGCATCTTCACAAGGTCCTTTGCTGTTGTTCTGGGATTGATTTGCACTTTTCACACCAAAGTACGTTCATCTCTAGTAGACAGAGCGCGTCTCCAGTCTGAGTGGTATGATGGCTGCGGGGTCCCATGGTGTTTATACTTGCATACTTTATTGTTTTTACAGATGAACGTGGTACCTTCAGGCGTTTGGAAATTGCTTCCAAGGATGAACCAGACTTGTGGAGGTCTACAATTTTCTGAGGTCTTGGATGATTTATTTTGAAAGGCACTGAGTTTGAAGGTAGGCCTTGAAATAGATCCATAGGAACACCGTCAATTGACTCAAATTATGTCAATTAGCCTATCAGAAGATTCTAAAGCCATGACATCCTTTTCTGGAATTTTCCAAGCTGTTTAAAGGTACAGTCAACTTAGTGTATGTTAACTTTTGACCCACTGGAATTGTGATACAGTGAATTATAAGTGAAATAATCTGTTTGTAAACAATTGTTGGAAAAATTACTTGTGTCATCCACAAAGTAGATGTCCTAACCGACTTGCCAAAACAATAGTTTGTTATCAGGAAATTTGTGGAGTGGTTGAAAAACTAGTTTTAATGACACCAACCTCAGTGTATGTAAACTTCCGACTTCAACTGAATTGTGGAGGTCCGTGTGCCTTGTAAGGATCCGTAGCCGAGAGGGTAATCTACCTTTATTATCAGTCCTATTAGCCAATGTGCATAGACGAAATACGAGTACGTATATCCTACCAACGGGACATTAAAAACTGTAATAAAACTGTAATTAAAAACTGTAATGTTTCACTGAGTCGTGGCTGAACGACGACATGATGAACATACTGCTGGCGGGTATTAAGCTTTTCGGCAGGATAGAACAGCGGCCTCCGGTAAGATGAGAGGCGACGCCTATGCATATTTGTAAACAACAGCAGGTGCACGAAATCTAAGGAAGGCTCAAGGGTTTGCTCGGCTGAGGTAGAGTATCTCATGATAAGTTGTAGACCGCCCTATTTACCAGGAGTTTACATCTATATTTTTCTGTCTATATACTACCGCAGACCAATGCTGGCACTAAGACCGCACTCAATGAGCTGTATAAGCCATAAGCAAAAAGGAAAAAGCTCATCCAGAGGTGGCGCTCCTAGTGGCCGGGGACATTAATGCAGGGAAACTCAAATCAGTTTTACCTAAATTTCTATCAGCATGTTAAATGTGCAACCAGAAGAAAAAATCTCTAGACCACCTTTACTCCACACACAAAGACACATACAAAGCTCTCCCTCGCCCTCCATTTGGCTAATCTGACCATAATTATATCCTCCTGATTCCTGCTTACAAGCAAAAACTAAAGCAGGAAGCACCAGTGACTCAGTCAATAAGAAAGTGTTCAGATGAAGCAGATGCTAAGCTACAGGAATGTTTTGCTAGCACAGACTGGAATATGTCCTGGGATTCTTCCGATGGCATTGAGCAGTACACCACGTCAGTCACTGGCTTTGTCGATAAGTGCATCAATGACGTCATCCCCACAGTGACCGTACGTACATACCCCAACCAGAAGCCATGGATTACAGGCAACATCCTCACTGAGCTCAAGGCTTCTCAACAGTTTCTACCCCCAAGCCATAAGACTCCTGAACAGCTAATCAGACCCCTCTTTTACACTGCTGCTACTCTCTGTTTATAATCTATACATAGTCACTTTAACTCTACCTGCATGCACATATCACCTCAATCCTCGACTAACCACTGCCCCCGCACATTGACTCTGCACTGGTAACCCCTGTATATAGCCTCACTTGTTATTTTGCTGCTGCTGTTGAATTATTTGTTATTTTTATTTTCTATTTTTTCTTTATATATATTTTACTTAACACTTATTTTTTTAAACATTTTTCATTAACTTCTTAATGCATTGTTGGTTAAGGGCTTGTAAGTAAGCATTTCACTGTAAGGTTGTACCTGTTGCATTCGGAGCATGTGACAAATAACATTTGATTTGATTTGAAATGGTCCATCACATGCTTATCAAGAGAACATACCTGGTCATCCCTACTGCCTCTGATCTGGCAGACTCACTAAACATATATACTTTGTTTGGAAATGATGTCTGAGTGTTGGAGTGTGCCCCTGGCTATCCATACTTTTAGAACTATACTCAAGTAGTATTTTACTGGGCAAGTTTCACTTTCACCTGAGTCATTTTCTATTAAAGTATCTTCACTTTTACTCAAGTATGACAATTGGGTACTTTTTCCACCAGGTTGCTATAGATTCTGATGCAACTACACATTGTGTGAGCTCTCTTTCTAGAGCATGAAAGGCAGTTCTTATTCAGGATTTAAAGGGAAATTATGCTCCAAAGTCTAATTTAGTCAAATGTTTTCAGCACTTTAAAGTAGTCTAATGTCAAAATGAGTCCATGTCCAGTTATATGTCAAATAGCAAATATGTCATTTACCAGAATTACCATGTCATTTCCAAATGTGCTTATCTTTTCCATAAATTTTAGGTTGAGACATAATATGGATCTGCACGACATATGGCCAGAGACATGGACTCTTCTTGACAAAATACTTCTCTGGAGGTCTGAAAACATCTGCAAAACTTCTATCTTTTTAATTTTTTAATTTACTTAACTCATTGAGCCCACCTTGTGGAATGGTCCGCAATTGCCGTAGTGGTGCAACAATAGCTACACATTTTACCATGGTAAGGGACCTTTAAGCCTAAAGTTGATGGCATCAACCTTGATTTACAGTGAAACCATTGCGCCAACCGTGTAAGATATACTGCACTATCAGCATTAACTAGGACTAACATACAGTAGACTACATTTAAGGGTCTCCAATGCTAGTATGTCACCTCTTATCTCGGTTACCCAGAAGTCAAATTTGCGCTAGATTAGTCACCCCTCAGAGCTGGTACTTTGAGATAAAGCATATTTTCGTATTTCCTAAGAAGTGCTTACTCTTCACTGCCATACTTTGATATTTAAGTCCTCAAGCCGCGACGGTGCAGCCACCTCTTGGCCGCTGAGATGTCTGTGACATGAGCTAGTAGCATATTTCTAATATGATCTATGACAATGTTTCTCAGAAGTAGGTCAAGATACCCATCTTTCTTTTCCATGGAGTTGAGAGTTGTTTTGCAAGGGATCCATGTTCAAATAGGGATGAACAAGGGCACGTTCAGCAAGACGCAACTTTTTGGAACATTCAGATAGAAATATGCCATGTTGCAAAAACATGCGTCTCTGACATGTAGAATAAGAATCATTGTATTTCTATTTGCAACATTTGACAACATTTGGCTACTGAACAGGACCATGGAACTAATTAGGGGCACATGGCTACAGTCCAAGACCACAACAGTGAAAGAAAGAAGGCAGCTCAATGGATTACTAAGCACTTTTCATGCATACTGCTTTTGTGCTATGAAGATGACACAAAATGCTTGCAGGCACACTAATTATCCAATAATTCAAAATTATGGCATTATGGCATATAGCACATTAATTTACTTTCAACAATAAGGCCTACACATTAATTTACTTTCAACAATAAGGCCTAGACACAGTACACAGTGTCATTACTACAACAATGTCAAAACATATTTGAATAACATTAATTTCAGCTGTTGACCTGATGATAATTGTTTTCCTTTTTTTTATCAGTAATTTGTCCTCACATGGGTTGATAAAAAAAGTATGTTTTGTTGTCTGTGTATTGTTATTGTCTCATTGTTGTTTTGATTAGTTATGTTTCGCAACAGTAAATGGGGATCCGAATACACAAATAAATTATACTATTATTATGATATTATGATATTATACTGTAACACACCATGTTATACCTTGTAAAGCTACAGGTTTTTTATGACAATTTGTATCTATTATGTGTGATACGAATTTACTGACTGCTTTACATTTTTCATAACATTGTACATTTGCTCCCTCTAGCGGCCATCTAAAGTGACATAAATCATGCTTCCCTTTGTCAAATCAAACCAAATTTTATTTGTCACATACACATGGTTAGCAGATGTTAATGGTTAGCAGATGTTAATGCGAGTGTAGCGAAATGCTTGTGCTTCTAGTTACAACCACGCAGTAATATCTAACAAGTAATCTAACAATTTCACAACAACTACCTTATACACACAAGTGTAAAGGAATAAATAAGAATATATACATAAAAATATATATGGATGAGCGATGGCCGAACGGCATAGGCAAGATGCAGTAGATGGTTTGGAGTACAGTATATACATACGAGATAAGTAATGTAGGGTATGTAACATTATATAAAGTGGCATAGTTTAAAGGGACTAGTGATACAATTATTACATCCAATTATGAATTATTAAAGTGGCTATAGATAGAGTCAGTATGTTGGCAGCAGCCACTCAATGTTAGTGGTGGCTGTTTAACAGTCTGATGGCCTTGAGATAGAAGCTGTTTTTCAGTCTCTCGGTCCCAGCTTTGATGCACCTGTACTGACCTCACCTTCTGGATGATAGCCGGGTGAACAGGCAGTGGCTTGGGTGGTTGTTGTCCTTGATGATTTTTTTGGCCATGCTTAGATACATTCGGGAACATACACTACCGGTAAAAAGTTTTAGAAGACCTACTCATTCAAGGGATTTTCTTTACATTGTAGAATAATAGTGAAGACATAACAACTATGAAATAACACATATGGAATCATATAGTAACCAAAAAAGTGTTAAATAAATCAAAATATATTTTATATTTGAGATTTTTCAAATAGCCATCCATTGTCTTGATGACAGCTTTGCACACTCTTGGCATTCTCTCAACCAGCTTCATGAGGTAGTCATGTAACCTGTAATGCATTTCAATGAACAGGTGTGCCATGTTAAAAGTTCATTTGTGTAATTTCTTTCCTTCTTTATGCGTTTGAGCCAATCAGTTGTGTTGTGACAAGGTAGAGGGAGGTATACAGAAGATAGCCCTATTTGGTAAAAGACCAAGTCCATATTCTGGCGAGAACAGCTCAAATAAGCATTGAGAAACGACAGTCCATCATTATATTAAGAGATTATATCAATACGGAAAATTTCAAGAACCTTTAAAGTTTCTTCAAGTGCAGTCGCAAAAACCATCAAGAGCTATGAGGAAACTGGTTCTCATGAGGACCGCCAAAAGAATGGAACACCCAGAGTTACCTCTGCTGCAGAGGATAAGTTCATTAGAGTTACCAGCCTCGGAAATTGCAGCCCAAATAAATGCTTCACAGAGTTCAAGGAACAGACACATCTCAACAGCAACTGTGTGAATCAGGTCTTCATGGCTGAATTACTGAAAAAAATGTTTTACTAAAGGACACCAATAAGAAGGAGAGACCTGCTTGGGCCAAGAAACACGATCAATGAACATTAGACCGGTGAAAATGTGTTCTTTGGTCTAAAGTTCAAGTTGGAGATTTTTGGTTCCAACCACCGTGTCTCTTGTGAGACGCGGTGTGGGTGAATGGATGATCTCCGCATTTGTATTTCCCACCGTAAAGCATGGAGGAGGAGGTGTTATGGTGTGGGGGTGCTTTGCTGGTGACATGGTCTGTGATTTATTTAGAATTCAAGGCACACTTAATCAGCATGGCACCCACAGCATTCTGCAGTGATACGCCATGGTTTGGGCTTAGTGGGACAATCATTTGTTCTTCAACAGGACAATGACACAACACACCTCCAGGCTGTGTAAGGGCTATTTTACCAAGAAGGAGAGTGATGGAGTGCTGCATCAGATGACCTGGCCTCCACAATCCCCCAACCTCAACCAAATTGAGATGGTTTGGAATGAGTCAGACGACAGAGTGAAAGAAAAGCAGCCAGCAAGAGCTCAGCATATGTGGGAACTCCTTCAAGACTGTTGGAAAAGCATTCCAGGCGAAGCTAGTTGAGAGAATGCCAAGAGTGTGTAAAGATGTCCTCAAAGCAAAGGGTGGTTATTTAAAGAACACTTTTGTGGTTACTACATGATTCCATATGTGTTATTTCATAGTTTTGATGTCTTCACTATTATTCTACAATGTAGAAAATAGTAAAAACAAAGAAAAACCCTTGATTTAGTAGGTGTGTCCAAACTTTTAACTGGTACTGTACATGTCCGTGAGAGTCTCACCTGGTCATATTAATGTGTAGGCCAAACTCTTCGGACGCTACAGACAGAAATTGGCAGATCGGAAGCAAGTCCCCGTAACTATGTTCCAACATCTAGTGGAAAGCCTTCCCATGATTTTGGAGTTAGATCTTCAAAGTAGTGGCCTGAGGGCACACACTTAATGTGTGTTATGAAATGCAATGTCATGTAATATTTTGTCATGTAATATTTTTTATTGTATATAACTGCATTAATGTTGCTGGACCCCAGGTAGAGTAGCTGCTAGCTTTGGCAGCAACTAATGGGGATCCTTAATAAATACAAATACAACATCTCTAGAGAACACCACTTTGGAGGTCTGAGATAATCTGTCAAGCATAGTTTTTGGACTGGAATGTCCCTTCAAGCACATTCTACAGTAATTAATGCGATACCACTTAACTGTCATGATCCACAGTCAAGGTTGGTGCACTCCTTCCTTACATCAGTAAGAAGACTTCAATTTTGACCTAGTAAGGCAATGCCCTCAGTATTATGACTCGTCCTGCCAGGGAAAAGTGAAATAAGCATCCGTGACCAGTGGAGACCCCGTGATGACCCCATAATCTGGTGTTTGACCCCTAGAGGGGGGTTGTGCTTGGAGTCAGGGGATTAGCTATTTCCATGGTCTCATCAGCCAATTAGACCACTTCATGTCACCCACTAATGAGAACCATACAATATTTTTGTCAGGTCCTCAACAAATCTCAAATGTCATAGTTGTTAAGACACTTGTGGATATTTAACAATTACAGTATGATTCTAAAGATCAATCAATCAAATGTATTTATAAAGCCCTTTTTACATCAACCGATGTCACAAAGTGCTATACAGAAACCCAGCCTAAAACTCCAAACCACAAGCAATGCAGGTGTAGAAGCACAGTGGCTTGGAAAAGCTCCCTAGAAAGGCAGGAACCTAGGAAGAAACCTAGAGAGGAACCAGGCTCAGAGGGGTGGCCAGTCCTCTTCTGGCTGTGCCAGAAGAGATTATAACAGTACATGGCTAAGATGTCCAAACGTTCAGATAAAATTAAGGGGTGAGAATGGATTTGTTATGTTTATATTACATTCAAATATAATTTATTATAGCAGCAATGGATAGTATATTACGCAAAACTTTTAAAAATCATGTCTCATTATCTTCATTACATAATATAATATTTTATTTAAAACCCAGTGTGGGGTCCAAATGAATGTGAAATGCAAAACAAACACAAGTAACATGCTGAAAACTCTTATGATTCAGTTTATAGTGTAAAGTTAATTGTAGACATATTTCCTTGTTTAAGTCTCTGACGATGTTATACATATTGTATTTGAGGTATATACCAAATACTCTATAGGCTCTGCACACACTTTGCTTGCACGGACCATGCATATAACTAATCTTTACATTTACATTTCCAACGGTAAAATTACTTTATAATATCTGCCCTGAGCTGAACAGTTCTGAATTCCATAGCAACCTTGAATGAAAACCCAAATAAATAAATAGACAAATAGAATATCACACTGCTACTGTAAAACTAAAAACTTCACTACTAGCACTATTACCTCTCCCCTGCTCCAAGTATTGTCACTCCAGCCCTGTTATTTCTGATAATATCAACACAAAACAATTTTCACACTTACAACAACTCTTTTCAACTAGAAGTATCCATTATTATTTATTTAATATGACCTACCTTAGGTACCTGGAAATATCAATGAAGAATTCCTGTAGGGAAAAACCCTAAAACAGCAACCAGTGCACTGTTGTGCTGATTTAAGTGATCAAACAGTTGAAGTTACTCAGGGATGTGTACCGGGACCCCGCATGGTTCTAATCTGCAGTATGAATTGGGTGATGGTCAGTTGTGAGGCTGTCCAAGAATTCAATCCAGTCCTCTTAGAACACAGAAAGTTGTGCTGTGTCACACTATAGGCTACACCCACTTAGCTTTGTTAAGTTTTGGAAGCGGTGAGCTGAATAATTATAGCTGGCTAATTAGCATGAATATCTGAAAAAGGCGGGGCACTGCCAAGAGCAAAAAAAAAAAAAAAAAAATGGTGTTGGCACTGAAACATGGATTAACATTTGAGACATACAGTGCATTTGGAAAGTATTCAGACCTCTTGACATTTTCCACATTCCGTTACCTTACAGCCTTATTCTAAAATGGATTCAATTGTTATTTTTCCTCATTAATCTACACACAATTCCCCATAATGACAAAGCAAAACCTTTTTTTTTAAATACATTTTAGCAAATGTATAAAAAAAACTGGAAATATCACAATTACATAAGTATTCAGACCCTTTACTAAGTACTTTGTTGAAGCACCTTTGTCAGTGATTACAGGCACAACACTTCTTGGGTATGACGCTATAAGCTTGGCACACCTGTATTTGGGGAGTTTCTCTCATTCTTCTCTGCAGATCCTCTCAAGCTCTGTCAGGTTGGATAGGGAGAGTCGCTGCACAGCTATTTTCAGGTCTCCCCGGTGACGTTCGATCAGTCCTGGCTCTGGCTGGGCCACCAAAGGACAATCACAGACTTGTCCCAAAGCCATTCCTGCCTTGTCTTGGCTGTGTGCTTAGGGCTGTTGTCCTGTTGGAAGGTGAACCTTCACCCCAGTCTGAGCGCTCTGGAGCAGTTTTTCCTCAAGGATCTCTCTGTACTTTCATATTTCCCACAATCCTGACTAGTCTCCCAGTCCCTGCCGCTGAAAAACACCCCCACAGCATGATGTTGCCACCATCATGCTTCACCTATAGGGATGGTGTCACGTTTCCTCCATAATTAGCAAATAAATTCATTAAAAATCCTACAATGTGATTTTCTGGATTTTTTTTCTCATTTTGTCTGTCATAATTGAAGTGTACCTATGATGAAAATTACAGGCCTCTCTCATCTTTTTAAGTGGGAGAACTTGCACAATTGGTGGCTGACTAAATACTTTTTTGCCCCACTGTAGCTTTGCGTTATTTTTCGGGTATGGGGACAATGACCAATGCAGCCTATTGGTTGTGCTCTGAGGCAACGCTGAAATTGGCAGTGCATCTAACATTATCTTTCCATGGTTCTGAATCAATGGTTAAGTGTGTGCTGTTTAAATGATCGGATCTTGGGCTACCAGTCCTCGTGGGGATTTTCTTCAAAAACAATGTGTGCAAAATGACAGTTGTTGTGTATATGGCTTCATTTCAGAGAAGCTTACATTTTTGTAGATTTTGTATGTGGGACCAATACCATGTGTAGCCTGCTGAAAGTAGGCAAACTTTCACTTTGTATTCATTCATTTGCATTACACAGTCAATGTGTGATAGGCTACAATAAATGTGATGTCAATCCTAAACGACACACAGACTACTTTTTCGCCCCCTCCCTGTTCTCTTGCTATAGTGTGTATACGTGTGCTGCTCTCGTAAAGGGCATTTTCTCTTATTCATGGCAGATTCAAATTAGCTACTGATATTTAGGACATTTCACATCAACTATAACTATAGAATATGCACTCAGTTTGATTTAGTTTGCTTTTCTGAAGCTCTCCCACACAGAAAATATTGAACACCTGGAGAAGTGGCGGCAGCCTCTGGTAAAGACACGGAGTGGGGGCCTACGCATTTATGTAAACAACAGCTGGTGCACGAAATCTAAGGAAGTCTTGAGGTTTTGCTCGCCTGAGTTAGAGTAGCCTGAGGTATAGTATCTCATGATAAGTTGTAGACCACACTATCTACCTAGAGAGTTCTCATCTGTATTTTTTATAGCTGTCTTACATACCACCACAGACCGATCCTGGCACTAAAACTCAATGAGCTGTATACCGCCATAAGCAAACAGGAAAACGCTCATACAGAGGAGGTGCTTCAAGGGGCCCGGAACTTTAATTCAGGGAAACTTAATTCAGATTTACCTCATTTCTATCAGCATGTTAAATGTGCAACCAGAGGGAAAAAAAATCCTATACCCACTCCAATTTGCAAACTGCACCAACAGATCCACAGATGATGCAATCTCCATTGCACTCCACACTGCCCTTTCACACCTGGACAAAAGGAACACCTATGTGAGAATGATATTCATTGACTACAGCTCAGCGTTCAACACCATAGTGCCCTCAAAGCTCATCACTAAGCTAAGGACCCTGGGACTAAACACCTCCCTCTGCAACTCGATCCTGGACTTCCTGACGGGCCGCCCCCAGGGGGTGAGGGTAGGTAACAACACATGCTGATCCTCAACACCGGGGCCCCTCAGGGGTGCGTGCTCAGTCCCTTCCTGTACTCCCTGTTCACTCATGACTACACGACTCCAACACCATCATTAGGTTTGTTGATGACACAACAGTGTCAACAGCCTGATCACTGACAATGGTGAGACAGTCTATAGGTCAGAGACCTGGCCATGTGGTGCAAGGACAACAACCTCTCCCTCAACGTGATCAAGACAAAGGAGATGATTGTGGAGTACAGGAAAAGGAGGACCGAGCACGCCCCCATTCTCGACGGGGCTGTAGTGGAGCAGGTTGAGAGCTTCAAGTCCCTTGGCGTCCACATCACCAACAAACTAACATGGACCAAGTACACCATGACAGTCATGAAGAGGGCACGACACAACCTATTCCCCCTCAGTAGACTGAAAAGGTTTGGCATGGGTCCTCAGATCCTCAAAAGGTTTTACAGCTTCACCATCGAGAGTATCCTGAGTGTTTGCATCACTGCCTGGTATGGCAACTTTTCGGCCTCCGATAGCAAGGCACTACAGAGGGTTGTGCGTACGGCCCAGTACATCACCGGTGCCAAGCTTCCTGCCAACCAGGACCTCTCTACTTGCCGGTGTCAGAGGAAGGCCCTAAAAATTGTCAAAGACTCCAGCCACCCTAGTCATAGACTGTTCTCTCTGCTACCACACAGCAAGCGGTACCGGAGCGCCAGGTCAAGGTCCAAGAGGCTACTAAATAGCTTCTACCCCCAAGCCATAAGACTTCTGAACAGCTAATCAAATGGCTACCCAGACTATTTGCATTGTCCCCCCCTCTCTCCACCTTAGGTATTTTAATAATTCTGCATTGTTGGTTAAGGGCTTGTAAGTAAGCATTTCACTGTAAGGTCTACTACACCTGTTGTATTCGGCGCATGTTACAAATAACATTTGATTTGATTTGATTGAACTGAATTTGCAACCAGCATTCTATGGCTTGTTTTAAAAATAGGGATATTTTGGAGATTGTTTCATTTAAAAAAACAAAAGCGAGGGGTTCTAATCTGAATGAATGACTAGTCTGCTCGAGAACCAGCTCGGATTTACATATAGTTTTTGCATGACTAAACCCTTAAGAGACAGGTATAAAGTTTTAATATTTAATCATTTCTGCCTTGTCTGGCTTGCCGTTCCAAATTAAGTGGAATATTTTTTTGTCATTAGGTGTAGGCAGGGGCATAAGTAAATAGGTAAACTGGGATATGACTAAAGAATGAATTAATGGGATTTCTACACAAAAAACAATACCTTATCTAATTTGGCTAAGTTTCTATTAAAATGTATTGCAGTGAGATGATTCATTTATTTTGGGACATGAATACAGAGCATGTCCACTTCACCGTCAGACCACTGTATTGGTAAACTAAACGGTAATGTAAAAGTTGTATTTTGGCATCAAAACACTGAAGTGTAAGTGGTCTCCAGTTTTTTAGGTGGACTGGATCTTTATATTTACCACCTGGGTCCTGCTTCAATAACAGTGAAAGCAGACCTTCTTGCTGATTATCTGATCATTTACATGTTTTATAGGAAAGGTTAAAACATGTTTATAATGGACCTTTGAGTACATTGAAAATTGCCATCCAGACCTGGAGTTTTCCTGGACTTTAATTGTATCTAGAAGTTCCTCCTCTGTAATTAAGCTTTCACATGAGTCTTTCTGTACAATTTTACACTATTAATATAAAAAAATCTTTACAATTAACTTCAGTTACTGGAGACTGCAATGAAAACACATGTTTAAAGAACTTTTCTTCCTCTTTCAAAATATTGTTTGGTGAATCATGGATGACTCTTATCATTTGTAACACGTTTATGTAATTTATTTTTGGTAGAATTTCAATGTTGAAGATTTAAAAAATATTGAGTGCATTTTTCCCTATATTCTATGCAGTTCGCTACATTTTTGTAATATATTTCACTTGATCATTCTTGAATAAGTTCCTCCATTTATTTTTTAGTTTTCCTCTAACTTATTCTGTGCCTCTATGTTACAGTTTTTTTTATTGCTATCTGTCTGTACTGTTAGTTCCTCTATTTCCTTTGTTAAGATTAACTCTTTTGACCTAAATTGTTTTTGTTTTAAAGATGAGTATTGAATTGCATGACCTCTTAAGGCACATATAAAGTGTCCCATACAATAAGGGAATCTGCTGTACCTACAGTATGTTATGTAGGAAAAAGTATATAAATTCTTCTGTCTTGGTTAAAAATAAGTTGTCATCCTCTAGGCTTTTTAAAATATCCAATATATTTGCCCTCGTGGAAAATCTGTAAGAGTAATGTGTATTTCAATTATATGATGGTCCGACCGTATTCTGTCCCCTTTCAACACTCTTTTAACTTTTGGTGCCAGCGAAAATGACATAAGAAAGTACTCAAGATGACTAGTTTGACTGAGCCTCTGCTATGTATATGTCACTAGGTCAGGATATTTAAGCCTCCATATATTCACTAGTTCCAAGATATCCATAACATTCGTGATTTTCTTAAGTGCATGAGGGTGATAGTTTGTAGTGTGATTTCCTTTACGGTCCATTTAGTTACTTAAAACCGTATTATAATCTCATAATAATTGAGGAGTCATGGATTGCCTGTAAACTGGATAAATTATTATATATATTTTCAAAGAAGCATGGATCATCATTATTTGGACGATATAGATTAATGTGCCAAATCTGTTTATGGTCCAATATCATATATAAAAGGATCCACCTTTTAGATCCACCTTTTAGATCCACCTTTTAGATCCATCTTTTAGATCCACCTTATAGATCCACCTTTTAGATCCACCTTTTAGATCCACCTTTTAGATCCACCTTTTAGATCCACTGTGCTGGATCAAAATTATTGTTAATTAATATCATCACCCCTTTTTAGTTGAATTGCCCATGGGAGAAATATATTTCGCCCCCCATTCCTTTTTCCTTACAATTTTGACTAAAGGTGTAGAATGAGTTATATTCCTTCTTTTTTAGCCAGGTAAAAACGGATTGTCTTTTGTTATTATCTGCAAAGCCATTACAATCATAACTAGCTATACCTATTTCTCCACTTACCATAATGAGATACACATTTTGATTATAGTTACTATAATATATGTTTGTAAATTTAAAACCTAAAACATCCCCCCATTCCATGTTGGGTTGCCGTCCCCGTGACTGGCTGACCACCCCTGTACACATGGATCCTAGGACCTTTGAGAGACAGGGGCCCACATCCTTTAAAAAGAGCACATGGTGCCACCTACAGTACAGAACCAGTTTTGCAGCCAAAAGCATTTATAATACATTCACCTAGGTTGTACTGCACCTATTTATTAAAACAACTTCTTCATATATCTTCATATATTCCAACAATTGACGAATAATATGCATAATAATACAAGCACTTCTACAAATGATTGTTAACTATAACAATGACTGGCAGTAGAAAATCTACATTGTTGTCAACAGAGGTGGAAACATAAACTCACTCACCCCAGTACTCCCACGCACATGCACTCTCACACAACCAGAAACTCAAATGTTCAACAGTTGTTCCATCCCCAAGCCCAATTCAAGAGAAGACTTGATGTGTGAATGTCATTCAAGTTTGGCTGTTTAAGAAGACGTGCCAAATTGAGCAGGAATGGGAAGATTTGATTAACCAATATCTAGTCCTAGTTGATGGAGCTTGAATACCTCCCTTTCCCCCAGCACACACGCTTGTCTCCCGTTGTAACCCATCTTCCGAAGCACCTCTGTGCAGTCAAACCTGTTGATTATTCTGTGTCGCCAGGGCCACAATAATATGCCCCCTCTCTGAATGGCTAGTGTGACTCCCACCCATGTGTTACTGCAGCCAGTGTTGACAGCACTGCCACTACCTGGGTGGTGGTACTCCAATGGAATTCCCATCAGCTAGGTACGAGGTTATCAAGGTTCTCATTAGTAGCTTTGAGAAATTACTTGTATATTATGCTCACCCATCCGGGGGATTTGGCTTTTGGACCAACCCTGCCAGGCAGGCTCAGACTCTTGAGGCAGTGCTGCATTAGTGGGTCTCTGACCGCGTTCACCTTTCTGTCTTGTCTGCTTAGGCTACTTGCAGTAAGCCTAGGAAATGGACAAGGACTTCTCCTTAGTGGGTGGATTGCTCAGGTGGCTGTCTAGGATATAGGTTTGGCATCATTCCATCATTATAGGACAAAAGATAAAACCATATATTTGTCATTTTAGGCTGCCCGTGTTTACAGATCTAGGGTTGTACGTGGTAGGTTCCTTGATCATTTGTGTGAGATTGAGGGCATCTAACTTAGATTGTAGGATGGCCCGGATTGTTAAGCATATCCCAGTTTAGGTCACTTAACAGTACAAACTCTGAAGATAAATGGGGGGCAATCCATTCACATATGGGGTCCAGGGCACAGCTGGGAGCTGAGGGGGGCCTATAACAAGTGGCAACAGTGAGAGACTTATTTCTGGAAAGGTGGATTTTTAAAAGTAGAAGCTCCAACTGTTTTGGGCACAGACCTGGACAGCATAACATAACTCTGCAGACTAACTCCACCCCCTTTGGCAGTTCTATCTTGGTGGAAAGTGTTATAGTTAGCAATGGAGATTTCAAGGTTTTTGGTGGTTTTCCTACGCCAGGATTCAGACATGGCTAAGACATCCGGGTTAGCAGAGTGTGCTAAAGCAGTGAGTAAATCAAACTTAGGGAGTAGGCTTCTAATGTTAACATACATGAAACCAAGGTATTTACGGTTACAGAAGTCAACAAATGAGAGCACCTGGGGAGTGGGAGTGGAGCTAGGCACTGCAGGGCCTGGATTAACCTCTACCTCACCAGAGGAACAGAGGAGAAGTAGGATAAGGGTACGGCTAAAGGCTATATGAACTGGCCGTCTAGCACGTTCAGAACAGAGAGTAAAAGGAGCAGGTTTCTGGGCACGATAGCATAGATTCAAGGCATAGTTTAAGGACAAAGGTAAGGTAGGATGTGAGTACATTGGAGGTAAACCTAGGCATTGAGTAATGATGAGAGAGATATAGTCTCTAGAGACGTCTAAACAAGGTGATGTCATCGCATATGTAGGAGGTGGGATAACATGGTTGGTTAAGGCATATTGAGCAGGGTGTCACGGATATCGTCCTCTTCGTCTGAAGAGGAGTAGCAAGGATCGGACCAATATGCAGTGTGGTAAGTGTCCATGTTTAAATAGTATAAATGAACATGACAGAATACAAAATGAATATAAACGTAACAGTCCCGTGTGGCGCAAACACTGACACAGGAAACAATCACCCACAAAATACCCAAAGCATATGGCTGCCTAAATATGGTTCCCAATCAGAGGCAACGATAAACAGCTGCCTCGAATTGAGAACCAATCTAGGCAACCATAGACATACAAAAACCCCTAGACTGGTACCCACCCCATAAACATACAAAACCCCTAGACAGGACCTAAACATATAATCACCCATGTCACACCCTGACCTAACCAAAAATGTAAAGAAAACAAAGATAACTAAGGTCAGGGCGTGACACAGGGCTAGAGTGAAATAAGACAGTAATCACTAACCAGGACAGTAATGGACGTGGCATATTGATATTAGAGAGACGCATGCGTAGCCAAGTGAACATATGGGTCCACGGCGATTCAGACAGTTAGCAGGCCGATGCTAAACAAGCTAGCAGTTAGCAAATCAACATCAGCTGATATCTCAAATTGCTGTACAGAAACCCAACCTAAAACCCCAAACAGCAAGCAATGCAGGCGTTGAAGCACGTTAGCTAGGAAAAACTCCTTAGAAAGGCCAAAACCTAAGAAGAAACCTAGAGAGGACCCAGGCTATGAGGGTTGGTCAGTCCTCTTCTGGCTGTGCCGGGTGGTGATTAAAACAGAACATGGCCAAGATGTTCAAATGTTCACAAATGACCAGCATGGTCAAATAATATGTCTAGGACAGGTAGCACGTCCGGTGAACAGGTCAGGATTCCATAGCCGCAGGCAGAACAGTTGAAACTGGAGCAGCAGCATGGCCAGGTGGACTGGGGACAGCAAGGAGTCATCATGCCAGGTAGTCCTGAGGCATGGTCCTACGGATCAGGTCCTCCGAGAGAGAGAGAGAAAGAAAGAGAGAAAGAGAGAATTAGAGAGAGCATACTTAAATTCACACAGGACACCGGATAAGACAGGAGAAGTACTCCAGATATAACAAATTGTCCCTAGCCCCCCGACACATAAACTATTGCAGCATAAATACTGGAGGCTGAGACAGGAGGGGTCAGAAGACACTGGGGCCCCATCCGATGATACCCCCGGACAGGGCCAAACAGGAAGGATATAACCCCACCCACTTTGCCAAAGCACAGCCCCCACACCACTAGAGGGATATCTTCAACCACCAACTTACCATCCTGAGACAAGGCCGAGTATAGCCCACAAAGATCTCCGCCACGGCACAACCCAAGGGGGGGGGGGGCGCCAACCCAGACAGGAAGATCACATCAGTGACTCAACCCACTCAAGTGACGCACCCCTCCTAGGGACGGCATGAAAGAGCACCAGTAAGCCAGTGACTTAGCCCCTGTAATAGGGATAGAGGCAGAGAATCCCAGTGGAAAGAGGGGAACCGGCCAGGCAGAGACAGCAAGGGCGGTTTGTTGCTCCAGAGCCTTTCCGTTCACCTTCACACTCCTGGGCCAGACTACACTCAATCATATGACCCACTGAAGAGATGAGTCTTCAGTAAAGACTTAAAGGTTGAGACCGAGTTTGCGTCTCTCACATGGGTAAGGCAGACCATTCCATGAAAATTGAGCTCTATAGGAGAAAACCCTGCCTCCAGCTGTTTGCTTAGAAATTCTAGGGACAATTAGGAGGCCTGCGTCTTGTGACCGTAGCATACGTATGGCAGGACCAAATCAGAGAGATAGGTAGGAGCAAGCCCATGTAATGCTTTGTAGGTTAGCAGTAAAACCTTGAAATCACCCTTGCCTTGACAGGAAGCCAGTGTAGGGAGGCTAGCACTGGAGTAATATGTTCAAATTCCTTGGTTCTAGTCAGGATTCTAGCAGCTGTATTTAGCACTAACTGAAGTTTATTTAGTGCTTTATCCGGGTAGCCGGAAAGTAGAGCATTGCAGTAGTCTAACCTAGAAGTGACAAAAGCATGGATTAATTTTTCTGCATCATTTTTGGACAGAAAGTTTCTGATTTTTGCAATGTTAGGTAGATGGAAAAAAGCTGCCCTTGAAATGGTCTTGATATGTTCTTCAAAAGAGAGATCAGGGTCTAGAGTAACGCCGAGGTCCTTCACCGTTTTATTTGAGACGACTGTACAACCACTAAGATTAATTGTCAGATTCAACAGAAGATCTCTTTGTTTCTTGGGACCTAGAACAAGCATCTCTGTTTTGTCCGAGTTTAAAAGTAGAACGTTTGCAGCCATCCACTTCCTTATGTCTGAAACACATGCTTCTAGTGAGGGAAATTTTGGGGCTTCACCATGTTTCATTGAAATGTACAGCTGTGTGTCATCCGCATAGCAGTGAAAGTTAACATTATGTTTTCGAATGACATCCCCAAGAGGTAAAATATATAGTGAAAACAATAGTGGTCCTAAAACGGAACCTTGAGAAACACCGAAATTTACAGTTGATTTGTAAGAGGACAAACCATTCACAGAGACAAACTGATATCTTTCCGACAGATAAGATCTAAACCAGGCCAGAACTTGTCCGTGTAGACCAATTTGGGTTTCCAATCTCTCCAAAAGAATGTGGTGATCGATGGTATCAAAAGCAGCACTGAGGTCTAGGAGCACGAGGACAGATGCAGAGCCTCGGTCTGATGCCATTAAAAGGTCATTTACCACCTTCACAAGTGCAGTCTCAGTGCTATGATGGGGTCTAAAACCAGACTGAAGCATTTCGTATACGTTGTTTGTCTTCAGGAAGGCAGTGAATCGGGAGTTACAGACCGAACTGGCCTGCAGAGGAGATTTAACCAATACATCCGGATGTCGATATCCATTGGCAACCTACTGGTTGACCGCAGACCTATACAGTCGCCCATGGCCTGCGTGTCTTCCATGCCCTTCTCTCGTTCCCCATGGTCTAATAGCCCCGAACCCATGCAACTCGGCTGCACCCCCCTCACGCCTGCCGAGAGACATCGGAGGTTATGTGAATACCTGTGCATTTATTGTGGAGAGAGTAACCACCTACTCAATAGCTGTCCGATTCACCCCCCCCCCCCCCCCCCCACAAAGGGATGACCACAACACCTCCACTTCTGCCCGGGTAAGCACCTCTACGTTTTTGAATATTACCAAAAGGTAGTTCGGTATCCCGGCTCTTCTACTAATGGGGTCACTCAGTTTGTGGAGGGACTAGTGGACTCGGGGGGCCACAGGTAATTTCATTGATGAACAATTGGCACAACAGTTAACCTCTTTGGGCTAGGGGGCAGTATTTTGACATCCTGATGAAAAGCATGCCCAAAGTAAACTGCCTGCTACTCAGGCCCAGAAGCTAGGATATGCATATAATTGGTAGATTTAGATAGAAAACACTCTAAAGTGTCTAAAACAGTTTGAATAATGTCTGTGAGTATAACAGAACTGATATGGCAGGCGAAAACCTGAGAAAAATCCATCCAGAAAAGAAAAATTGAGGTCACTCTTTTCAATGGGGTTTCTATGGGGATCTAGATTTCTAAGGCACTTGCTTGAAGTTCCTATCACTTACACTAGATGTCAAAAGTCTTTAGAAATTGGTTGATTTTTTTCCTTTGAGAAATGAAGAAGTAGGGCTGTTCAGAACGAGGGTTGAGTCTAGTGTACTCTGAAAGCTCGCTCCACTTTGTTTTCATCTGGTATTGAACACAGTTTATCCCGTCTTAAATTGTATCGATTATTTATGTTAAAAAATAGCTAAAGTGGTATTAGGAAAGTTTTTTGAAATACGTTTACAGGTAACTTATTAGATATTTATTAGTCATGGGATTAAAAAAAAAATCAGAATGACACAAATTCCCCGATATCAGGGTACTCATGTCAACATGTTTGCTTTCAGAGCATATTTGATCCCAAATTCCGAGTTAATGCGAGTTGGAACCGGTGTTTTTCTGGATCAAACGCACCAAATAAATAGACATTTTGGAGATATAACGACGGAATTTATTGAACAAAAAGACTGTTTGTGATGTTTATGGGACATATTAGAGTTTCAACAAAAGAAGATCTTCAAAGGTAATGCATTAATTATATCGTTAGTTCTGCATTTTGTGTCGCGTCTGGCGGGTTGAAATATGAATGTCATGTGTTTGTTTGGTGGGGTGCTATCCTCAGATAATCGCATGGTTTGCTTTCGCCATAAAGCCTTTTTGAAATCTGACACGTTGGCTGGATTAACAACAAGTGTAGCTTTAATTTGGTGTATTGCATATGTGATTTCATGAAAGTTTAATATTTCATTTGAATTTGGTGCTCTGCCATTTCACCGGATGTTGTCGAGGGGTTCCGCTAGCAGAACGTCTAGCCGTAACAGGTTTTAACACCTGCTGCGCCCTGCGCTTGAAACCAGCTCTCTGTCTCCCGTCGTGTTCATTACAGGCATACAGTGCTTTCGGGAAAGTATTCAGATCCCTTGGCTTTTCTATATTTTGTTACGTCTATACACAATATCACATTTTTTAAATGTATTTATAAAGCCTGTGCCGACTTGCAAGCCCTTAACCAGCAATCCAGTTAAAAAAATACCTAAAAAAAAACAAAGAGCAGCAGTAAAATAACAATAGTGGGGCTATATACAGAGGGTACCGGTACAAAGTCAATGTGCAGGGGCACCGGTGTCGAGGTAATATGTATGTAGATATTTTTAAAGTGGCTATGCATAGTGGCTATGCATAGAGTAGCAGCAGCGTAGAAGGGGGGACCATTGCAAATATTCTGGGTAGCCATTTGATTAGATGTTCAGGAGTCTTATGGCTTGGGGGTAGAAGTGGTTTTGAAGCCTCTTGGATCTAGACTTCGCACTCTGGTACCGCTTTCCGTGCGGTACTACAGGAACAAGATCATCCACATGTATTGATAACATTTTTACTAATACTGCAGAACTTTGTTCTAAAGCTGAATCTGTACCCATTGGATGCAGTGATCACAATATAATGGCTATATTCAGGAAAGCCAAAGTTCCAAAATCTGGGCCTAAAATAGTGGATAAGAGATCTTACAAAATATTTTGCTGTGACTCTTACGTGGATGATGTTAAAAATGTGTTGGTCTGATGTGATTAAGAAAGATCCCGATGCTGCACTTGAATTCATGAAATTGATTCTTCTAATTATTGATAAACATGCACCTGTTATGAAAATGACTTTTAGAACTGTTGAGGCTCCATGGATTGATAAGGATTTGAAAAACTGTATGGTTGAAAGAGATGGGGCATAAAAGTGGATGATTTACTGCAAATTGAGAAATTATGTGACCAAACTCAACAAAAAGAAGAATAAACTATGAAGCCAAGATCAATGATGTAAAGAACAATGAAAAAAAACTTTTGAGAACTTTAAATGAAATGATGGGCATGAAGACAGATTCAACTCCATCATTTATCGAATCAGATGGCTTATTCATCACAAAACCATTTGATGTTGTCAATTATTTTAATGATTACTGATTAATCACTGATGATTAGCTGAGAGAAATGTATGATAAATTATTGTGGGGGCTGTCTTGTTAGACTTCAGTGCAGCTTTTGACGTTATCGATCATAGTCTGCTGCTGGAAAATCTCATGTGTTATGGCTTTACACCCCCTGCTATAATGTGAATAAAGAGTTACTTGTCTAACAGAACTCAGAGGCTGTTCTTTAATGGAAGTCTGTCAAACATAATCCTGGTAAAAGCAGGAATTCCCCAGGGTAGCTGTTTAGGCCCCTTGCTTTTTTCAATCTTTACTAATGATATGCCACTGGCTTTGAGTAAGGCCAGTGTGTCTATGTATGTGGATGACTCAACACTTCTGTATACATTTCAGCTACTACAGCGACTGAAATGACTTCAACACTTAACAAAGAGCTGCAGTTAGTTTCAGAATGGGTAGCAAGGAATGTTAGTCCTAAATATCTCCAAAACTAAAAGCACTGTATTTTGGACAAATCATTCACTAAACCCTAAACCTCAACTACATCTCGTAATGAATAATGTGGAAATTGAGCAAGTTGAGGTGATTAAACTGCTTGAAGTTACCCTGGATTGTAAACTGTCATGATCAAAACATATTGATACAAAAGTAGCTAAAATGGGGAGAAGTCTGTCCATAATAATGCGTGGCTCTGCATTCTTAACAACACAATCAACAAGGCAAGTCCTACAGGCCCTGGTTGTGTCTCCTGTTCAGTAGTGTGGTCAGGTGCCACAAAGAGGGACTTGGGAAAATTGCAGTTTGCTCAGAACAGGGCAGCACCGCTGGCCCTTAAAACTACACGGAGAGCTAACATTTATGACATGCATGTCAATCTCTCATGGCTCATAGTGGAAGAGAGATTGACATCATCATTTATTGTTTTCGTAAGAGGTGTTGACAAGTTGAAGGTACTAAGATGTCTGTTTAAAATACACCCATGCCTACCCCACAAGACATGCCACCAGAGATCTATTCACAGTCCCCAAGTACAGAACAGACTATGGGAGGTGCACAGTACTACATAGAGCCATAACTACATGGAACTCTATTCCACATCAGGTAACTGATGCAAGCTGTAGAATCAGATTTAGAAAGCAGGTAAAAATACATGTTATGGAACAGCAGGGACTGTGAAGTAACACAAACATAGGCACAGACACATGCATGAACACACATGATAACATACGCATTATACATACAGGTACATGTGGATTTTGTGTTGTAGATATGTGGTAGTGTTGTATGGGCCTGAGGGCACGCACCTAGTGTGTTGTGAATTATGTAGTGAATGTATTGTAATGTTTTAAAAATTGCATAACTGCCTTAATTCTGCTGGACCCCAGGAAGAGTAGATAATGGGGATCCATAATCAATAAAAATGCAAATACGTAATTGACAAAATGGGCAAACTTAGGCTCATGTTTAAAAAAATGAATAATGAAAGAAAAGCATTGCAAGTTTGAGGTGGAAACGTTATTGTCAAACTAATCAAATCAACAACAGGCTTATAGAGAAGGACACTCAACATGTACTGCACTGACACAAATGACTGATGATTGGTTGACAGAAATTGATAATAAGAAGATTGTGAGAGCTGTTATATTTCAGTGTAGCCTTTGAAAAAAAAAATACATGCAATATAAATATAGGACACAAAATACGTCACAACAAGAAAGACAACACAACACCACATAAAGAGAGACCTAAGACAACAACATAGCAAGACAGCAACACATGACAACACAGCATTGTAGCAACACAACATGGCAACAGCACAACATGGTAGCAGCTCAAAACAGGGTAAACATTATTGGGCAGAAACAACAGCACAAAGGGCAAGAAGATAGAGAACAATGCATCACGCAAAGCAGCCACAACTGTCAGAGTGTCCATGATTTGAGTCTTTGAATGAAGAGAATGAGACAAAACTGCCCAGTTTGGGTGTTTTTTTCAGCTCGTTCCAGTCGCTAGCTGCAGCGAACTGAAAAGATGTCTGTGCATTGGGGACCTGTAACAGAATGTGACTGGCGGAACGGGGAGGATGATGGCTGCAGTAGATATCTCAGAAATGGGAGAGTGGGGCCTAAAAGGGTTTTATAAATTAGCATCAACCAGTGGGTCTTGTGACAGGTATACAGCGATGATCCAGTTACAGAGTATAGAGTGCAGTGATGTGTCCTATAAAGAGCTCTGGTGGCAAATCTGGTGTTTCTATGTCAATCGGTGTTGTTATGTTTGTCTTCTGTGATGTATATAAAGTGTAATATTGGGATGCAAACTCAAAATGTAATACTTTTCAACTCTATATCTGACATGGTACACGTCTTCTTTTTCTTTTGCCCATAACCATGTGAGTGAGGTGTATACTTTTGTTTCAAAGTAGATTTGTTTAAGACTACCAAGAAACACTGTGTGACCCTGATTTAGTAAAAGGTTAAACACCACTACAAAGTACCCTACAAAGTATGTATAAAAACACACACTGTTGGAGGTGACCGGAAAACCCAAGGCAGAGGTTCTGCCAGGAGCACCACAGAGTTTTAGAGGTGTTCTGCAGAACAGACCAGACACTTATCTGCAGACTGTGCCTAGTAACAAAGCACAATGAACATGATACTGTCTATGATGAGATAAAACAAGCTGGAAGACAGGTTTGTTTTTTACTATTTATTAACTGGATGACCTATGCTCCTCACAGACTGAGGGTTTAAAGTGATAGTTCACCCAAAATACAAAATTAGATATCAGTGTTCTTACCATGTAGTTTACAGAAAGTGTAAGATAGTAATCCATGCGTTGTTTACGTTCATCTGGCTATTGTCTGCAAATGCTAGTCAATATCCCCAATATTAGCATATTTTGTCCAAATCATCTTATCTTGTTACCTTCCCTTGTATTTTCTGTGAACTATCACTTTAAGTAAGATATGGATATGTACTAATTGACCCATTGTCAAGCCCCACCCCAGAATTTGATGCATTTAATTACCTCGCATTTAATTGACTGGCTGAGTCAATCGCAGTGTCGTTAATCAAGTTCAAAGTCAAGGCCAAAATATATTTTCAAATGCATTCAATCCAGATGTTTTGTTTTCTATAGATCATCGGAAGGAGCAAAATCTAAAGTTTCTAACACCTACATTTTGACACAACTTCCACCTAAGTCGGCTCCTTTCCTTGTTCGGGCGGCGTCCGCTGATCAACGTCACCAGCTTTCTAGCCATCACCGCTCAATTTTTCATATATCCATTTGTCTTGTCTTGTTTCCATACACACATGGTCTTCATCTCCCAAATCAATCTACTTGTATTTAACCCTCTGTTTCCTATCATGTTTTGTGTGTAATTGTTTCATGTTATGTGGTGTTAGTTTACGCGCTTTACTTTTCTGTTCCGTTTTTTGAGCGCGTTTGATTTATGTCGTGCTCTCGTTTTTGGAACTTTAATAAAAGTGTGCCTATTCATTATACTCTGCTCTCCTGCACCTGACTTCCCCTCCAATACACCATTGACACATTTTCCAAAACAACATTTGCCAAACAAATCTTTGGTATTTTTCCTATTTTGTTGCCATACAACCTGGAAATAAAATGTATTTTTGGGGGTTTTGTATCATTTGATTTAAACAACATGCCTACCAGTTTGAAGATGCAAAATATTTTTATTTGTGAAACAAACAGGAAATAAGACAACAACAAAAAACACTTGAGCCTGCATAACTATTTCCCCCCTCCAGCAGTACAGCAATCTTTATGTCATCCCACAGATTCTCAATTGGATTGAGGTCTGGGCTTTGACTAGGCCATACCAAGACATGTAAATGTTTCCCCTTAAATCACGCGAGTGTTGCTTTAGCAGTATGCTTAGGGTCATTCTCCTGCTGAAAGGTGAACCTCCGTCCCAGTCTCAAATCTCTGGAAGACTGAAACAGGTTTCCCTCAAGAATTGCCCTGTATTGAGCACCATCCATCATTCCTTCAATTCTGACCAGTTTCCCAGTCCCTGCTGATGAAAAACATCTCCACAGCATGATGCTGCTACCACCATGCTTCACTGTGGGGATGGTACTCTCGGGGTGATGAGAGGTGTTGGGTTTGCGGCAGACATAGCGTTTTCCTTGATGGCCATATAGCTCAATTTTAGTCTCATCTGACCAGAGTACCTTCTTCTATGTGGTTGGGGAGTCTCCCACATGCCTTTTGGGGAACACCAAATGCGTTTGCTTATTTCTATCTTCAAGCAATGGCTTTTTTCTGGCTACTTTTCTGTAAAGCTCAGCTCTGTAGAGTGTACGACTTAAAGTGTTCCTATGGACAGATACTCCAATCTCCGCCATGAGTTTTGGTGGGCAGCCCTCTCTTGGCAGGTTTGTTGTGGTGCCATATTCTTTCCTTTTTTAAATAGTGGATTTAATGGTGCTCCTTGGGATGTTCAAAGTTTCCGATATTCTTTTATAACCCACCCTGATCTGTACTTCTCCACAACATTGTCCCTGACCTGTTTGGAGAGCTCCTTGGTCTTCATGGTGCCGCTTGGTGGTGCCCCTTGCTTATTGGTGTTGCAGACTCTGGGGCCTTTCAGAACAGAACAGGTGTATATATATATATATATATATATTGAGATCATGTGACAGATCATGTGACACTTAAATGAAGTCCACCTGTGTGCAATCTAACTAATTATGTGACTTATGAAGGTAATTGGTTGCACAATATCTTATTTAGGGGCTTCATAGCAAAGTGGGTGAATACATATGTACGCACCACTTTTCATTTCTTAAATTTTGTTTAAATTTTTATTTCACTTCCCTAATTTGTGCATGTCCATTACATGAAATTTAAATTTAAATTACATCAATTTAATTCCAGGTTGTAATGCAACAAAATAGGATAAATGCCAAGGGGGATGAATACTTTTGCACGGCACTGCATGTTCTTTTGAAATACTTTATTTTAGTATGATAATGTTTTTTAAAGACCTCCCTGAATGAAATAATGAATTTCTCTGTGATGGTCTATACTAAACTGGATTTATTAGACTGCAAAAAAAATATTATCTAAGGAGTACGTGGCTTGACAGTGGGACAATTGAAATGGGGTAAATGGAGTACACATCTTGTCTCTTGTTCCAAAGTAATGTGAGGTATCACATCATAAAACATAAATTCTTCTGCTGATAAAAAAAGAGCATCAAGTGCAGTATCTCAACAGGCATTTTTATTTAATGAATGAAAAAAGCACAAAGAGAAAAGACTGAATCATCATATTTTTTTGTGACTGCACAATGACAGTACAGGCTCATTCACACATAGAGGTTCACAGAGATTTGCCAAATTCCATTTCAGTCCCTATTCAAGTAGCCATAACATAGACCTCGCCGCTCCTACCCTGCCTTTTTCCCATCAATGTTGGTTCTGCCTTTGTGTTACTATGACTATGACAGGGAATGTCTCCCTGGCTCAACACAAGAGCAAGCTGGCAACCATTGCTGTGGTGCCTACATAACAGGGAGGGTAGGGTCTAAAGGCCCAGCCACCACGATGGTGTCGATTGGCGCTATGAGAGCAGGATCGACGACAATGATGTCAGTGGCAACGGTGGCAGGGATGTCGACGGCAGCGGGTATAACAACATCGATAGGTACATCCATGGCTGGGTCGACAGGGGCTGCATCAGCTGGGTCTACTGGGGCGGCGGTATCCACAACTGCAGGTTCCTCAGCTGCGTGGTCCACTGCTGGCTCAGCCTCGGCTTCAGTGGCAGCCTCGTCCTCTCCAACCTCGTCAGAGTTCAGAGGGACGGCAGGGGCAGCAGGGGCAGCCAGGCCAGGATAGGGATAATATCTGCCATAGCCGCCATAGCGGGGCTGAAAGAGGGATAATGAGCATGAGAAGGGGTTGAACACACGCTCACATCACAATGAACACATTTGTAAGCATTATATTACAGTAATTCTTATCTCTTCTCTTAGAGAGATGGAGAGGAACCCACTGATGCTTTTTAACAATTTAGCAGATTAATTCAAACTGATTTAAAGGACCATGAGCTCACCACTGGGGCCTCTTCATCTGAGTTCATTGGTGATGGTGGGTAGAAGAATTTGGGGTCTTGAGCTGGGGCAGCAGGGGCTGCAGCAGGTGCATTCAACTGTTCACACCACAAATGGTTCAGTCCATAAGAGTTTTCAGACAACATTATGGTGTCACTATCAGCTCTAAAACAGGGTATTGAGTCTTGAGTCTCGCAAGGAGTGATAGAAGTGTTAGAAAAGCTAGGGATGTTTATGAGAAGAATCTTTCTACAGCATGCATCTACAGTTTTTTAAAGAGTTTCTAAAAGCAACATTTACCATTGGGGGCTGAGCTGGTGCAGCCTTCGGAGGAAAGAAAATAATTAAATTGATTAGATGATCACTGATATGGTTGATATACAGAGCTAATTAATCCATTATCTTCCTTTTATTCCATTGAAAGTTGTTATATGTCTAACATGTTGTGCAAGTTAAATCCGAAACATAATGGCTGCCCTCTAACCAGTTGTCCGAGGGAACCATACATTCTGTAGAGCTCCATCCATCTCAGGGCCTCGTTGGCATGTGCTGCAACCTGCTGGGAAATACCAGATGTGGAAGCAAACATGTCATTAAGGTAGTAGTTAAGGTAATTGAAACCCCTTTCCCATGTCCATGACATGACGTGACATGATGATTGCATGATGTTGTTAAGAGATGTCGAAACTGAAATCCACCTACCTCATCGCTTCCACTATCAGGAGTCTGCAAGGCACAACACAGCATTTTGATAATCATCATCCAGTCAACACACAGACTTATATCAACATCAAGAGAACACCAGCGTACAATTGAAGTTCAAGCATAAAACGATTCAATTAGAATGTAAACAACATGGTCTGGGTTTGGAGACTTACTGGAGCAGCCAGGGAGAAGCCCAGCAGGCACATCAATAGCACCACAGATATCATCTTGATCCTTAAACAGAGAAAGAGGATATACGGTCAGGTCCAAAATGATTGGCACCCTTGATAAAAATGAGCAGAAAATACTGTATAAAATTAATACAAATATCATATGCTCCAAAACCAAAAAAATGGGAAATTATATTCTTTCATACTAATACAATTGCTCAGAGTAGTATTGTTTTATTGTTTTCTCGCAAAAAAGTAGCCCCATAATTAAGTGGTAATGCCCTCGAAGCCGGTGCAACAAAGTTGAGGGGAAATTAATGATCAGGAAAGATTCTGTATGGAGAAATTGTAAAAAGATCCCTACCAATGTGTTCTCCAATCTCAAAAAAACATTTTAGAAAAATGCGCCCTCATCCTCACAAGGTGAGGCATTGAAAGGTATTGAAACAAGGGTGCATTTTATTTTGAGAAAAATATTACTTGCAGAACAACATTCATTTTCAGCAGCAGTTTCTTAAATATATGCTTAAAAGTATTCAATAATGTAATGTAAGTAGTCTGTGATATAATAATACAGCAAAACAAAAGCTTTCTCCCAAACTGTAAACGGTATACTTTTCTGTATACTGTGAAATGGAAATCTAGAATCTCACCTTTGTCTTGGTATCAGGAGCAAGTGAAGCAGTGGTCTTGATGTGGGAAAGAATGAACTACATAATTTCTCACTCAAAGTCAATTTATACTCTGGAACCACCTGCGACAACCAATCAGGTCTTTGCACCCCGACAAATGTGCATGCCACTGTTGTTTGATAAAATCTCCTTTCTCTTCAAAACTCAAGTAAGACGTGGAGTCTTAATGCCCCTATTATCTTTAATTACACACCGTGCAATTATGCTTACCACACCACACACACACCCCCCCCCCCTCCCAAGTAAACCCCAAACTTGAAAAGATTCTCAAACTAAAGTAAGAGGGTATCAATCGAGTGTATCTCTCATGGTTACATTAATAAAATATCTCTTTTAGGACTTAAAAGTTCTCACAGCCTGTTAGAAATAGGGCAATTATCTCCATAAAGGCAGAAGGGATAGTGCCAAGTCAATCAAACTCAGAACAAACGCCTTGATAGATATTGGAGCTCAAAAGTGTACATTCCTTTAACATTTTTAATGAACAGTCTGTCAACACACTGACTCGAACACACTGATGGTGCAGAGAGATATTAAACATCAATCCTTCTCTTTTGTCGTTGTTGTGAACACAG